>NW_024881909.1:0-560471 GCF_019059575.1 Amphibalanus amphitrite | reverse complement strand
GATACCCCTGATAGGCGGTGGTGCCCTGGAAGGTCTTTGGGCCCCCGGGCCCAAGGGGGGGGCCATGACCCATGTGACCCCCACCCTTGGATCCGCTCTCTTCTCTCCTCTCTCTCTCTCTCTCCTTCTCTCTCTCTCTCTCCTCTCTCTCTCTCTCTCTCTCTCTCTCTCTTCTCTCTCTCTCTCTCTCTCTCTCTCTCTCTCTCTCTCTCCTCTGCTCCCAGTTCCCAGCGCCTATCAAACCGTGTCCGCGGTCATGCGTGCCTCGATCAGTTGCGCGCGGCTTATGGGATGAGCTGCTCCCGGTCACACACACGTGACGTCATCAGGTAGTCGTGCTGTGACGTCATCAGGGGCAGTCGTGCTGTACGGTCCGGTCAGTCGTGCCGCCAGTCCCCATTGTGAGGTTTCAGCGGAGCGCTGCAGGGACACCAGGGTCAGAGTCTGAGGTCGAGTCGGGTCAGACCGAGTCTAGGGCAGTCGAGTCATGACTCTCGGCTGAACGCTTCGTCTAGAAAAGGTCACGGTCAGGATTATTACGTCAGAGTGAGGTCATTATCAAACGTTTGTAGACTGCAGACTTAAATGCTTAACTCAGATGTTTTCCTATTGTCTTAGTTTTTGGGCCGGAATTAAATAGCCGGCATTAACGTAACGTAAACGGAAGACCTGGCCAATTGCCAGCTAGTAACTTCCCCCTCCCCCGGCTATAGCCACTTGGCTTGCCGGGAGGACAAAAAATGTTTTCCTATAAGAGCATTAATTTAAAGATCACTTTTACAATCGTGTGTATTATGAGGCTCCTGAGATTGATGGTTTCCGTAAAAGAGAAAATAATGCCAATGCAAAGCATTGATGCATGACAACTGCTTGATAATTAGAAAAGCACCGTATGTCAAACTAGTGATTGCCTAACCTGTATCATGGGTTGTGTAATGCCAAATGGTTCAATGTCCAGATGGTTTATCTCGTTTCACACACATCAGATCTCCTGGGTGTGCTAGGAGTAGACACTATACGTATATAGTCAGTATAGTATAGGTGTCAGTCAGTAGATGTGTAAACTGTGGTTGAGTCTTAGGTCCGAAAGCCGATATCAAAATCACATGTTTGCTATATTGGGTAAACAATAACTCAAAACCAGGCACAAGTCCGGCCGGCCCCTCCTCTGCCGACTCTCTCATCTCTCTGAGCCCTGGTCAGCTGTCGCTGCCCAAGCGGGGAGCGGGGTGGCGTTGCCCTAGCAACAGTTGCTAGGAGACGGCCGACGGCCTCCTCCCGCGGACGGATGCGGGCGGCGAAACTCAGCCGTCTATATCCGACGCACCATAAAAAACGACACACTGGTACGCGAAACAATCCATGAAAGCGAGCGCTCACCAAAATTAAACACAGCACACCGCGGAAGCGCATGTCCCTGGTCCCACGCATAAAACAAAACACCACATACACTGGTACTCCCGCACTTCACTGTCCAGTGCACCGGGGCAACCATCCGATGAGTCAGTCTCACCGCGGCGCCTGTCCTGGGCGTGCAGATCAGACGGCGGCAGGCGCGCCCGGAAAGCCAGTCCCAGGCGAAGAGCGGTGACGGCATGGCGAGCCGCGTCGGTCCTTGCTGGCGGTCCCACAATGCGCAGGCCAGGCTATGGCTCGCGGAGCCACAGCTGAACAGTAGCCGGAGCAACGTGATATCCGGAACATCACTACAGTTAACTCGCAACGGCGGGCACTAGTTTGGGCGCAAATAACACAACGGTGAACACAGCACCCACCACAAAGCGTGTCGATACCCTACGACAACAGAAACAGAGGTTTGCCTGGTGCAGGTGCTCTTTATCAAATTATCTCTTCTAACCGGCCTGAGAGGACAGGGCAGTGGTGGCTGACGGAAGAAGGATAAGTGCGTTCTCAGAAGTCGCAAATCGGCAAGTCAATGGTGCTCTGCATTATCCCCGTTCACAGGGAACCAAGCGATGTCGTCGTGGCCACTCGGACAACACATGGGTGCTACACCAATACCAAACTCGACAACTTCCTTCTGTTTCTGCACAGTCCCAATAAGCCTAACAGCACACCAACTACGATTTCACAGACCAAATCACAACTCTTACAGTCACAACACAGCACAATGACATATCTCACAATCAACAATCTCTTAAACTAGCACATCACCCGGGAACAAAACGATCGACAGGCTTGGGAATCCGGGAGCTGTGGCGTGGCGCCGGCACCGGCGCTGAACCAGCGTTGCTGGCGGCCACCGGCTCTACGGCCTCGGTGACGTCTGCGACACCAATCGCCAACCCAGCAGCGACATCGGAAGGAACCGTCACAGCGGAGTCATCACCTGCAACTGCAATGCCTGTCGACAAGTCATCAGTGACATCCGTCACGCCAGCAGGCTCATCAGCGTCTGAAATGCTGAGAGGAGCCGGTGGGACATAATCATCCCCTGTGGGCCACACAGTCTGTGGGTGAGACGGACCAGCTGGCCCGGCGGCCAGCGGAGAGCCTGCAGTCCTCCCATCCGGCTGGAGGGCATCTCTGGAATCAATCGCCTCTCCGGCCGCCACGTTTGGGTTAGAAGTCTCTGAAAAGGTAAGGTCACTATCTGGGACCGGAATCACTGAGCCGTCGGGTCTGGGCTTCAACCTGTTATGATGCACAATAACCGATTTTCTGCCACCCAGCAAACGAACTCTGTAATTCAAATCCGACAGCTTCGCGGTCACAATAGCTGCCTTCCACGGCCTGACGAACTTGTAGTATTCACCACGTGGTACTACAGCTTTGAACAAATAAACAGGGTCACCAACCTCGAACTGATGCTGTGTCAGCTTCTTCTCGTAAAGCTTCTTGTTGCGCTGATGTCTGCTGTTGGAAGACTGGATAGCGATGTCGTGGGTCAGTTTCAACCGTTGCGTGAGCTTCTCCAGGTACTCTGACACAGTGGCTGTTTTGGCCTTCGTTGACGGCACCTGAAACTGAAGAGTGGCAGGCATCGTTGGGTTCCTGCCGAAGAGCATGAAATACGGTGAGTAACCAAGCGACGAATGCACCTTTGCACGGTAGCCCAACATCAATAGCGGCAGATGGACATCCCAGTCATCATGGTTACCGTCCAGCTGCTTTGAAAGCATTCCCAAAATGGTACGCATCATGCGCTCACACTTGGCGTTACCCTCCGGATGATAAGGGGAAATCTTAGTTTTCTCAACGCCTAGCAGGCGACAAACCTCTTCGATGAGAGCTCCTGTGAAATTGGCAGCGTTATCAGAATGAATTCGTCTCGGGCAGCCAAAACGAGAAATAAACTGATTCACCAGGACGTCTGCTACTGTTACTGCCTTCATGTCTGGCACTGGGTAAGCCTCACACCACCTGGTGAAATGGTCAACAACCACAAGCAAATGTCGATTGCCCTGTGAAGTAGTCGGCAAACCTGAAAGGAAGTCGATTGAAATGGTCTCCAGAGGCTCCTCAGCGTAAAGCTCGCCCATCGACGCTCTCGGTCGGGGCACTGGGGCAGCTCTCGTGTTGCAGCGCTCGCATCGGCTGCAGAAATCCTTCACGGATTCGTCCATATTGGGCCACCAGAACTCGCGTCTGGCAGTCGCGACAAGGGTCTCAGCACTGTAGTGGCCTCCAGCTGGACCTGCGTGCAGAGATGTCAGCACACCGGAAACAAGTTGCTGCGGTACGACCAGCTGCAACTGCTCCTCTCCACCTGCACGGACACGATACACACGGAACAGCACGCCGTCTAGCAGCTTCAGGCGGTGCCACTGTCTCAGCAGCGTCACAGCGCTGGGGGTCACGTTCGTTGATCTCGGCCTCTTTCCTGTGGACATGTGTCTCGCAATGTCAGCTATTGCAGGGTCCTGGTCCTGCTCGTGGCGAAGAAAGCCATTTGACCACGAGCCAGGAGACACTCTCATGACCGGGACACTCTCTGGTACAGTTTGAGTCGCGGCATCCTTGGTCACCGGCGGACGTCGGCTCATGACATCAGCTGGCACGTTCTCAGACCCTGGACGAAAGATAATCTCGAAGTCATATTCGGACAGTATCTCCAGCCATCTCGCCAGCACTCCTGAGGGATTTTTGAAATTGAGAAGCCAGCGAAGGCTCGCATGGTCAGTCCTCAGCTCAAAACGCCTACCAAGCAGGTAGTGTCTGAAATGCTGGACGAAAATAACACAAACCAGCAACTCCTTTCGTGTGGTGCTGTAGTTGCGTTGCGCCTTCGACAGCCTGTGAGACGCGAACGCGATCACCTTGTCCTCTCCATCCTGCTCCTGGAAGAGAGTAGCACCAATGCCTGTGTCAGAAGCATCGGTATCCAGCCGGAATCGACCAGCACCAGCTGAAAACCTGGGAAATGAGACCACTGGGGCGCTCGTCAGCGCACACTTCAGCTGCTCAAACGCGCTCTGCTGCATGTCACCCCATTGAAACTTTGCATCTTTGTGCGTCAGCTGAAACAGAGGGGCAGCTATTTCGGCGAAATTGCGCACAAACTTTCTAAAATATGACGCGAGTCCCAAAAAGCTCGACAGTTCCTTGACTGTACGAGGAACAGGCCAGTCTACTACCTTGGCTACTTTTTCGGGATCAGCTCTCACGCCACCACCTGACACTACATGTCCCAAAAAGTTGACCTCTTTACAAAACAAAGAACATTTCTCCAGATTCAGTGTAAGCCCTGCGGCCTGCAACCTCTGCAGCACCTTATCAAGTTTGGCCAACACATCCTCCACTCCATTCCCGTGAACCACAATGTCATCAAAATAATGAACACAGTCATTTGGCGTGATATCTCCCAACACACGATCAAGCAGACGAGCACAGGTAGCAGGTCCTCCTGCCAAACCAAAAATCATCCTTCGAAAGCGGTACGAACCGAAGGGTGTAGTGATGGTGGTTTTATCTCTATCTTTCTCGGACACACCGATCTGAAAATACGCGCTGTTCATGTCAAGTTGGCAAAACGTATCAGAACCAGACAGCGCATCCAGCGTATCATCAATACGCGGGATCTGATACACAGGAATCTTACTGCAAGCATTCAAACGTCTCAGATCAGCAACCAAACGAAACTTTCCATTCTTCTTTCGAACCATAACGATTGGAGACGACCATGTGCCATTCGACTCCTCGAGAATCCCTTGGTCCACCAGCTCACTGATCTGTGCCTTGACCTCGGCTGCAAGGTGAGGGGGAACACGTCTGGGTGCCTGTCGAATGGGCGGGTGGTCGCCGGTGTCTATGTCGTGGGTGACCACATCAGTGAAGCCGATATGGCCGTCAAACATATCCGCATAGCGGGACAACAACTCGTGGACTCTCTGACGCTGTTCGTCAGTGAGGAGAGACTGATCGAGTTTGGCCAGTTTCTTCACATCAACATCTGTCGACGCCGAGAGCTCCGGTGCCTGCTCTACAAATCCAACCTCGACCGAAGCCAAACTTCGCTTTTTGAAGAGCGTGATCGGCTCTGCTGTCACATTCCGAACGACCACGGGAACACAAGCACGATCAACAATGACAATAGCACGCACCACCTCAACACCAGAGGGGACATCATCTGGCTCAATCAGAGCTGGGCCGACGTAATCGCAATTTGGCACAAGACCTTGAAGGACCATTTCACTACCAGGAGCAATCACGCGGTCACAGCTCAGAGACACGTTGCCCAAACTCACAGCCTGTGCAGAAACTGAGCGAACGGACACGTTGGGAACCATGACAAGACGTCTCCGACTCAAATCGATCACACACGGACAATGCTGAAGGAAATCCACTCCCAACAAACAAGGCACGTCAATTGCGTCAGACACAAACAGGGGAAGGGGGTAAGTGACATCACCGATCTGGAATGGCACTACGACCCGACCCAACAAAGGCAAGTCTTCTTTAGACGCAGTCTTGGCCGTTACACTGGTACGTTTCAGGGTCACATTTGGAAGGGCATCAAACACTGAGCTATGCAAGATGCTAATTGAACTGCCGGTGTCCAACAAACACTCACATTTGACACCAGACACGCTTCCCGTAATGCGCATCGTATCAGTGATTGGGATTGACTTTTCATCATTACTTACTGGGTCCGACCGGCGACCCCGTGTGAACGACCGGACCCTTGGTCGTTTCCCTGCTGTCGTTCTGGGCACACTTTGGCGATGTGACCTTCACCGCCACACACAAAACATCGACAGCGATTCAGACGGCACCGGTTACGGACATGACCGGCACGGCCACAACAGTGACACGTCACTGAAGCAGCGGCGTCACCTCTCGGACGCTGGACACGGTTGGGACGGTTGGACACGTTTGGGTTCATCTGGGCCTGGTGCGTCACTGCAGCCAGGCGGGCCTCAAGCTCAGAGACACGTTTGTTCAGAGCATCGACAACAGACTGTTCAGACTCAAGAACACGGACTGGTTTCACAGATGACTGAGAGCCTGGAGCACGCTGGTCGGGAGACACAGCGGAAGCAAGCGGGGATGCTGCAGCACCGATTGTTACTCGTGAACACTGAATATTGCGCACCTTTGTGACGGCAGAATCAAAGGAAGAAATGCCGTCGGCAATTACGGCAGTGTAATACTCCTGCGGAAGCGTAGCGAGGAAGTGACTGAACAGGAGAGGAGTGAGGTCGTCTACAGTAGGGAAGGCCAGCTTCATCAGCTTTTTGAAACGAATGACGAATGCATCCAGGGGCTCCTCTGCACTGTAGCGCAAGTTCCGAAGTGCCAAATGGTGGTCAGTCACCGACGCCTTGGTAAAGGCCGACTGTAGCCCCTCAAACACACAAGAAAATGAACCAAGCTGGGACGCAGGCAGCCCATCGTACGCATCGCGAGCAATGCCAGTCAAAGTCAGTGGCAAAACGTCAAGTTTGCGTCGCTCATCCCACCCCTGAATCCGAGCATAGCGGTCATAATCATCCAAATACCGGCGCAGAGATCCATCCCCATTAAAACGCGGCAAAGAAACAAAAGACGACATCGCAATGTCAGCGGGTTCACGCACTGTAGGTCTAACAGCCATCTCAGAACCAGAGTTTAGACTAAGACCAGGCGGCTTTACATCATCCGGCATCGTAATGAAATGCGACAAACACACAGAAAAAAAAATCCGGAAAATGGGTACGACTGGGAAAGGATAGGACACAGGCAAATGATCGTTTCTCACATATGAAAGGACCAGGAAAAATAAAGGCACCTACACATGAAAGGATATTACACGGAAAGGATGTAACTTTTTAACTTTTCTTGAGATAAAAAATGGCGTTATAACTTTTCTTCCAAAAAAATGACGATCAACGATGAGCCACCGCAGTGAAGAAATCAGCAAAAGTTCAGTTCAGTGAGGCAGTGAACGAGGCCTCAGTCACTCGACGAATTTCACAGAAACTGCGCGACTCACTGCCACTGTGCAGTCATTGTCCGGAGCCGAGACAGTTTTTACGAGCGACATGTTGAATATGCGCACACAGGTCATGGAGCAGCGTGTCACCAACCTCAATGGACGAAAGCTCGAAGTTGACCTGTCTCATGGCGCAGTCTCGAAGATGTTGCAGTGCAGACGGTGTGGTAGCTGGCCACCGCAGCCGTTGTAGTCTCATCTGGTTTCATCATAGCCAGCAAGCAAGCTAGCTCGATCTTCACTGTCTCGCAGTCGCCACGCATCAAGCGGGCCAAAATGTCAGTGCAAAAGGCACAGAAAATAATCGGCTTTACTTTTCGTTCGTTAGCAAGTAACTGCACTTAAAAGAAAGGCGTGGTCTTGAGGCTTGCACGCACTCGCTGCCACCAATGTAAACTGTGGTTGAGTCTTAGGTCCGAAAGCCGATATCAAAATCACATGTTTGCTATATTGGGTAAACAATAACTCAAAACCAGGCACAAGTCCGGCCGGCCCCTCCTCTGCCGACTCTCTCATCTCTCTGAGCCCTGGTCAGCTGTCGCTGCCCAAGCGGGGAGCGGGGTGGCGTTGCCCTAGCAACAGTTGCTAGGAGACGGCCGACGGCCTCCTCCCGCGGACGGATGCGGGCGGCGAAACTCAGCCGTCTATAGATGTATAGTATAGTTATAGTCAGCAGATGACCACGCGTAAATGGCGAGAATAATGCGATTCAAATTTGCTATCAACTTTCTACTAACGCACGTCTGCCAAAATGAGTCCTTCTGTGTATTACTCATGCTTGACCAATAACAAATGCCACATTTCAGCGATTGTTGCAAAATGATCGCTGTTCGCCACGCCTATGACTCCAAAGCGACGGTAATACTCGCTCCATTAGCTTCATTTGCCACCTGGCGATAAGCGTTTCGCGTTCCATGTTTCATAGCCCAAACTCATTCACTCATGCAAAAATTCAGCGCTGCATATACTCGTTGCTTTGCTCGACAGTTCCTACAACGTCAGGCTTCCAGCCGCGATGCCATTGCAACAAGCGCGCACGCAGCGTAGCGCTCAGGGTCGCTGATAGCGGCTTCGGTGGTATCTTTGCTGCGGTCACAAACATCCTGGGATGGCCTGAAGCACGCACAGTTAGAGATACGGCGACTAATGGTTGGAGAAACGGGCTTCCTCAGAGAACATTAGGTGATCGTGGGTGGTTTGTTGGAGTGCTGATTTTAGTAACTCCAAGCAGCCAATAATATACAGACAGAACTTAAGCATTCCATTTCTAAGCATGACGTTTGGAAAGGCCGTGATGATATTATTTGTATTACTAAGCTAATTGTACGCCTGTCAGTTCAGCAGAAGCTGTATCAGCCTCAGAGCAGCATATTACAAGGTGTCTCGATTTGGCTGAACATGGTATATACGGCCTCCTTGACGCACTGATTTCGAAAATGTACAACTTTAAGGTGGTATTTTGCGCCGTTACCGAGGTAATGACCCGTTAGCATTTTGATATCAGCGAAATACTTCACAAAAGAGAGGTACATTTTCGGAATCAGCGCACCGAGCAGCCCGTGTGTGTGTGAGTACCAATTTTTAGTCAAATCGAAATGCCCCGCTGTTTCCTGCCCAAATGTTAAGTTGCAGGGAAGACCGTTAAGCTTCAATTTCTGACTGACTCACACTGCACACATCAATGATCAAACTGCAATGCGATCGCGAACGCATTTGTGTTACGAGTGCCAAAGAATCTCATTTGATTAACCACGCCTACCAACCCAATCATTACGGTTTCTGCACGTGCTCTGGTCATTTTGCACGTGTCATGCGCCGGCTACGACATCGCTGAAAATGACGCTTATTTGACCGCGGCTCAAACTACTACTCCAGCTACGTGCGTCTCCTATCTGAGCGATTTGACCTTCGAGCGACAGCGTCGTACACAACTGGGCGCCCTCACGTCTCGGGGTCACGGGGGAGGGGGTTAGGGAGGAGCCCCGTCACTGACCTCTCCCCTCCCCTCCCCTCTCCCCCCACCGGGGGTGGTATATATCAACTGCGAGCTCGGTCCCAGGCTAGTCAGTCAGCCAGGCGCCTTCAGGGAGCACCCACAATGATCAAGGTAGGTGGAATGGAGCACAGAGCTGGGGAGGGAAGGGGGTTGGGGGAAGGAGGGGAGAAAGGGCTGGTGAAGAGGGAGAGTGGCGGTGTGGAGAGAGTGGTGTAGTGGAGAGGCGTGAGGCTCAGGCGAGGCGCAGAGAGAGTGAGGTGGAGGGCAGAGTGGTGGATGTGGAAGGGTAGAGCGGTGTATGCGGGTGGGTAGAGTGGTGGTCGGTGGATGTCGGAGGGCAGAGTGATGGGTGTGGAAGGGTAGAGTGATGGATGTGGGAGGGCTAAGTAGTGGATGTGGAAGGGAAGAGTAGTGGATGTGGGACTGGGAGGGCAGAGTGGTGGATGTGGAAGGGCAGAGTGGTGGATGTGGAAGGGCAGAGTGGTGGATGTGGGAGGGCGGAATGGTGGATGCGGGCCCTGTTGGTGGTGGAGCGGAACTTTTGAGAGCGCGTGCATGAGACATGTGATGGATATGACATTTTGTCCAAACTACCCCAGCTTTTCATTACGAGATATCTGTCCATAGCATATCAGCATTAGCGAAACAAATTACGTTGGGAAGAAAGAAATCCGTTCTTCGGGTTCAATCTCAAGAATGCTGGCAGAGGAACGAGAGAAGTCCCACACCGCCAGCACCCCTTACAGCCCTGAATTACCTCTGCTGGCCCGGTTGGTGTTTCAGCTCGTCGTCCTGGCGACCGCCGTGGCCGCCGCCGCAGCCAGCGGCTACGGAACCGCCCAGAGCTACACCCGTGTCCACACGTGAGTCTCAACTGCAACGAAAAACATGTAAACAGTGCAGGAGCATAAATGTACCACCCATGGATCACCGTAAGTGTACAATGGGCAAATAAATTCATACGTTACGATGAAGTAAAGTGAAAGCAAGCCTAGTTATCATATCCACAAAAATATCAATAGAAACCAATCCAACCGTACGATCATGTATGAAAATTGTTTCAAGTCCACGTTGAAAACCAGCATGAGCGACAGCAAAACGTAACTATGTAGCAATGCAAGGTTTTCAGGTAATAACGTTTGAAGTAATTGAAAAGTAAAACGTTAAACACTTGAAAGTAGTGTTAATTAAACCTGTGAGAATAAAGTTTAACATGCGCCTGCTATAGGGCATGTATGCAAACTTCTTATTGTTTGTTGGTTTATCACTTACCTTTAGTTTATCTGACGTCTTTCCGTATTTCCAGTTCTGACGGTTACGGCACGTCCTCGTACGGAACTGAGATCGTCCATCCCACCTACGGGTGAGCAGGCCAACCAAATGCTGACTCACTAGGCTGTGTGACGGAGCTGGCCAACCAAATGCTGACTCACTAGGCTGCGTGACGGAGCAGGCCAACCAAATGCTGACTCACTAGGCTGCGTGACGGAGCTGGCCAACCAAATGCTGACTCACTAGGCTGTGTGACGGAGCTGGCCAACCAAATGCTGACTCACTAGGCTGCGTGACGGAGCTGGCCAACCAAATGCTGACTCACTAGGCTGCGTGACGGATGGCCAACCAAATGCTGACTCACTAGGCTGCGTGACGGAGCTGGCCAACCAAATGCTGACTCACTAGGCTGCGTGACGGAGCAGGCCAACCAAATGCTGACTCACTAGGCTGTGTGACGGAGCAGGCCAACCAAATGCTGACTAGGCTGCGTGACGGAGCAGGCCAACCAAATGCTGACTCACTAGGCTGTGTGACGGAGCAGGCCAACCAAATGCTGCCTCATTAGGCTGTGTGACGGAGCAGGCCAACCAAATGCTGACTCACTATGCTGCGTGACGGAGCTGGCCAACCAAATGCTGACTCACTAGGCTGCGTGACGGAGCTGGCCAACCAAATGCTGACTCACTAGGCTGTGTGACGGAGCAGGCCAACCAAATGCTGACTAGGCTGCGTGACGGAGCAGGCCAACCAAATGCTGACTCACTAGGCTGCGTGACGGAGCTGGCCAACCAAATGCTGACTCACTAGGCTGCGTGACGGAGCTGGCCAACCAAATGCTGACTCACTAGGCTGCGTGACGGAGCTGGCCAACCAAATGCTGACTCACTAGGCTGTGTGACGGAGCTGGCCAACCAAATGCTGACTCACTAGGATGTGTGACGGAGCAGGCCAACCAAATGCTGACCCACATGGCTGCGTGACGGAGCTGGCTTTTCAGTTCACTTTTTTGCACCTACTGCTATGAAATGCCATTGGTTTTTAAATATTGTTAACAATTACTTAATTGACACATATAAAGATGCAATATTTCGCCTATTGTTCGTTACGTATATGTAAGCACAACCTAGTCATAAATTGACCTTAATCAGGAATAAGTTTTCAATTATAATGGATGCGATGGATTTAAATGGTGGGCATCTAACAATCACCGGTTATCTTTCAGCGCCGGGTATGGATACGGTGGTGGATACGGCACTGGATACGGCACCGGATACGGAGCACATCAGGGAGGATATGGCGGATACGGATATGGATCCGTATCCGGATACGGAGGCTACGGACTGAGCCACGGATATGACAGATATGGTGCCGGCCGTGGCTCGTATGGTGGCTATGGATACGACGCCAACCGCGGATACGGGGGATACGGATACGGCGCCGGCCGTGGATATGACGGATACGGAAACCGCGGATATGGATACGGTGGCGCGCGTGGATACGGATATAGTGGTGGTTACGGATACGGTGGATATGGCAGGGGATACGGATACCACTAATTTAGCCACTTTCAGTCATGTGTTCTTTCTCATTTGTAATTCAACAACGAATTGCGGAATAAAATATTTATAGCGGAGAGCGTCTAATACAATGTCTACATAAAATGTTGTACCTATGTAGCGGGGCTCGGCTGCAAGATATTGTATTTTGTTTTGATTTGCGAGGCTGGTCAGTCACTGGCGGGCACATAGACTGCTGCACTGATGGAGTGGGCAATGGGGTTAAGTTGGAATGCAAAAAAAAGGATTTCTGACAAGGTTACCCTGATAAATCTCTCTCCCCGATCAAAGGACTAAAATAACAAAAGTTCATTAACGCTGCAAATTCCATTAACTGCACAGAGGGGCGCCTCCCACTGGATATAACCATTCATGCTCCCATTCACACCATCATGCATACCTTCCTTTGATACAAATTAAAACGCCAGGTCGCTAAACTGGCCCCTCCCTGTTTACCTAACCTCCCCCAGTGGTGTACAGTAGCCGTTCGTAAGCATGCGTCAAAACCTTTGTCCTTTACCATTATACATGATCTCTGGAAATTTCCTCCTTAGAATTTACGTCCGTTGCTTGATAAAATGTATTATTCCCATTCGACTGCTATCGTTCTCTCTTAACTTAAAGCTCGCCCCTAAAAGAAATACAACCCTTCCCAAAATACTCGTTAACTCCAACCGGCTTTACTCACCTTGCGATTTCCGTTTACAATTAACCAATATGGCTCAATCATCATAGATAATACCGATCGAGTGACAATAACATACACGTCATACCTTGTCGGATCTTGGCCCTCCCCTCTTTCTGATATCTACGGCAGCGGAGGCCTAAAATCCTAACATTAACGCCGCGGTCACATGCCGGAGCAGAACCGGCATGTGATGGACCAAACTTCCACGCCGCCGGTGGTGCGGCCGTGCCCTGCCTATCCCCCGGGTCACAGATCCGTCAGTTAGGCTCCGCAGGTAGCACTATACCGGGGTTTCCGTGATGGACAGAACCTAACTTTTGTCGAAGTGAGATTTTAATAGCAGGCCGGATTCTCCCTGCATTGAGAGAGGGGACTTCCTCCGATCCTCCTTTTGAATCACTTCGGGTGGCCGAAACTCCGACGATTCACCTACCTCGTCCCCGTGGCTTCCACCAACGACAAACCACGGCTGTGGGGTATACCTCCTCCCACGCCCCCCGGGTCCCTTCACCGCCCGTGGCCTAGGAACAGCCGACCTTTCTGCCACTGCCCCGCATCTGGCCTGAGGGAGTGTACTGTGCGCCATTCTGGAGCGACTCCCCCTTCCAGGTTCTTGAGACAAATATGAATACACCTTTCTGATGTTCTAGTCCCCCCCCCCCCCTCGGGACGCCACCCGAGCTCTTACAACCTTCGAGTCACCCTTCCTTTAACTGCCGTCGCAGACCCTACACAAGAAAATAAACCACCGCGTGGCCATAGCTACCTGACTAACTGCGACAGGGCCAATGCCGACTTACAGCAGTCACATGACACGAACGCGTGGTTGTAAAATGTTACCTGGCCGGCACCGGAACTCAAGCCGGTCTCCTTCCCTGCGCCACCCCGGCGCAATAAATACCCTTCCTTGACCTCCCTGAATATCTTCCCGCGCTTTCCTGCGCTATCCGTGCACAATAATTTTCAGCGTGACCAGGCCCTAACCAAATCCGTTCTCGTGATCTGCTGGTGAAAGGGCTCCTGCGGTGGACCCCGTTCGGCAGAATACGCCGGGTATAACTTAACTTTTTGATACCGGAGTGGGGAGTTAAAGGCGGGTGGAATGCTTCCTGCCTGAGGGGTATACCGATCCATGCCGATCGACCCTCGCTTTAGAACCACTCCGGCGGCCGAGATGTTGACGAACGGGTGAACAATCCCGTACGGTGGCTCTCTCCGCGACAATCCACGTTCGTGAGACGCTGTGCCCTCACGCAATACCGGGGAAAACTCACACCCTGAATCGAGCATTCATGCATGAGAACCTCCCGTAATCGAGCAACACTTTCTGTGTCCCTCTGAGCTGGTCATTGGGGAGATATAAGATCTGAAAGGCACCGTTCTGGCACCTCCCCAAAGCCAGGTGGTGCGACGGCCTGTACACTCATCGTGAATGCTCCGTCACACCCCACCGGTTTCCCGCCTGAGTCATCAGGACTTATAAATCATATGGGTCTTAGCCGTGACCGAGACACGGCTATTTATTTTGCCCGGCTTACGCCGTAGAAACATCCAGAGGGGTATTTGACGAGCCAGATCATTCAAACGTAAGAGCATGTTGTTTGAGTCACTTGGGTCGTCGTCACTGTCTACTGAAATGATGTTGAACCTTGGTCCGAAATACGTTTGTCTCGAAATGACTCAGAGTAAAACGCGTACAAAATAATCAAGTAAACAAAATTATCTATATCTAACTACCTTAGGACGGAGAACCTACGAAACAAGTCCACAGAGCCGACCTCCTTAGTGTCCAGCACACAATAACCAAATGTACTACTTCCTCGTCTCATACACCTGAATTTAACCGTAACTCCCCGACCTCCTCTTGGCACAGTAACCTAACGTCCTGACCTCCCGGTGGTCTTACTCGTACCCGACCTGTACCCCCCATTAGTCCGGCCTTCCTACCCTCTTACTACCTTGGCTCTCTATAACCTTCCCTGTGAACTGTAATCTCGTTCTGACTCGATACCAACTTAAACGAGCACTGAAATACATTTACCATAGTTTAGTCATTCAATAGCTTAATTGAAACTCTCCTCCCCACTCCCATCTCTCATCAGTGAAGTAGTCGCGTCGGTGGGCTTATCACACACAGAGGTGCCACATGCATAGACAGCCTCGCAGCCCCTAAGCATTGCGTTGACCCATGTATCCCATCTTTGTATCACTTATCCCATACCTGGCTCGTAATCCCTCCTAAATTATCCCATCCTTAAAAAACATAAAAAAAAACAAAACTACGACCATGTTCGCCCTTAACATACTGAAATTACCACTGCTGCCGACACAGAATCTAAGAAAGCAGGGCCATACGCACATTGGTCGCCGAACCGGGTTTCGAACTGTAATCAATGACGTCATCAAAGGGTCGGAATGAGACTTTTACTGTTCCCAGAGGTGCGCGCGTATGAATGGTGCACCCTGCGCCGGCATGTCGAGAGTCCTGTGTCAATGACGTCACTTATCGATGGTCACGGCAAGAGTAGTTCCGATGACGTCATCAAAGGTTCCAAATAAGTCATTTTCCTACTCTCCAATGTAAATGCATATGAATGGCATGATTAGCCCGACGTACCGAGGGCTCCGGGCCTATGACGTCACTCATCTGAGGGCACTGTTGGCATTAGGCCCATGACGTCACGAGGACGATCACCGTGTGTTTCTCAGTTACCCTGAATAGTGGGCGCGGTCCGGGAGAGCACACGTGGGCCGGTGCTATAGCACCCGTCAAATACACAATTGGAGCGGCCTGCATGGCCCCCGGAGGGCACCGATCGACGAAATCTCCTTTCACATTGCCTGAGGGCAGATGTCACGCCCTTGACAGCGATCGGCCAGTTCTGCAGTGAACTTTGCAGCCCTTTACTGGGATAGAACCAGTAGCTGCCCATAACGCACCACCTCCGCCCCTCTGGGACGGACTCTGCTCCCCGCTGGCAGATAATCCCCCTTAATGACCGCTCACTGGGGTCGGGAGGACGCCTTCTGCTTAAGAATAGCGCGGGACGCCATGCCAGCTTGTGTAGGATGGCCCTCTGGACCGTCTCCAGGAAGGGGTGATGCTCTATTACGCCACGGGGTGGCGCGCAGAGCATATTTGGCTATGATCGGTGCCGCGCATCACCCAGGCCATAGTGACGTCATTCAGGGGTGACCGTCGCACTGGACCACCCGTCAACTCGGTCGGCCAGCTCGGCAGCGAGCTCGGCAGCGGGCTAACTGGACTGGAGGCACTAGCCGTCCATACGGCACGGTCGTCCGCTGTTCCCCTCTTGGGGTCTCCCCGACCAGACGGCGGCGTGCCCTGACCCGGCGCCGGCCGGCTGGTATGCGCTAATGACCTGTCGCCGCCGCGACCCGAGCGGACAATGAGGATTATCGGGGTGCGGGCGTCTGCTCGGCACAGTGGCTGCTCGGGCCACGGGGACCGTTTCTGTCTGCCACAGGCGACAAGCTATTGCGAGTTCGGCGCGCTGGGCACCTGTTGTACTGATTGTTTACCATCGTGATTCCTCTCGTATTATGTAAACAATTGACACCACCCGCAATGTAGGGACCTTCCACGGCCATAATTAGTGGGAGGGCAAAGGATAAAGGAGAGAGGAAGAGAGAGAGAGAGAGAGAGAGACAGAGAGAGAGAGAGGGAGAGAGAGAGAGTGAGAAAGAGAGAGAGAGACAGAGAGATGAGAGTGAGAGCAAGAGCGAGGGCGAGGGAGAGAGCGAAAGCGAGAGCGAGAGCGAGAGCGAATGCGAGAGCGAGAGCGAGAGCGAGAGCAAATGCGAGAGCGAGACAGGGAGAGAGAGAGAGAGAGAGAGAGAGAGAGAGAGAGAGAGAGAGAGAGAGAGAGAGAGAGAGAGAGAGAGAGAGAGAGAGAGAGAGAGAGAAACGAGGGAGATGGGGGGGGGGGGGGGAAGTGAGTGTCTTTTAGGGAGGGCTGACTGCAGGGAAGGGGAACCAGACTGAACCAGACCAGAACCAGAACCAGACCACCCACTGGATGACGTGCAGTCTGACGAATAAACAGACGAACGGGCTGACAGACCGACCTATCTGACCGACCAACAGGCTTAACAACCAGCAGAATGACCGACCCTCGGACTGGCAAACAGTGACACAGACATACGGACAGCCAAAAGACAGAAGGACGAACAGACAAACGGCCAGACAGACGGACAGCAAGCCGACGACTGATTTACAGACTTGGGACGAGGACAACAGGTGGGAAGGGCGGCGGTGTCGATTATTTACATACTTTAATGCACTGTGAAAATGGGCCAACTTTAGTGTCCGTTAAATGCTAGATGACTTGAATGATCCTCGGGTTTAATCGGATTATCCAGACCATTATCAACCAATATAATGCCCTACTTGAACAACTAACCGCATTGATCTCCTCCTTTACAAACAAAAAGTCCATGTTCAATCGTTCTTTGACAGCGTAATTGCTTGTCACTGACCTGGCACGGCCCGACACGCTCCCGACGCGCGCCCGGCCGTCCGTCCCGCTCCGACTCGCTAATCCGCTGCTCCGCCCTGATCCCTTCCCATGCGGCAGACCGCCCCCCCGCATTTCTTCCGAGAGCGCAGCTGACCGTCGCCACCCGGCCGCGGGCTGAGTGATTAATGGCACGCGGTTGTTCCTATTCTTTCCTTGGATTATCCTATAACTTAATCACCAGGACAGCTAATGATATAAATGTGTAGCGTACTACTGCATTTTGCCGTGTCGTAAGGAATCTGAACGCAAAGCAATTCTGTAAGTCGATCGAGGCGATATCGAGCTATTCATGAATTATAATAACAAGTCGGATTGCTTCCCATCAAAGGTGCTACTTTACTTTGGAGACCGAACCATAATAACAGTTAAAATTTAACCATAAGCACGTCCATTTCACTTACATTACTCCATACGACGAAATGACACGGCAAAATACAAAGCACAGAGTGATGGGGCACGAACGGGCATTTCAAAATATGACCTTACACGTTTTACCTGAAACCTAGCTGATCATATAATACGACTGTTAGCCACCTGTTTCTAAACCGAAATTAACCCGAGTTATCCAAAATGAGGGTCGTTAAGTGACAATAATGGACTGACGATAATTCGCAACGAGGTATAAATTAACTGGAACCCGAACAAAGTAAACAGAACAAAAAAAAAATCATTTAAATGCTGGGAAACTTAGCTACGGAACCACCATCACTGAACTATACGTCACCAATGATCAGCCGACCGGCCGGCCAGTTCAGCCGTGTCGCTAGCACAGACGTTGATGTGAGACAAATCATTTGCGCCGCCGGAATCCTCGTGATTAGTGAACCCATCATGTGTCCCGTTGATACCCACACCATATTCCCCCAGTCTTGTCACCTGCAAGGCCCACTGAAGTGTCCCGGCCCCACCATAAGCGTGTTTAAACTCCCCGATCGCTCCCCATTTGCGATCTCATTACCCAATTAACTCTGAAAGAATCGTTCCACCATTACCGGTTTTATTCACAAAGGCGAAGAGATCAAATTAGCCAAAGACTTTACACCGACCAATTCTAAAGAGAAATTGATACCAAATTTAAGATAACAGCGCTAATATCCTATTTCCCTAAGAGCTGATGGTACAAATGGCAAGCCAAAGTAACAAACTGCAATCAAACTCGGAGGCCGGACGATAGGCCAGTCAGATAATTAACACGCGCAGGCAGAGAGCATTCTTCCCCCCCCCCCCTCAGAGATTAACCCGGGGAGCACCTCTGATGAGTGGAGCAGAGCCCGACCACGACGCCACGTCACAGTGCCAGGTGTCAGGGCACGCCTCCCCTGTGACCCTGCTAATGACCCCATCGATTATCCCCACACACCACACTCACATACACTCACTCCTATTCTACTGTCCCCTCTAATCAGATCCATCAGTAACCAATAAGGCCGGATTAATCACCTCAGGGAGAGAGAGAGACCAGGGCGGCAAACAGGGCACATGATAAGGAAAAGATGGGCTGAGCAGACTTGTGCCACCAGTGCTAACCCTTTGGTGCTGGATGCCAAATTTGATACAATGGCTGGCTGGGTGGCGCTGAGCTGACCGTTGAATGACGAGAGATTGAGACGAGCGGGCGAGGTGTGGTACCGGCGCAGACTGCGAATGTGACCGGCGAGCAGGTCTTGGCTCCCGTGCAGGGACTTACTTGTTTACTGGCGTCAGCCCTCTGGGTCGCCGAGCCGGCGGCGGGAAGCTGGCCATGACCGGAGAGATAGAGATGAGGGCAGGCGCCAGACGGCGCCGACCCGTCCACCTCTTGCGTCACCACCGACTGGACTGTGCTCCACTGCCTCTGTCAGTCCTGTTGTCCTGAGGCCCCTCCTCTCTCTTTTCTGCCCTTTTTGTATCCCTCTCGCCGCCTCCTCGGGCCATCCTCTGAATCCTCAACTTCGCTCCGCCCCTTTTCTGTCGATATCGGTTGTATTTCTTGCCAAAAAGGTTCATGTTTCCATCAGTTTGACCCTGGATTTGAGCTCTGAATCGTCCAACTTTTGCAGCGTGCCCTCCGGCGGGCCGTAGTCATGGTGATATTTTGTCTTCGATGGTGCTCCTCCTATTTCGAATTTCCCTTGCTCTGATAGGTGGGAACTCATAAGCTCCCACCCCTTCCCACGAAAATGTAACCTCAGGGCCAGCTGCCATGGTGTCGTGGCTCCGCCCACATTTCCATCTTCCATTCGAGCCTCAGACGCACCCCTGATGCCGGTCGCTGAGGATGGGGAGAGGCGGTCCAGCTGCATATGGGTCACCGTATAATGGTGCTCCACGTCCCGGAATTCGGCGAAGTCCTTGATCAATTCCGAGCTGCCTGAAATAGCAATATTTTTCTTCCTTTAGCTCCCCCTCTCCCCCGATGTCCGCCCTGCCAGACGTGCCCTCCACGCCGATAGTGATGGCAGGCTGACGCCGGCCGTCTGGTGGGGGGGGGGGGGGGGAGAGGTGTGGGAGCCGAGAGATGACCCATTTCGCACGGCGGCCGGTGCCGAAAACAGCTGCGCCCTGCTTGCCCGGTGACGGTTCCTGGTGTTATGCTCCTGCCCCTGCGTGCCTTCCAGGTGATCGCGTGTTTTTGAATGGCACGCGTGTCCGGGTCAACTGAAGCCGACGCCGGCCGTCTGGTGGGGTTTGGGGAAGGGGATCGAAAGGCGACCCCTTTCCCAGGGAGAGCTTTTCCAAAGCAGGTGTGCCCTGGCATTATGTTCCTGCCGCTGCGTGATTTCCAGGCGGTCCCGTGTCTCTGATGGGGCGCAGGTTTGGGCCAGTGGCATGCCATTTCGTCTGTTCAGCTTCGAAAATAGATGTGTTTGCTTCAAAACTGCCCTTGTGTTCCGTGTCAGGGGCGCAGCTGCAGCGATTTAATCGAACGTGGCGCTGCCATGTGCTACCCTTTCAGAATACTCTTGTGTTGAGTCCGGTCAGAATTTTCCCATGGTCGTCGGACGGTCATCAGTGGCATTGCCAGTTATTTTTGGATGTCAGCTGCCGTGAGAGGGCCGGGCCTGGGCAGATGAGAGAGCCGGGCCTCTGTGCCCTGTGCGGCGCACGCAGGTGGCTGGGGTCGGCCGGCGGACGACTGATGACTCTGTTTATGAAAAGAGTCGGGCGCCAGACTGCAAAGCCGGCCGCTCACGCTTTGAAGATTAGGGTGGGAGCGGGAGACTCGCTTCCCTTCCGTGGCCTAAATAGTTGTGTCTTTGCAGCTGCCCTCCTTTGCGCCTGGCCCCGTCCCCGGCTGAAATTGTTGGTCGGAGAGGAGCCGTCCTCGCTGCTGGTGTACATCTTGGTTTTGAATTTTGATGGAGCCGGTTGGCAATCTTTGGCTTGGTGTGCCGCGGCCGGGAGCCGGCGTCCGCTTGGAAAATGAACGCGCCAGCGTTACACCTACCTACTATTCGCATTGAAGACAAATTCTGATGCCTTGACTCGCTGAACAACTAGAGCAACGCTTTGAATACGTGAACAATCATTGACATTTTCCTCGAACAAGTAAAATCAAAGCCAAAAGTTATATTTAATACGGCGAGCTTTCGGCTACAAGCTTCTCTTGTCCGGAGTCACCGGTAGTGTATTGAAATAAATCATCGATTATTGATTTTTTTCTCTTTTTTTTCTTTCTTTTTCATGTGCATATGCAAACATACATACATATACTGCTCGGTGGTACCGTCAAGCAGCTTTCGTCAAACCACCAAAATGTCGCGATAAAAAAAAACGATTCAATGATTCAATTCGATTCAATTATTTTTGTTTAAATCTTCACGTATTTATACGCGCTATGTTCCTCGCAAAAGCACTTAACACCATTGATTTCATAGAGCAACGCTTTTGGCAAAAGCTCACTCAGGTAGAGTTAACCCGCGCCCTGCTGGGGGGGGGGTGTTTGAACATCCCCCTTGTGGTTTTTCGCAAATATCTCAAAAACGGCGGCGCGGAGCGCCACCGTTTTTGGTACACCTTATCATACATCAATTCTACACATGTTGTGAAAATTTCAGACAAAGGTCATTCAAGGTCAGGTCACCAGGTCACTTGAAGTGACCTCACCTCATAAAAAGTTTCAATGTCTGTCATAGCTACACCGAGTGACCGATCGCTTTGAAACGTTCAGCGATTGCTAAGAGCACTAACATGTACAAAATGTTTATCTCAGAATTTTTATATCGGTGACCTAAGGTCAGGTCAATTTTGCGACCTCCCCATTATAAGTCAACGGGAGAAAATTGAAATGCGCCTCTTTTGGACGAAAGACATTATAAACACTCCCAAACACCGAATTATAAGTGGTTTAGACACACTGAACATGAAAATGGTATCCGTGACCCTTGTTTATGCCCTGAGGTCATCTTAGGTCACGAATGGTATCTAGCAGTTTTTCGCAAATAACTTTTGATAGAGGCATGCTAGAGCAATGAAAACGCCTTAGATATGTTCAGCTCGACGATACGGATCGACTGATATGCAACATGACCCTTTCCGTTCAGGTCATGACCTTGACCTGAGGTCAAATTTTCAAGTTGACCTTTCAAGGTTAAGTTATAGTTCATTCGATGCGTCTTGACGAGAGAAACACGGTGCCGGTAAAAGTAAGCTCGTACAAGGCTTGGGTCAAAAGTTATTGCAGAAAAACTGTTTCCGAAAAAAATCTGCTATTTTTGCAGTTTTTGCCCCCTGCAGGCAAAACCGTTGACGTTAGGTCAAATCTGAGAGAATTACTCAGAAAGGGTGTTGATAGGGCTATCGAATGCGCTTTTCCGCGGCGCTGTAGCTCTATTGGTTCCCGAGGTATGCGTTCGCTTCCTGGAAATTTTCGACATTTTACCTGGAAATCGGCGAAATTTTGCCTTCAATGACCTCTGGTGACCTGCCCTTTGACCTGACCAAAAAATTGACCGAAGTGATTTCCTCATTATTTTTGACGCTCTTTCGAACGCCGCTTTCTGCGTATCGCTACGTGGCCCAGGAGCCGAGTTACAAGGGGGGGTGTTCAAACACCCCCCCCCCCCCAGCAGGGCGTGGAAATCCAGGACCCCCAGCCGGGCGCGGGTTAACTAATAGCTGGGGCATTCCACGATAGATCGTACCACTTTTTTCCAATTTGACACCCTCATCTCTCGGAATTTGACGAGAAATGGTCTCAGGGGTAATCAGGGGCTCTGAATCCACCTGTAACAATTTCAGGCTTATCAGATAAGTATTTTTTGAGTTATGGTGTATAACATTTTTTGGATCTTGCTTTGCAGCGCTAAGTTTGGCGGGCTGTAACTCTAAGACGGATTATTCAAATGCCAAATGTTATAAAGCATTGAACTTGCAATGAAACAGAGATTAATATGTATTTTTGAAATTTCGAAAAATACGCTATTTTTGATATATGACATATCGAGTTTTCTTTCATTTATATTTTTTGGACTTTGGGACCAAATTTTTTTGAATTTTTATTTCTTTAAAAAAAATATTTGGCTCATTGTTAAGAAGTATGCAAAAAATTAGGAAGGTGTTCTTTCTATAAATGTATTTATTTTACGTCACGATAACGGTTTCGAATAGCGATTTCGGGTGGGGAGCTTACAAATGGCGTGGTAAAGCTGCCTAGTGACATAACGGGTTACTAAAATTTCAATTAAAGTCTGAGTCATCTGAAAAAAGTGAAAAGAGGGTTCATCCAACCCTCTTTCCTATAAGCGCGAGGGTGAAAAAGGCTGTTTGGTTCTGACATTGTTTTGGACGCCAATGACCATAGCTGTCCGAGATGAAAGTTACAGGACGCATACATGGTGTCCTCCAGAGGTCTCACAACTTGTATATCTGGGAATTTTTGAAGGTTACATGAGGTCAGGTCGGTCACGTGACATCACTGTTATAAATCAATGGGGAAATATAAAAAACTGTTATTTTGGCGCCGAGAATGATCTAAAACTATCCCACGTACATGATATCGTGATTTGATGCACTCCTTGCAAAGTCCAATGCTTTACTTTTGCATTGTTAACCTTGCGTGACGTAATTTATGACGTCACTAGGGTCGTACGAGTTTTTCGTCAATAACTCCTGATCAAATGGAGCTAGAGAGTCGGGAAAGCCACCAATGGACTCGGGAAGACCTTCCGAATCGAATGATATGCCATATGATACCCTTTGCCCAGCTTCGTGACCTGAGGGGCTCTGACCTGACCTTAAACCGAGGTCAACTACTTAAGTTGACCTCACCCTAGCAAAAAGTATAACATTCGATGCACCTGAGCTAGGCGAACACAATGATGCCAAAATCGCGGCTCTGCGGCCATTTTTTGCGAAGTTATTTACTAAAAACCAAACCCGGAACTTCAGTCACGTGACCTGACCTCAGACGCTACCGGTTACCCAGCCAGCAATTCACTTGGGCTGAACTGTGGCAAACGTCGGGCAGCTTGGGCTTAGCTTGGGTTTGCCCACTTTGATCAAAACCAATGTATTTTTTACTAGGGCTGAGCTTGGGCATGCCGCAGCTATGCCCACGTGCGGATAGCAGTAGCTCAGCCCGACATCTGCCCAGGCATCCAAAACAGGCTTAACTTGGGCGGAGCGCGGGCTGATCAAGCTGGCTGTATCCTTCGGCTAACTGGAGTAAAGCCGGAGTTTAGCCATACTTGTTCGGCTGTTCGCGCATGCGCAGTTCTGCGCCAATCATGTGCAGCGTTTGTGACAGTCTGCGCGCTGTGCGACGAAACGACACACCGGTGTTGGGGCATTTTGTGGTTGAAGTTTGGGCGCGTGTGACAGCGCGAAGAAGGGATAGTGCTCATTGCTCTTATCAAGTGGACTGGCATGGAGTTTTACGGTAGGTAATTGTATTGAATGGTGCGCTTGATCGTATGTAAACGTCATTATTTTGACTGAGTTTCACGCCATCAAACATGAAGCTGAATAGCTGTTCAGCCTGGCGACTTATACCCTCGCTCAGAAAAGCCGCATTCCGTGCCTTTATGTATATCTTTGTGAAATACCAGCACTTCTGAACCAGGAAAATGAAATACAAAACACAAATATTTATCTACTTATCACCGAGCACGCTCATTCTCTGTCCGCGTTGAAAAATTCGAATGAACATTTTATACGAATCAATGAGAAGTGCTGTTACAGTATTATTGCAACAATAAGTTATTTTTCAAGCAAACATGCAATGTAAATTAAACAAATTGATCTCTTTTTCAGGTACGTACCATTAGAGCAAATTGTTCCAAAAAAAATGGAATAGTTATACAAACCAGGACCGGGTGGACGCCGCTGTCGCCCTCGCCAAGTGGTTTAGCGGAAACTGCTTGCTTATTATACCTAGATATAGGTACGGAAACTGCGCCGAAAGCTGGCCGACCACCTACTGCAGATGTGTGTGTGTGGAGGAGCCAGACGCCTCCAAAGCTCCCATTCACCAGAGTGAAGTTCTTTATAAACGATTGTTTGCTAATTGCTTTATGTCTTATGAGCGATTACTTGCTGTCCTTACTTTATGCTTTCGGTTAAGTGTTCAACCAAGTATATGAACGCCGAACGGGGAGGAAGGCTAGCGGGTCTTGTGATTGATTTATAGTTTTGATGGCGCCTTTTCATGACTCATGCCATATTATTGCTGCAGTTTGCAGTCCACTGTTTCATGTATTTGTGTTTCATTTGACGTGTCTGTAGTCGTTTGAAATAAACATTCAATCAAAGTCAACCACTACTTTCCTTTCGCAATGCTCGATGACCGGTTAACAGAGCATATGAGTGACCGTAGCAATTTTAAATATGCATTAAAACCACACAACCTGCTGAAAGTGCATTGGCTGCTCCTTGCTACTTGATCCAGTGTGAAGCAAAAGCAAGATGAAGTCAAGTCAAGACTTGAGAAAACAGGAGCCGTCACTCGAGCCGAACCCGAGCAAAGCCACAGCAGTTTGCAATGTATAAACCCCATTCACTTCTATGGCTTAAGTCGGGATAGACAGGGCACACAGAGTGGGCTTGCCGGAGTTCAGCCCGCTCGGGCCCAGAGTAATTTCCATTATATAAATGGATTCACTGCTCGGGCTTAAATCGGGCTAACGCCAATCGTCGCTCAACTAGGGCTAAACTACGGCTGCCCGGAGCTCGCAGAGCGGGCATACCTCCGGCAGAGCATGGGCTTTAGTCGGCGTTTCTGTGTCATACGCCGACTTTAGCCCAAGCCCTAGCCGACTTTAGCCCGACTAAACATCTCGGGCAATCCGCACTTGAGCCTGCTTGGGCCCGGAGCAAAATTGCTGGCTGGGTAAAGGAAGGGTGCCACCTTCCGAAATTTTTGTTCTATGAATCTATTTTACTTATTTGAATTTTTAGACGTGGTTAGCGCGTCCACAATATACAAAAAACCGAAACATTGCATTTAATACATTGGCCAAAAAAAAGATCGTTGTTTATATCACCACTACAACTCAAGGTCGTTTGATGTGGCAGCTAGGACGGCTGGCATATCCTGTTGTCATGGCAACATATCATTCTGCCATTTGCATTGATGGCGCAACTGAGACAAAAAGATGAACAAATAAAAAGGAAGAAGATAACATGATTTGAACTAAGTTGTAGGTAACCAAGTAGGTAACTGTTGGCCATATTTGCCACATAATTGGTAATGACGGTGAAGTCGAGTAAAGGTTTTTCCTTTACAATGCTTAAGAGATCTATGGAACCCTTCACCCTTCATGCAACTTACTAGAAAAACTTCCCAATTAAAATTTTAAAACTTAAGTGTATACCATAAAGAAAAAATATACCCTTTCAAAATGATAAAACATGCTTCAAAAGTATAACTTTTATACATACCTTTGCTGATTTCATGTTTTATAAAATACCCTTAACACGACGAGGAAATAGTGCTGAAGATTTTTGCCTGCCCGAATGCTGGCAGCAAAACTCGCAAATGATAACTTCACGTGCGGATTCAATGCTGACCGTCTCGAGCATAGGTAAGTGAAGCCGGTTTTTAGGTTCATGTGAGGCTAATCTTGTAAAAACTGCGTTGTGTCCAAAAGGTGGCACCCTTCCTTTAACCTAAGACCTTAAAATCGGGTACCAATCGCTGCGACTTGTAACGGCACACACGCTCGTTTTTTCCGCGAGGCTCTAGCTCTATTAGAAGCGAAACGGCGTGCTGGGGTCGTATCAACCCCTCCGAAACCCATTTTGTTTGCGGGAAAATGAGGAACTTATAGAAAGAACACCTTTCTAATTTTTTGCATGTCGATTTGTAATGACATGAAGTTTGTTTAAAAAAAATAAAAATGTGAAAAATTTTTGTCCCAAAAGTCATTAGAGGCAAATGAAAAAGGATTAAGGTTTTTGCTCAACCATGAAATTTTTTCTTTGCAATTTTTAAATAGTAATATTAATTTTTGATTTATCGCAAGCTTAGTGTTGATTACTGTTTGTTGGTTGCTTAACCCGTTCTTGAGTTATAGGCCATCAAACTCACCGTTACATACCGAAGTTAAAAAAATGTAATGCAATATAACTCAAAAAGTTTTGATCCGAGAAGTCTGATATTTTGCCAGGCGTCTTTGGGGCCTATGATTACCCCTAGGACCGATCTTCATTAAAATCTGAGAGATGAGGGTGACGGGCCTGGTACGATCTATCGTGGAATGCCCCAGCTCAGACACACGCCTGCCTTTTCCTTCTCATTTCCTGTTGCACAGGTAGCACAAAACTCGATTCTTTGTCCTGGCAAAGTCATGCTCAGACGGACTCAAAGACTTGCTGGGAGTGTGAGGCAGAAGGAAAATGTAAGACAAACAGAGCCAGATGCTGGTATGAGGAAGGCGCTACCATCGACGAGCTTCTGGCGTGCGGTGGCCGGCGGATAGCGATTGGACATCTGGGAGACAACCGACAACGTTATTTTCATATTTCGTGGAGATTTCCACAGTGTATATAAATACAGTGGCGGCAAATGCGCTTGGTCACGTGACCAAATCTGCACGTGCGGTTGTGGCGAGGGCACTTCCCGAAACTCTGGTGCCAACGGCCTCGCGGCGCCCATAGAGAATACATGGGACCTTTTCTTTTCAAACCTATCGTGTCTAAACCAAGCCATTTAGTGCAAGGATACGACTGGTTTGAGATTCAGTCGTCTTTTGGCTATACGTCGGCATAAGAAACGTATTTTTATCGGCAAAATTCGCTAAGTACCAGGTGGTTTTCCGATACCCTGCACGCTTCCTAACCCCCAGTGGTCGACCGGAGGAGTCAGTAGCGCTCCACCCACGACTTTTGGCGATAGCTCAAAACACCTTACAGCTAGAGGGCTGCTATTTGGCACACCTTATCTTTGCTTCCATATGCATCTTTGGAAACCAATTGCATTTCCGTCTCAGGTCAGATCACTGACTTATGACGTCACATGTGAACCTCTGCAATAGTCCCAAAATACCGTAACTTCGCAATGCCCTCGGTGCCAGAGGAGCTGTCCCAGCGAGATGATACTTACAGGACCTAGTATCCTCTAGAAGTCTCAAAACTTGTATATCTCGGATTTCTCCTAGAGGTCACATGAGGTCAGGCCGATCGCGCGACGTCACCATTACAAGTCAATGGGGAAAATATGGAAACTGTAATGTTGACGCCGAGAATGATCTAAACCTAGCTCAAGCACATGGAATCGCAATTTCATGCACTTCTTGCAATGTCCAATGCTTCACTTTTGGATCTTTAACCTAGCTTGACGTCATGTATGACGTCACAAAGGTCACAAGTTTTTTTTCGTCAATAACTCCTGATAAAATTGAACTGGCAAGTCGGAAAAGTCGACAATGGACTCGGGAAGACCTACCGAATCGAATGATATACGATATAACCTCCTCCGACCAACTTCGTGACCTGAGTACCCCTGACCTGACTTTGACCCGATGTGAGCCCCTTATGTTGACCCCACCCAAACAAAAGTGTACCATTTGACGCACCGGAGCATGACAAACATGACGGTACTAAAATCGCGACTCGGCGCCGTTTTTTGGCAAAGTAATTTCTCAAAACACGAAATCGTATTTTGGCCCTCGGGGGCACTTGACCTGACCCTCAGAGGCCACCAGTTGACCTGAGACTTTTAAACCGTGCATAAATCGCTGCGTCCCCGGTCCCGTACCGGCACACATGCTTGTTTTTCCCGCGAGGCTAGCTCAATTAGGGCGAGGGAGTCGTACCCACCCACTCGCGGCCGGGCCGTAGGTATGTAAAAAAAACTCCTAAGTCTGGTGATGATTGATGCAAGATTCTTACAGATAATGGTTGATAAAGGTAGGGTATAAGTTATTAAAGATAAGTGAAACAAATTTACAGCCCTCAGTAGCCTTGATTTATGCGTTAAATAGAACAACTGTAAGCGGCAGGCTCAGCTCTTCAGTTTCTACCAATGCCTACAAACACAATAAAATCAATGGAAGAGTAATAATAGTTTAATTGTATTTTATTGATGCTATTCAAGTTTCAATGGTAACTATGTCACTGATGATTCAATATTATTTGCACGGTATCATTAACCACCACACGTCTAAATATTTAGTATCTAAAATAATGCAGTAAAATAAGCTGCGCCACATCCGTCGACAAAATCTGGTGCCAACTCAAGGTCAAACGGAAAATGTGGTCACGTGACCAATGTCCGGCAGCTGGAGATTTCAATATCAGACACATCACACACTGTTTTGATAAGAAGCGCGACAAGAGATATTAATGTTACTTTACAATATATAAACATTATTTAGATATACGTTATACATTTATCAGAGATATTCGCAGTAGCATGTCCAGAAATTACATAATTTCATCGCAAATGAATGAAAGAAAAACGAATGCAATTACAAAGTACACTACCCGATGCCCAAAATTTTACTTATGATTATTGAGAAGAGATATGTAGAATCTGCGAATTTATCACAAAACGACTATTTTTTTTTTACATTCTGTTCGTCACCCTTCAGAGGAAAGGCCTCTTGATGGAAGGAAAATGGACAGATTCGCTGAGGCGAATGGTCGATAGCTAGGCAAACATTACAAGCTGGCCCTGGTAACACATGTACTGCAATGTCGACCGCTAAAAGAACTAACCAATCCGACAAATAGTCTCGTTAAAATGCTAACAATAAGTGGCAATGCTCGGGCAATGTAAAGATCCAAGTACTATGCACAGAGTTTGTTATTTCAGGTCAATATGTACTCGTATATGATTGGGTTGTGCTAGTTCGTCACGAGGTCATCTCAGTCACGAGATCCTCCCCGTGGCGAGGATATTAACCCTCGCCCGTATTGGTGTTTTGCCAGCCGCGAACGTATAAAGGGGGGGGGGGGTGCATTCGACCCCCCTTGCCGTTTGGCTCCTGATCGAGCTAGAGCTTCGCGGAAAAAAAACGAGCGTGTTGCCCCTGACGAGAGGAAGCCGATGACACCCAATTTTAAAGGGACCCTCCAACCTTCAAAAAAGTTAATGAATTGGCATGAAAACGATGTCGCTCGGTTCAGAAAGAGCAAAAACGAATATCTACCAAATTTCATCGTAAAATATTCACCGGTTTTCAAGATATTAGACTTTTACTTTTGTTTACTTTTGGGATCTCCGCTGTTCCTAGCGACTTTATTTGAAAGTGCGGCATTTGTTGCGCGCAAAGCAGCATATACCACCGCGTGCTACAAAACGTTTTAGTCAAACATTTAACGGACGTTCGAAAGCCTGATGACGTCATCAGATTCCCGTAATGGTTAAGAGATAAGGACCACGCTGGTCCCACCCTGCAAGTAAAGGGAAGAAATTTCTTGAACACCATAAAGCTGCGGGGGTTGCGACCAGGATAAATGGTGGTTTCTGAGCCTGGCCGCAAACTTGGCTATCTCAACTCAAAACTAATGTTAAGGTGGGAGGGTCCCTTTAACCCTCGCCCGTATAGGGGGGGGGGGGCCGAACGGACCCCCCCCCCATGGTTTTTCGCGAATAACTCGCGTAAAAAGCGGCCGATCGCGACGAAACTTTCAGTACCCTCGCGTTCATCAATTTTACACCTACCCTGAAAATTTCATGACCCTGACCCAAATGACCTTTGACCTTTGACCTACTTTTTGAGACCATGTTTGGCCGGAATCGCGATTCGGCGTATGTCGGCTCGCATTAGCCGCGCGTTTGCAGTCTTTTCGTGGTTTCAAGCGTTCAAACGTGTGATATGATGTTGCCCACATGCATTAGGGTGGGTGTCAAGGTCACCTGAAGGTCAGGTCAGGTCATTGACCTTTGATGACCTCGGTTCACTTTTTCAAGTTTTACATGTTTCTAGGCCAGTTTTTGGGGCTGAATTCGAATCTAGCAACCATATGAACCTTTACGAAGTAGTTTTGATGCCTTCGTAACATGTTACGAAGCTGTCAGAGGCGGTTGCCACCTACTACGAATACCCTTACTGGTTGACCTGACCTGACCTGACCCGACCTGGCCTAAATGCATGAAGACATCATCTGTGATCAAAACTAACACGATATTCGTGATCAGCACCCCGAAAAACCCCATAGCAGCCACACTTTACGACGTTCTAACAGGTCCCGATTTTCCCGACTTTTGGGTCATTGACCTGACCTGCAAGGTCAACCAATGACCTAGGACCCTAAAATTGGGTATCATCGGCCTCCTCTCGTGACGGGCAACACGCTCGTTTTTTCCGCGAAGCTCTAGCTCGATCAGGGGCGAAACGGCAAGGGGGGGGGGTCCAACGGACCCCCCCCCCTTATACGTTCGCGGCTGGAAAAACACCAATACGGGCGAGGGTTAAGGTCCTAGGTCATTGGTTGACCTTCCAGGTCAGGTCAATGACCCAAAAGTCGGGAAAATCGGAACCTGTTGGAGCGTCGTAGTGTGGCTGCTAATGAGGTTTTTCGGGGTGCTGATGACGAATATCATGTTATAGTTCTTTTTTAAGTTTGCCCCTCACTGTATTGACGTAGGCAGACACTCCACATACACTGTGGCTATTCCGTGTCTAAAGTCATTGCGAGTAAAAAAAAAAAACATACGTCAGGGTAAAAGACAATAAAAAGTCAAATCACACACCTATACATATACCAGACACTCGCCACGCACACAGACACACACACTCCATATGCAACCACACTACCGTCAATCACAGCCACTCGTCAGTCCATCAGAAGAACGCCTTCACTGCTCTCTTGAAACTGCCGGGATCGAGGTCTAAAAGGGCAGCTGGCAGCTGGTTAAAAGCGCGGTCGCTTGGTATGAAAAGGCACGCTGCCCAGCCGCAGTGCGTGTAACCGGTGGCCGTAGGCGGCGGTCGTTCCGGGTGGTGCGGTCACCACTGGCCCGCGACCCCTCGTTCGTGGTGAACAGCGAGGCGAGGACGGTCGGCTCACCGCGCGCAATGGCACCGCGCGCGACGGTCACCGCTGCGACCCGGTACATGTCAGAGGCCGATGTGAGGTGCAGGTCATCCCGCGCGCGAGACACGTGGTCGTACTTTTTGAGGCCGGTAATAACTCTTGTAGCGAAGTTAATACTTTTGAGAAGTCTGGTACAGTTGTCGGCAGAACAGTTTCCGTAAACGGATATGCAGTATCTCACGCGCGAGATGACCAGCCCCTCAACAATAGTTTTCAGTGCGTGCTGCGGGAGGAAATGCCTCAGGTGGCGGAGACCGATCAGGAGGCCGGTACAGTGGCGAACCACGTCACTGACGTGTGCGTCCCAACTCAAGTGACGATCAAATAGCACGCCTAGGTTTTTAACTGTCCGGCTCTCCTGGACGGCCCCGCCACCGACCCGTACGCTGACAGGGGGGAGGTTACGGGTGTTCTGACGGGTGCCGAGGAGGAGGATTTCAGTTTTGGATGCGTTGAGTTTTAAACCATGGGCATGGAACCAAGCAGACAAAGCGGAAAGGGTAGATTCCATGCGTTGGATGAGGTCAGGAAGATTGGCTTTGACATCGGACATCAGGATTTGGGTGTCGTCAGCTCGATCTGTAAACGTCTTTTTGAACATAGCTTGAACATAGCTTTTGAACTGTGACTTGTTAACCCTATTCCTGGCGGGCTCCGCCGGGACAAGAAACTGGCGGGGGGGGGCCGATTCGGCCCCCCCCCCTGAGATCTCGAGAACGAAGCAAGATAGCGACAAGCGGTAAACGGCATCGGATACGCACGGCCAAGATCTACAATTTTTACAAAGGTCATTTTCAGATCAGGTCAAAGATGACGTCACAGGGGTCGAAAAAGTCAAAATGGCGGCGCTAGATATGGAGAGAGTTTTTCTCGAATAACTTTCGAATTAGTCAAGATAGGAACAAACTAAGGGCATCATCGTGATCCTCTCGTCAATCCGCATCGAATGATATATATGTTGACCTCGCAAGGTCAAGGTCAAAGGTTGACCTCAGGTCACGTGACCTCGAGGTCATCATGTATATCATTCGATGCGTCTTGACGAGCTGAACACAATGAGACCATCCACGCGTCTGTATCTTGTTCCTGTACGGAGTTATTGGCCAAAAACCTTTGGTGACCTTTGATGACGTCACATGACCTCACAGCTGCCCAACAGCAAAACAGACCTCAAGGTAGTGAAGGTTGATCGTATATGAAGTCATGTATGGTATATGGGGCCATTCCGACCCGTTTTAGTGGTAAAAACAGGGAGTTGATTTTTCCCCCATTGACTTATAATGGGGAGGTCGCGAAATTGACCTGACCTTAGGTCACCGATATCAAAATTCCGAGATATACAAATTGCACATACTGGTACCCTAACTAAACCCTGAAGAGAAGAAATTGATCGGTCGAAAACTCTAGCTCTGGCGTGATTGCAAACTTTTCTGAGGTAGGGTCACCAAACCGCCTCTGGTGACCTGACCTGAGGTCAGATCAACTCAAAATTTTCAGACATGTTGCGTAGAAGCCTTTTAGGAAAAGTCAGAAAATTTGAGCTTCCTAGCTCAACGCGTTTGGGAGAAATAACCAAAAAACCTCAGGGGGGGGGGGGGCTCCTGAGCCCCCCCCCCCCCCGCCAGGAATAGGGTTAATGCAGAAGCACAATAGTTCATTTGTGTACAAAATGAACTATTGTGCTTCTGCATTAACAAGTCACAGAACACCCCATTTGAAGCGATTGTTAACCCGCGCGGGGCTGGGGTCTCCAGCCGAACGCGCGGGGCTGGGGGGGGGGTAAATTTTACCCCCCCCCCCTGTTATCTCCCGAACTAACGGTCCGATTTGGAAAATTCAAACGCCAATCGAAAGCTCTCATCACGAACTACTAAAAACATGTACTTAATTTAAAGTTTGAGGTCAAGGTCAAGGTCAGGTCAAGGGTACAAATTGCAAGTTTCTACAGTATCGGCCTTGCACCGTAGTTGCCGAAGAATGGAGTCATGGACTGAGACTGATCGCCCAAAACGTGTTCTTAGGCTACCAAGACAATATTCGTTGCATACAATATCATTCAGAGGTCAAGGTCAAGGTCAGGTCAGGTCAGGTCAGGTCACCAAAAAACAAAATATAGAAAAGGGCATGTGCGACACATGTTTTACGGGTCATTTTACTCATATAATTCAATAGGCACACTCAATAAGTGATATGGACCACCTCTGGATGAATTTCAGGTCGAGGTCAGGTCAAGGTCAGGTCAAGTGAGGTCAAATTTTGAAGTTGGTTGTTAAGGCCTAAAAAGGTGTCTATCTGATGCAGTTTTTCACAGCGAATCAAATGGTGCTATTTTTGTTTCCGTACGAGGTCTAGAACTTCCAAAAAAGTCATTTTTCAAAAATTGTGTGTGTCGTGACGTCATAAAATTTTGAATAACTCCCACATTTTTGAACCGATTCTTCTAAAATTTGGTATGTAGGTGCACATATACCACTCCTCTGACATATATTCCGGTTTTTTCGATAGACTCAAAATTTTGGATTTTATAATGATTTTCCCAAAAAAGTCAGTTTTTTGAAAAAATTTAGGCCAAAATCCAAAATTTTCAAAAAACCGAGATAGCCATTTGATAGACAAAGTAAAATTACGTATAACCTTTTTTGTCACGTCTTGATTCCTTTAAAAATGAAGATGTTAGCGGCGTTTGAACTTTTGCCGTTTTTGAGGCGAAAATGACGAACATGACGTCACTAAAACGTCAATTTCTCAAAAATTTTCCGACGGATTTCGCTCAAATTTTCAGGGAACGTGTCAAATCGATGTAAGAAAAGGTACTGAAAGTTTGGCGGCGCTGCCCGCCGCCGTTTTTGAGATATCGCAAAAATTCGCGAGGGGGGTAAAATTTACCCCCCCCCCCCCCAGCCCCGCGCGGGTTAAGCAATGTACCGACTTCTACAGTGGCGAAGAAATATATGCAGCAAAAGAAGCACTATGGCAAATAGCTATCAATGAGCTGTTCCCATCGAGGAAAGATCTTCGGCTGATAAGGCGCAAAAGTACGTCTTCCAACTGTAAGAACCGTGCAGACATGGAAGATATCATGAAGGCGCTACAAGTATGTGACCGTGAAGGGGCTATTCTACCAAGGTTTTACGCGGTAGATTTAGGCAATATCCCACCGGCCTCACCTGAGCATGTAGACATGTCCGTTCTTCTTGGACAATTTGCCCAGATGCAAAACGAGATGAAAGGCCTAAAGCAGGCGATGCTGGAATTGCAAACGCAGCCGGCCATGTCCACTCCGCCTCTGACGTACGCCCAAGCTGCCGGCACGTCATCCGCTCCGGCGGCGCCCTCATCATTCGCTACCTTGGCACGGCCACCAGTGCCATCGCCGACCCTGGAGCGGCCCTCTCCAAGACCGGGGACTCAGCAGCCATCGTCATCAGACATGACACCGCACCAAGATGGAAAAGAGCGCGAGGATCGCTCCCGTCAGCTGCACATTCAGCAAGAAACAGCTTCGGGATCTTCACGGCCGATGTCGCAGACGACCGCACAGCCTGGACTTCGGGCTGCCAACACCGACAATAACCGTGTTTACATAGGGTTCCCTTAATCTTCCCCTATTTGTCTCTTAAAGGGACCCTCCCACCTTCAAAAAAGTTAATGAATTGGCATAAAAGTGATGTAGCGTGAATCACAAAGAGCGAAAATGAACATCTACCAAATTTTACCGGAAAATATTCACCCGTTTTCGAGATATAAGACTTTTATTTTTGTTTACTTTTTGGGAACTCCGCTGTTTCTATGACGTCACATAAAGGTTTTCTTTACGTCGGCATTTGGAAGCAATAGTTTGGTATCAAAGTGCGACAAATATTGCGCGAATGATGCGTTTATCTTATCAAGGTCAATATATGATGACCAATAAAGGATTCCAGGACAATTCTTCTTATGGCATTTCTTCGTATCGCAATTCTTCGTCTGCAAATCTTCGTCAGGGCATTTATTCGTATCGCATTACTTTGTCTCGCATCAGGGTATATGAAAATCGGCTCGCATTTCTTCTTCAACGCAAATATATGCAAGAGTAAGCATTGAGGGACAAATAAATGCACCGACGAAGATTTGTAGACGAAGAAATGCGGACGAAAAATTGTGCTACGAAGAAATGTCATGCGAGGATTCGTTCGGGTACCATGACATTTATGTGATTTCAAAGTCAAGGTTCACAGCTGATCTGCTAAATCAAGCCAAGAATCCAAACTATCAAAAAACTATAAATATTTGTTTGTCTGTCACAGAGGTCTCAAGCAATATAAGGTTGACATATGTTGAATCAAAAATCTACTGCCACAGCTCACATCTCCTGCCTTAGTTTATCATTGTTGTTTTAACTTGCTTTCAAGAGAAACAGAAGCCAGTATCTGATATCACTTCAGATGATTGTTTCAAGATCTGAGTTCAAATGGAAATAAAAGCAAGATCAAGATGAAACAGGGATTATTGCTGTTAAAGTAGTTTGGCCATGATACAACAAGCACATAAATCATTAGCCAAATCAAAAACTGGTTGGTTTGTCAAGATGTTTGTTGTCTGTCGTCTGTCGAGCTGCTATGAACACTGAACGCTCTCACTCTTACTTTAAAGAGAGCAGTTTAAGTTGAATGGTAGTGAGCTGTAATTAGACAAAGCAGCTATTCAGTGCTCACATCAAGCCAGGCTAGGAAATGGCATCAACTGTGGTGGGAGGAAGCAGGTTCGGCAGCCCTATGTTGTAAACTTCTGTTGTGTCTTGTGTTTGATCAACTGATGTTTTCTGCAGTGATAGTAGCAGGTAACTGCATGCTTGTCAAATTATGTGAATAAACGAATTCATAACATTGCATTTTTCTCTCCATGCAAGGAACAAGTAAGATGTTGTAGAAAATGTATTAGAGGGCTGCATTGCTGATTTTGCACTTTATCAGAGCTTTATTTAGAATTGCTTTTCTGAAAGCTACACACAGGCCACAGCACTGAAATTCACAATGTCATAGCTTTTGGCAGAAAAAAAAGAAAAGACTTACCTAGGTAAAATTGGCTGAAAGTATGGCAGAGCAGGTCTTGATGTGTATGCACATCCGTGTGCTTGCCGAAGCCGAACTGACTGCAACACATTAACTCTGACCCACCATGGTGGCTGGCATATCCTGAACTTTCACCACTCTAAACAAGACAACTTTCAGCCCTCAGCATTGTATTAAAATAAAACACTGTACATGACACTCAAAATTTGTTTCAGTGCTATCCACAGACAACATCAGTCGCCATTCACCAGGCCAGTAAAAACAGAATAGATAATAGCTTCAAACCCATGTAGTCAGAGTTACTAGGTCTGCAGTCTGCACCTCAAAACAAAATCCAGGTGACATTCACCACGCCAGTAAAAAACAGGTACTTAGGTAACGTAACAGCTTCAAATCTGGTAACATGTTGGTCGGACTTTACACTACCATATTTACATGGAATAATATGATACCAAACAATAGTGCAACCATTCTGGACAACAAAAGTGTATGATAAAATTAATTTAGAATACTTTGGCAGCATGATTTACAAGCACAGGCAGATGTTACCTACCAGCCTTCTCAATGCTCGTAAAACCAACATTGTAGTTTTGATTTTACCTTACATGATAACACACTTGGCTGCAATGGCACATTTAATTTAATACTGTGAAAAGACCAGTTATAACCACTTCACAAGCACAATTGCACCTCATGCCGACATCCTTTTCCAAAGACAGTCAGCAGCGTCTTTCGTCAAAACTGGAAGATCAATCCCCTTTCAACTGTTAACATCAAAAATATTTCTTCATGGTGTGATCTCCATATGAAAGCCTTGCAGGAAAAGAATTAATGTCAATTGTCAGCTCTTCAAATTTCTTTGGACTTTAACTTGCAGTACCATATCCAGTTTGCTTTGATATTTTGTTTTTTATTCCATGTTAAAGTTCAACACCAAGCTCCAGATCAAGATATAGCAGGCAGCTTGATCATCTTCGGCCTTGGTATAATATATATGGCCTTGGGTATAATATCAGTCCAAGTTCCAGTGGTGGGTATCTTCTAATATTCAAATTAAAATGAAAGGCAACAGGCTTTCTCAGCGCCCACGGTCATAGAATACTATCAGCGCCGACGACGGATTTCACGTTGATAAAGAAGGGAGCTCAAGGTCAGCAAAACTCGGGTTCAAGGAATGGCGGGCGTTGAAATGACTGCTGACGTCATCAAAAAACCGCTAATGGTTAAGAGATAGGGACTAAGCTGGTCCCACCCTGCAAGTAAAGGGAAGAAATTTCTTGAACACCATAAAGCTGCGGGGTTTGCGACCAGGATAAATGGTGGTTTCTGAGCCTGGCCAGGCGCGTAACCACGAGTTTGAAGTTACTGGGGACCACATGGATGGCCGCAAAGACCAAATATTATATTTCGGGGGTGGGGGGAGAGGGGGAAGGACGTTTTTGACCACACCTGCCAGTTTTTGTTGGGCATGTTAGGAAAACCGCGGCGCGCACCGCCGCGAAACTTGGTACAGTGGCGGCGGAATAGGGGGTGCAGGGGGTGCAGCTGCACCCCCATCGAAAAACATGGGGGTGCAAACATATCTTTTTGCATCCCCAAAATCCGTACAAGGGGCCCGTCACACCATCCAATACATTTTCTCCTGAAAACCAGTGATCGAGAAGCGAACACTGATGTGGAATCATCCGGGATGTCCAATTATGGTCAGGAGCGCCCCATGCTAGTCTTTGGGGCCCCCACACCGACTAGAAGTGTTCCGAGCCGCGTTTGGTGCTCTATGCGGCATCTGAGGGCCCCACGACGGCCTCAGAGGGCCCTTTTATGACGATCTCTGAGGGCTCCCACGACGACCTCTGTCCCCTGGGGCCCTACAACGGCCACTTAGGGCCCTCATGACGACCGCTGAGGGTCCCACAGAGACTCTAGGGCCCCAAGGAGACTCCAGAGGTAACGCTGGCCTCTGAGGGCCCTATGACGGCCTCTGAGGGCCCTTACGATCTCTGAGGGCTCTCACGACGACCTCTGTCCCCTGTGGCCCTATAACGACCACTAAGGGCCCTCATGACGACCGCTGAGGGTCCCACAGGACTCTAGGGGCCCCGCTGGCCTCTGAGGGCCCTCGAGACGGCCCTAGATCCAACTCAAGTCTGAGGGCCCATTTGGCTTCAGACGGCCCAGCGACGGCCTCTGAGGGCCCCAACATAACCAGGCTGCAGGGGCTATGCTGGCATCTGAGGGCCCTGCAACGGTCTATTGAGGGCCCTAACGATGGCCTCTAGCGGTCTTACCAATGCCTCTGAGAGCCCGGCAAAGGTATCTGGGGGCCCATGAAGACCCTCACTATGGCCAAGGACCCTCATGACGACCTCTGATGATCCTCTCGAAGGCTTCTAAGGGCCCTCACAACAACTTCTGAGGACCCAAGGATGGTCCCTGAGGGGCTGAGGGCCCTGATGATGACCTCTCTGGGCCCTCACAATGGTCTCTAAGACCCAACGCAAGCTCCAAAGGCCCACACCGGCGTCTGAGGGTTCCACGACGGCCTCTGAGGGCCTCGACGCAGGCAGGCTCCAGGGGCCATGCTGACTTCTGAAGGCCCTCTTGACGGCTTCTAGGGCCTAACGAAGGCTTCAAGGGCCAACGCTGGCCTCTGAAGAACCCTACGACGGCCTCGGAGGGTCTCACCTCAACGCAGGCAGGTGCCAGGAGACTTGGTGGCCTCTGAGGGCCCCGCAGAGTTCAGATTCAGAGTATCCAACGACCTTTGTGGACCTTACGAAATACGAAGGTCTCTGAGAGCTCACGCAGGCTCCTGGAATTCCACACTGATTCTCAGGCCCCATGTCGGCTTGTTGAGGCACTTTATCTGCTCTTGGTGCCCCGTCGCTGGCCTCTGAGAGTCTCAATGTCGAAACTTATGGGGCCATGGGCCCTACACCGGCTTTTATGGCCCCTACATCGACTCTTGAGACTCATGACCCATGAAATGTGGGACTAAGCGGCTTCTAAGTCCTAAGAATCCCCGTGCTGGTTCTAGTAGCCGCCAGCCGAATATTTGGGCTCACATGCGAGCTCCTTGGACCCCGTGCATATCCCAGGGGTCTACCCGCCTCTAAGATCCCATACATACTTTTGGGGCTCAAACGCTTGCCCCTGAATGCCCCACTGAGACCCCTTTTCTCTATTCAGTCCTCCATACCGGCTCCTTAGGCTAAACATCGGCTCCTGTGGCCTCCATCCCGGCTTTGGGGGGCCTCCATAAGGCTTTTTTGGGGTCCGATGCCGGTTTCTGAGGGCCCTCAAAAGACTTTCGAGCCTATACTGCCTTCTGAAACCTTTCAGCAACTTTCAAGGGACCGACCCTGATCAGGAGGGCTCATTCAGTCTGGGGAGTCTCTATGTGGTCGGTTTCCAAGGGGCTTCTAAACACGGTCTTCTTGGAACGGTCTCGTAGGGCACTCAATGGTCCACTGCGGATCCAGAAAAGTGGTTTGAGACGCTGCGGGTGGTGGCTAGACTAAAAGATTAGCCGATAAAAAGCCAGCTGCATTTGCTTCTTTATGCTTTCATTATTTGATATAGGTATGTACATTGTACACTGCAATTTCAAACCTTTTACAGAACTTGTGTGTATGGGGCTAGTTTTCCAAAATCTTCGTTTTTCAGAAATCAATAATAATCACTAAAAAAAAGTGAAGGGGGCCCAAAACTTCCAGAGGGGCCCCTTGAGAAAACTTTGCACCCCCATCCAAAATTACCTTCCGCCGCCACTGACTTGGTATAGCCTATAATATGTACCTCAATTTCACAACGTGTGTGAAAATTTTGACCGCAGGTCACCTAAGGTCAGGTCAGCAGGTCAAGTAAAGTAGCCATGCCTCTGAAAAAAAACTTTGTGACTGTCATTCCAACAGTTTACATCCCAGAAGTTTGAAACTCAAACTTTTGCATGAGCCATGAAGAAATCAGTATGAACAATCGTATGTCTCAAAATTTTCACATCGGTGACCTAATGTCAGGTTAATTTTGAGACCTCTCCGTTATAAGTCATGGGGAAAAAAATAAAATGCTCTTCTTTTGGCCGAAAACACATTCAAACACCGAGACACAGGTAAACACTGAAGCGGAAAATTGCCCGTGACCCTTTCTATGCCCCTGAGGTCATCTCAGGTCATGAAACATCTCCAACAGTTTTTTGCTATAACTTTAGGTAGAAACATGCCAGGGCGCTTAAAACACCATGAATGGGTTCAGGTCAACAATACCAATCGAATGACATGCAACATGACTTTTACCGTGACCTTGACCAGGGGTCAAATTTTCAAGTTGACCTTTTCAGATCAATTTATAATTCATTCGACGCGTCTCGACGAGACAAGCGCGATGCCGGTAAAATCAGCGTCATAAAAGTTTTGAGTCAAAAGGTATGATCCAAAAACCGTTTCCGCAAAAACGTCAACCTGGAATCTAAACCGTTGACCTTAGGTCAAATCTGAGAACATTACTCAGAAAGGCATTCAAAAGAGCTATCGAATGCGCTTTCCCGCAGCAATGCAGCTCTATCGGTTCCTGACTTATGCGCCTATTTGTGAAAAGTTGTCAAAATTGGGAACAAAAGTTCGTGAAAATTTTACCTTTGGTGACCTCCAGTGACCTCAGCCTTGACCCGATCAAAAATGGCAAGAATAATTCTGAAAGACACTGTAGCGAGATATCTGTTGCTTTTTACCGCGTCTTTCTAGCTTGCTTACTTTACGAGATAATCTGGTGTGGCCAAAAAAGCCCCCCCCCCCTCTCCATGGCGAAGTTGGCTGAGAGGCCCACCCGGGCGCTGGCTAAACAAAATATCCATAGTGTTGTATTTTGTTACTACATATTACTCTTCACGTCGATTAAGAGACAATATTTGGCAGCAAATTAAGGAGGTCTTCGGCTTTACTGGGGACGGTCCCCAGTACCCCAAAAGTTACTGGGGACCGGTCCCCAGTGTCCCCAGTGGTGGTTACGCGCCTGAGCCTGGCCGCAAACTTTGCTATCTCAACTCAAAACTAATGTTAAGGTGGGATGGTCCCTTTAAATGTCCCTTATAAAGGAATCCTCTGTCTCCTTTACCTCACTTCACTACAAATATGGCGCAACTAAGTCATTCTAGAAGCAGTTTGCAATTGTTACTTACCTTTAGGGCTCTCCCAAATAGCTTCCAGACTAGACACTGAGGTAAAAGTGATAGCACATGAAAGCTCAAAGCAAGAAAAATCAGAAAACTATCTGGCATTTAACATACTTTAAACGGCTGAGCTATTATTCAAGTAGGTGTAATCACATCCACGGCAATATCAGAACACCGCACCCGTCGAATTTCCGCCTTGACTTTCTGCCGTTTATGCGTTAATGCCACTTAAAAATCCTCAGTCGGCGGACGTGCGCTTGTCGAATCGGGGACCACCAGTCGGACGATTCGGAACTGCCGGCCAATCAGCACGCCGCTTTTGTGATGTGATAGTTTGAGAACCACTGGATATGGTAGCGTAGCAGCTTTTGGAAAGGCGCTACGCTACCAAATCCTCCCCTATTTGTCGCTTAAAGAGGGAATTGAAGGGCAGGATAAAATTACTTCAAAATATGAATTGTTGAATTTCGAGTATTAAATAAGCCCAATTTATATTGTTTACAGCATAAACGATGCTTAGTATGCTTCTAACAACAATAGCGTCCATAGCAACGTTACACGCGAGCGCTATGATGCCTAAAATTCGATCTGAAAATAGGGGAGAAATAGGGGAAGATTAAGGGAACCCTATGTAAACACGACTAATGACGGCTTTACCGAGGTCATCCGACGGAAGAGGCCTTCCAGTCGCAGTAAGGCTGTGATTACTGGGGTAAGCTCCTCGACGCTGCTGAGAGGCGTCGCACCACCACCTCGAGTAGCACATCTCTTCGTTGGTCGCCTCCACACGAGCACCACGCGTGAGGCAGTCCGATCACATGTGAACTGGCTGCTGGGCCCGGGCGCGGACAAATCGGTCGTCACTGAGATCACTGAGATCGCTCACTGTGCTGAGAAGTACGGGTACAAGGGGTACAAAGTAACCATACCCCTTGATTCTAAGGATCGTGTCATGATCCCAGATAAGTGGCCTTCTCATGTATCAATCAAAAGGTTTTACCATCCCAAGGGAGCTAAAGCTGCAGATCAAACTGAGGATCGACAGCTTCATCAGGGCAAACCGATGGCTAGGAGTGCTAGTGTAGATCGCATAACAGCTCATGTCACTAGATAGATGCATCCTCTAAGAGTATGCTCATTCAACTGCCAGTCCCTAAAATCGTCTTCCTCTGAGCTTCGAACTATTTGTGACAGCCACGACATTGTGTTTCTTCAGGAAACATGGCTTGCAAAGTTTGAATTGCATACGTTGAATAACGTTCATGAACATTTCAGCGGTCTAGGAACTACGTCCTTCGACTCTGGTAATGGTCTATTGTATGGCAGACCATTTGGTGGGGTAGCTATTTTGTGGAGACAGGTTCTTCAACCATCGCTTGCAGTTAAGGTTCTCAACGATCGCTGTATGCGCTTGGATATAGTAACAAACGTGGGTCTCGTGTCTCTAATCAATGTTTACCTTCCTACAAACTATAGGGACCTGGATAGCTATGAGAAGTTTTGCATGTGTCTCGGCGAGCTCACATGCGCACTTGAAATAATTCGCGCCCAAACTTGTTTATATGGAATACTAGGCGATTGTAACGCCAATGGATATGGTTCACGTTTTATGTCGGAACTTCTCGAGTTTTGTGAGGATAATAATCTTATAATGTCAGATATGCAATTGTTGGGACCTTTAAGTAGTACATACACATATGTGTGTGCTGCTAACTACTCTACATCTTGGTTAGATCACTGTCTAACGAACCAGAATTTGCATAATTGTATTGAGGATATTTCAGTCAGTTATCAGATTAGTGCAATCGATCATATGCCATTGTGCGTTACATTTAAGGTTGTACCGTCTGCGATAGTTAAACCTGTCCCTCCTAAGCCTAGGCGTGCCAAGTTGCAATGGGGGAATGCGACCGAGGCAGCAATAACAGCATATAATCAGTACGTGTTTACACGGATACAGCCCCACTTTGAAACTATCACGGACGATCTCCAAGGAGACTGTACAGTAAACTGCAATAGTGCTCAGCATATTGATAGTATTTCCAATATTTACAATACTATGATTCAGGTAATCACATCCGGTGCAGACCAATGTATTCCACAAACGTTAGTTCGGCAAAGGAACTCAAAGGCCATTTCGGGCTGGAATCAAAGTGTTAAGCTTAAGCATGACTTAGCTCGCAAAGCTTTTCTTGATTGGAGGCGTTGTGGCTCTCCTAAGGAAGGTGCAGCTGCTTCCCACATGAGACTGACTAGGCTGAGTTTTAAATATGCCATGAGGAAATGTAAAAGGGAGGAAGATCGGCTCTTAGCCAATACAAGGCCATATAACCAGGTATGGTCATCAGGCTTTTTTTTACCGTCCCCCTACCGGGCCCGAGTGACGTCACTGGGATGGTAACTCGCCGGCCGCCGTCCGTAGCCATTATGGAGGACGGACGTTTAAATACGTTTTCAGCGGATTTTAGAGCAGTTTTGATGTCCGATGCAAGGCAGAACGGTGTGATGTTTCCTCAGTGAAGCAAATCAGGACCAGCTGTTACTCGAACCAAAGATTTGGCGACATTATTGGGATCGGACCGAGCCAACGTACCGAGCCGGTGATCCGGCCAGCACATCGGCGGCCCTCTCGTAGATGAAAATCGCCATAGTTTTGCGCGAGGCTTCGGAGTCAATGGATTTCTGGTGACTCTGACTCCAACCGCGACTTCCAAAAACCAACTCCGACTCCGACTCCGGGCTGGGTAATCAACTCCTACCGACTCTAACTCCGACTCCGCAGCCCTGCCAGATCTGCGGAGCGGCCAGGGCTGCGGAGTCGGAGTCGGAGTCGATTTTAGAAACCCGAGCCGGAGTCGGAGTCACCGAAAATATGTCGACTCCGTAGCCCTGCTAGGTCTGCGGAGTCGGAGTCGGGAGTTGGAGTCGGTCGGAGTCGACAATTCTGCCCGGAGTCGGAGTCGGAGCTGGTTTTTTAAAGCCGGAGTCGGAGTCGGAGTCGGAGTCGGAGTCGGAGTCGCCGAAAATCCATCGACTCCGCAGCCCTGGCGGAGCCGATGGATTTTCGGTGACCCAGACTCCGACTCGGTTTCCAAAATCGACTCCGAGTCCGGTCAGAACTGTCGACCCTGACTCCGACTCCGCAGCCCTGGTTTTGCGTCTATTTCGCCCCATAATTAAGAGAGGTTGTGTGAACTGCACAAACCGAAATTGTACCGTAGGTAACACAAGTATATGTACACATTCCAAACTTCTGACTGGAACGAACCAAATGCGTACACAATATACCGGTTTATGTCATACCATAAATCGTAGTTATAAAAAACCATATTGGACAGATTGGTAGAGGACAAATAAGGCACAAGCCTAATCTCTTGTGACTTGAGTAGGTACAATAAAATGCTCCGAACTGTCGGAAAGTTGTACAAGATGTCGCCTCTCCAAACACAATGTGCCGATTGACTCCGCGACAGCCAGGAACCGGGCAACATAACACGTGAAACAGAGCGGTGGCACCTCAGCACAGGCTCCCCAAGCTCGTCAAGGCGGCGAGAAAGGTCCGGCAAGTCGGTAACAGGTTCACCACGGCAGCGACAGGTCAGGCAGGTCGGCAGCAGATTCACCAGGGCGGTGGCAAGTGCGACAGGTCGGCAGCAGGTTTACCAGGGCGGCGACAGGTCCGGCAGGGCGACGGCAGTTTCACCAGGGCGGAAGCGTAGACGCGGCGGCAGGTCCGCCGGGGTGGCAGCAGGTCCAGGGGCCCAGTGCGGTCGCAGGCTCACCAGGGCGGCGACAGGTCCGGCAGGGCGACGGCAGTTTCACCATGGCGGAAGCGTAGACGCGGCGGCAGGTCCAGGGGCCCAGGGCGGTCGCAGGCTCACCAGGGCGGCGACAGGTCCGGCAGGGCGACGGCAGTTTCACCAGGGCGGAAGCGTAGACGCGGCGGCAGGTCCCAGGGCGGCTCAGGCTCACCAGGGCGGCGACAGGTCCGGCAGGTCGGCCTCAGCAGCAGGCAGTCAGCACTAGCAGATTCTCGGGGCAGCCCTGGTTGAGGTGGGATGTCATCAGAAACTGCACGTCTGGGTGCCGGTGTTGGATGTCGTACAGACCACGCAGCGAGGCTTTACTGCGCAGCACGCCCTGCTGGCAGCGCAGGAGTGTCGGCAGCCTAGCGGGTGCTTTCGGGTTGCCTTCCTCAACTTCCTTTCGGAAACTGGCGCTCGCCACTCAGGGACTCGGGAGTCGGGCGACGTCTCCAAAGCTGGGAGACAGATGCTGAAGTCGATATGATGTGATTTTATACCCTCAGCTCGGTGCCAGTCATTGTGTTGTTATGTGCAGGTAGCCACTCCTCGCCGTCCTGCACGCCAGAGGACCAGCCCCGGACCTGCAAAACACATTACCAAGTTTATTAACACAATGCAACATGAAAAAATTGACTAGGCGATGGCAAGCAAAAATAATCAATGCCCAAAGGTGCCTTTTCTTCGATTGCCTTTTCTATGTGCTGATATGAAGCCTAAATAAATGTACCTATTTCATATTTATGTATTGATTGCAGCCCAGGCCTGACTCAGAATTCAGGTGAAACAAGCAAATAACACAATTTTTCATTAATATTTTGAATTTGGGTCTGGTATTACTGTTCCATGCACAGGTACATCTGCATATAAAATCATATGAAGCAAATGCATTAGGTAAATAGTCTCAACAAATAGAAATTAGTAGTAGCACAGGTGGTATAAATAGAAACCAATAGACATTAGACAAGGATGAGCTTGTATAGTTAGCAAATGTCAATTACATAACATTTACATAAACAAGAATGGGATTTTCAGCAATAAGCATGTCAGAAATCCTTTTAAATTCAAAATTTGCATCCAAAATTTGAAAGTTTAGCTACAGATTATAAAATCTGGCAACAACTAATATTGAAAACAAGTAACAATGAGCTTCAACTTTGCACAAAAGATGTGCCAAAATTTTGGTGAGAAATCACTTGCGCTGAGTTTCGAGACCCGAAAGGGGCCCTGACGCATCTGACAATACTGGGCCCTGACGCATCTGACAGTGTGTGAATTTTTTCCAGTCTGGGAGGTAAGCATAGATTGATTTGTTATTTGATACTATTTAATTTGACAAATAAGTTGTTATTTTCACAAAGCATTAATATTTATAGAAGCTAGCCACTTCCGAAACAATTTACAACTATTCCATCTCCATTCTCCTTCTCATTAAAATGCTAAGGCATTTTACAACTTAATATGAGTTTATCATGCTCCCTTTGAAAGCCAAAAATGACAAAAAAAGGTTAAACCGGGTTGAACCGAAACGGGGCTGATCTGCCTATGATACTCATGCTTATACAGTTGGATTAATTGAATACCTGAGCTGAACTGCTGAAGCTGGTCATTCTTCATGATCTCTGAGACGACAAGTGTGTGAATGCCACTTATGTGCATGCTTTTCCGATCTTCAAACGCATAAAAAGTGATATTATTATCAAATAAACAATATTCAAACTCCGTATAACAATACACGCAACGGCTGGAAAACACTGCGCCGGTGCGCCAGAATTGACAGCTTCGCCTGAATCTCAGCGACCAATCAGCTTTCGACCATCCCAGTGACGTCATATTGGCAGCATTTGGTAGCAATTTTCCTCCTATGGCCCGGTAAAGGGACGGACCCCCCCCCCCCCCTGAGCCAATAAGCTGGCGTATTCTCTTTCGGCCCAGAGCCTAGATCGCTTCTGGTTATAGCTTAATAGACACTTGGGCGGTGGTGTTTCCCTTCCTCTGAGCTTTGGTAATGTAGCTGGCGATGAAAAGATTTTAGCTATGTGGAAGGAATATTTCATGTCAGTTTTTAATGATCGTAGCTGTAGTAGTGACTTTGCTGTCATCGCTGACCTACCATCTGGTAGGGCTAATATGCCATCACCAATAACTGATGAAGACGTGCTTTCTGCTCTTCGTCAGCTGAAAAGTGGGAAAACAGCTGGACATGATGGGGTGTCTGCTGACCACCTGCTACATCTACATGCAGAATATTTGCCATGTCTTTTGGCATATTTGTTCAATTGCATGCTAAATCATTGTGTGCTTCCTGACAGCCTAATTTATTCTTTGTTAGTCCCCATTGTCAAGAATAAGAATGGTGCGTTGGACGACAAATCAAATTATAGGGCTATAGCCCTATCGACAACCATATCAAAGGTGTTAGAACCAGGGGCGGCGCCACGGGTTTTCGATAGGGGGGGACGGGGACCGAAAATCGAAAATCCCAAAAGTAGATACTGATCGTGTATGCAAAAAAAAAAAAAAACGAGGCACGTAACGCCGCGAAACTTGGCAAGGCCCAAAACACATCGAATGGTGCATCCCGCTTCCAAACTTATCCTAGGAGTAGGACACCTAAGATCGATCACCTTTTCAAGCATCCTTGCCTCTAAATCAAAATTTGCAGTCTTGCCAACTCAAAGCTGGTTTCCTACAAGCTGCGAATTGCTTAGGTATGAGTAGCAGTGCCAGCTATTCTTACGTTTCGTACTTTCAAATTTTCGATCTTACGTCTGGTCAGCTTCAGGGCTTCACCATCATATAGTCATGGAGGAAAAGTGGGAATGTCTTCTGCTCTGACAAGTGCGCCAAAACCGCAATATAATTTCAGAATCATGACATCACCACCTGATCCATATGCAACGGGCAGGGTGCAGCTAATGGCTAGCCGTCAGTGGTCATGTCATCGGTGGTCACTCAAAAGGCCATGCTAGGTCATGGAAGGTCACCAGCCGTTATTTGATCACACTTTCTGATGGATTTTACTTGCCAAGAGCTTCGCGGGAAAAACGAGCGCATGCACCGTTGAAAAAATTGAGTGAAAGGGTCTCAGGTCCGGCGACCTCTGCAGGTGAAATGCCCCAGGGTAGGATTCCGGTCCTTGTTGATTAACTTCGTCAAAAATGGCAGTAGAGCTGTGATGTCGGCACCATTGTGTTCGTCATGATCGAGCTGGCACGACCTGCATCGTTCTCATATTCACCCTCCAATCGTAACAACTACAGCAGGGATTGGCAAATGGCGGGGCACCCCCTTTGGAAGGTAATGAAGGTCTCTGGAAACCTCATCCCACATCTCTTTAGCATTAGTGGCTCTTCTTATGGAACAGGTTTCTTGACTGGTCTGTTTCACCCTGGGGGAGCCGATGCTATATCCAATTATAAGGTCTTGGGCTACTGCGTGCTTTTTTGGTCCTGCCTGTGATCTATCCGAACACTTTTTCCCACAAGTGCTGGGGTTAAATGGCATAGATTTCAAATGGTTCCTGTGGTAGAACTGCCATGCTTGAATTTGACTAATTAGGAATGGAAAATTTTCATATAGTAACGGAAATCTATGGAATTTCAGTGAACTTGGTATTATCGGCAATGGGGTCTGGCAGTGGGGTGGGGAGGTAATAAGTAGGTAATAACCCTGCCTGGCGCCCCAAAAAGGGGGCACGATCCCCGAGGCCCTGCCGATCACCTTATAACTACAGGCATCACAGCTCCACACCTTTTGCAGATGGCCAGGACCCCCTGCGATGCATCCCAACAGCAATCTTTATTCAGAACCTGCCTTGATTAACCAACGATGCATTAAATGCGACGGATAGCTCTATAATGCATTGTTATCAACTATTGAACGGGCCTCGCCGATAGGGGGGTACTGTACCCCCCTAACTTTCGATAGCGGGGGACCTGTCCCCCCCGTCCCCCCCGGTGGCGCCGCCCATGGTTAGAACTTATTCTGGTTGAAAAGCTAGCTCCCTTCTTAAAGACATGTGAATCCCAATTTGGATTCAAGGATGGCCATTCGACATCTCATGCTGTTTATGCATTTAAAGAGACAGTGAAGTATTACACAGAGCGAGGCAGTTCGGTGTATGTGTCCTTTTTAGATGCGAGTAAGGCGTTTGACAGAGTGTGTCATGCCACGTTTTTTAACCCTCGCCCGTAAACGGCGATCTGCCACCTTCGCCCATGCAGGGGGGGGGGGGTTGGTGCGACCCCCCCCTTGGCGTTTGAAAACGGAGCGTCGTAGAGCTTAGCGGAAAAGACCAACGGATTGCTCTCGCCGAGATCTCGCGATTGGTGGTATAGTTTTTGGTCCTAGGTCAACATTTGACCTACTTTTGACCGGTCAAAGGTCAAATTTTCGGAAAAATAGACTTTTTTCAACTTTCCGCGGCGATTGCGGCAAAACGGTGGGAGATATCGACTTGAAACCTTCACTATCGTGTTCCTTGATCAATTCTCTATCGTTTGGTATGTATTTCGTTTCCCTAGCTCTAAAAATGGCGCGTTGGGAGCGCCGGAAGTCGGCAAGGTCACAGTCGGCGGCAGAAATTCGAAAAATCAAAATTTAAATTTTTGAAATCTGATTGTATTTTTGGATTTGGAAGGTCCATTTGCTCCCTATAGAAGCTAATATTGCTGCATATTCCCATTGAGGTGACAAGAATTAGCAAAATAGTGGTTCGGGCGCTTTTCAAAAATAGTACCGGACGCTGTTCCTCTTGTGACGTCATAGCTCCGTGACCTGACCTGACCCGGTCAAGTTTCTTATACCATATGATAGCCAATACTTGCCCCAACATGCATGGGAAGTTTCATCACGATCCATCAACCGATGTCCGTACCACCGGCAGGAAACCTCGGGCGTTGGCACTCAGTTTGTGAAAATCCGGCCGGAGGCTGTTCCCTTTGTGACGTCATAACTCCGTGACCTGACATGACCCGGTCAAATTTTTTTTATCAAAAGATGCGCAAGGTTTGCCCCATAAGGTACCCAAAATTTGGCGGCGCTGCGCGCCGCCGTTTTTGCACTATTTCCGAAAAACCTCAGGGGGGGGGTTGCACCAACCCCCCCCCCTACATGGGCGAGGGTTAAGATACTTGATCAACGAAAAGTTTCCCCAATATATTTGAAACTTCTTATTCACGGGTACGGGCATCAGAGAATGAGTGTCAAATGGGCCAGTAGGGAATCAGTGTCATTTTCCATCCAGAATGGTGTAAGGCAGGGCGGAAACCTCTCCCCATTGCTATTCAATGTATATATTGATGATCTGTTGATTAAGTTGCGTTCTCTTCGAACTGGATGTTTTGTTGGCGATTGTGCCGTCAGTGTCATCGCCTATGCGGATGATATAGTGCTTCTATCCCCCACCAGACAAGGGCTTCAGACTCTGGTGGATCAGTGTGAATGTTTTTCTGTGTCCAGAGATATAAGGTTTAATGTGCAAAAAACTGTGTGCATGGTTTTTAACCCTAGGAAGCCTTATAAAGCTAGTCATTTAACGAACTCTAAGGAGCCAAAAATCGCACTGTGTGGTGAGAATCTGAAATGGGTCAGTCAATTTAAATACCTTGGCCATATCATTTCTAATGACTTATGTGATGTGCCCGATATTCGAAGGGTAAAGCGCTCAATGTACTATATGACCAACATGCTTTATGCAAAGCTCAGGCATGCTAATAAGAGTTTACTTATAAAATTATTTAAGTCATACTGTACACATATGTATGGATGTGAACTATGGAATGTTGATACCAATCAGAGATCTCTTCGTGAAATGCATGTAGCGTATCATCGGTGTATTAAAAAGCTTATGAATTTGCCCCTTGGAACCAGAAATCATGAACTGTGTCATCGAGTCAAATTACTTACTTGTCCTATGCTTCTGGCTAAAAGACAGCTCATGTTTCACCGTCGCATCAATCAAAGCAGTAATGGTATTGTCCAGTGTATTAGAAATAGTAAGGTCAAGCTACACGGGACACTTTTTCGGTTTTTGATTTTTCGGTTTTTCGCTTTTTCGGTTCGATTTATCGCTTTTTCGCGTCGGTTTTTCGATTTTTCGATTTATCGCTTCGTGACTTAAGTTTTTCGAGTTTCATTGATTTTTGTTTAGTTGGAACGCGCTGTGCAAACGCCAGCTATTTTTATTTTGTTTGTAACCAGTGCAATGCGTTGGTCGAATCTGCCTAGGGGTCTGTTTTGTTGTTTGTTTTTAACAGATGGAAATTACTTCAAATCGATTTCGTCTGTTTTGTAGTAGGAAATTGGCTTGACTTCCAGCAGCTATTAATCGGCGCCCCGCTGGGGTTCCTGGATTTCCATGCCCCGCTGGGAGTGGGAACACCCCTTCTAACTTTACTCCTGAGCTACGTAGCGACACGCCGTAGGCGACACTCGAAACAGCAAAAAATAATGAACAAACTGCTTCGGCCATTTTAAGGTCAGGTGTAGGCCAAAGGGCAGGCCATTAAAGGTCATCGAAGGTAAAATTTCGCCAATATCTAGGTCAAACTTCGACAATTTTCGTCAAACCGGTCCCTAGCTCAGGAATGGATAGAGCTATAGCGCCGCGGAAAGGCACAATCAAACGTTCTTTTAACGTTCTTTCGCTAGCATGTCCTCAGATTTGACGTAACATCCACGGTTTATCCTGCAGGGGCATAAACGTCCAAAATAGACGATTCTGCAAAAACAGTTTTTCTGCAATAACTTTTGACTCTAAACTTGCACGAGCTTTCCTTCACCAGAAACGTGTTTCTCTGGTCGAGACGCATCGAATGAACCTTTAGCCAACTGGACTGGTCTAGGTCATGACCTGCCCGGAAAGCTCGTGATGCATATCAGTCGATATGTATCGTCCAGTGGAACACGTCTAATGTGTTTTCATCGCTCTATTAGCATGCCTTTATCGAAATTTATTACCGAAAATTGTGCATACCTTTCGCGACCCGATATGACCTCAGGGCATAGCAAGGGGTCACGGGTGCCATATTCCGGTTCATTGTGTCATGTGTATCTACTTGCATAAGCGTAGGAAGAGCTGGAACATTCTGGATGGGTGCAGAATGCACTGTCGGCACCTATTCGATAATTATTGTGGGTGCAGCTGCAGCTGCATCCACTGCACCCATGGTTCCTATACGCTTCTGTGTACTTGTAACATGAGTGTTTGGGAATGACGTTCGTTAAAAAACGCCTTTCAGTTTTCAGTTCCTAGGCAATGAGGGGGGGGGGGGTCGCAAAATTGACGTGGCCTTGGGTTACCGATATCGAAATTATGTGTTATGCATTTTGTGCATACTGCTACTCTCTTGCATTGCTGAAAGTTCCAAAGTTATCCGTTACCTGGTGTACTGGTGTAGCAATGATAAGCATTGGAACATTTTCTGAGTTGGTCACTCTGACCACCTCACCAGGTTACCTGACCTGGTGACCTGACCTTGAGAGACCTTGGTCCTGAAATTTTCATAACATGTGTAAAAAGGTGCTTGATAAGGTGTGCCAAAAACAGTGGCGCGAAACGTCACCTTTTTCGAGATATTAGCGAAAAACTGCAGGTGGTGTTCTAACACCGCCCCCCTAGCAGGGCGCGGCTAGAAGCATGATGAACAGGTTTTACAAAAGATGAAATAAATCCGTGCATATATCTCGCATAATTACGATAGGCGTTATCACAAGTGTATTCGCGGCCATTGGGGCGACGTAAGAAAAGAAGAAAACAACTGGCCCCAAGAACTTTAAATTATCAGTTAGCATGCACTTTTTCCTGGATATGTAGAGAATTTACCATTAATTGTTAGAGAAAATTGCATTTACAATCTTCCATTTATGCTTTTTTCATCGTTTGCACAGTATGTTCTTTTACTAAGCCAGAAACACTAATTAGAAATAGTTCCCGCATCATCAAGAACAATAGGGAAGGCTTGAAGTGAATACAATAATCTAAACGGTTTTGTAATCCATGTGAAGACACTTCTAAAATTGCCTGTAGAAATATTAAAGGCAAAAGTTCAGCTTTTTCACAAGACGGATGGCTATAAACCTATTCAACGTGTGACAACTCAGCCGGTATATCGTCGCCTACAGCCCAGCTTTCCCTAGTGACCGATAGAGGCGCTGCTATCGATGTCCGCCCGTGTCGCCTAACGAACCGCTATTCAATCCTTTCAAGTGGACATGGGCGGCGCCACCGGGGGGGACGGGGGGGACCGGTCCCCCGCTATCCAAAGTTAGCGGGGTACAGTACCCCCCTATCGATGAGGCCCATTCAATAGTAGTCAATAAGCGCTTTGCAGTTATTCGTCGCATTCTGGACGTTTTCTTTGGGTATCTCCATAATAGGAGTGCGATGAAAGATGAACGGCAAGAATGAAGCGCGCGGCTCGCACGTGCACGCGCCGGAAGCATCGGAACCGGGTGGTAACTGGAGCGCTTGTCAGAGAGCTGTGAGCGCCGCTGGTTGAATTACTACAGTGTGCGAAGTGCGAACTGCGAGTGATGGATATCAGAAACTTTTTCAAAAGAAAGGTAAGCGGCGCACAAGCTGGAGAGTTTTTGTTGTTCGGCTTGTTACATTTTAATATGGGCTTTGCAGTTGGGGCTTCGGAATTATGATATCAGAAATGACAGTTTCCGGCAACCATACATAGGTATGTGTAATTTATACCAGCACCTGATTGGTTATGCCCGGCCGATTTGATTTGGCACAGGTATACCGCAGCCAGCTATGCCGTACATATGCTGGCAGTGATACACCTATGCATGCATGCACTCAAGTCTACGCCCAGCGCGCGACCGACTGGTTTGTAAGATCATTTCCTATCTCCTCATTGCGCATCGTGTTCCAGTGTGATCCGGAGCCCGGCCATCCCGATCGCCCTGCCGACTCCGACGATCCACCTATCCTCTCCGTACCGTCTGCGGCTGGACCGAGCAGCGTGGCCGCACATGACACGGAGCCGGAACAGCAGCCGGCAGTGAAAAGGAACCGGCTGACTACAGGTAAGTTATAGGCACCTACTCGTATTACGCACAATTTGTGATTTTTTTCGTAGGTGCGCATTATTAAAATCGTTTAAACTCATGACGTACGGTGAACGGTCACTAGATTTTAAAGCTCCTACCTATCGACTTTCCATCACGTCACCTTGCTAGTCGCTTCCCTGACATTTGTCCTACGTCTCCTAGATGTGGCCAGCTTCACTCCATTGCTGACCTGTTAAAAATGTTAAAAAAAAAAACAAAGCAGGCATAGGAATAATGGTCCAATATTCCCCAGTCTCGTCTCCCATAAAGTTTTCTTACGTCAGGTAAAGCTCGTATCTGACGGTTGCATTTAAAAGTAACGTATTATTCCTCTAAATCAATTGTGCCTCCTTTTAATTTGCATCGCCAAACACGTTTCATTTGTCTTTATAACCGTTACAACCATTAATTGAGATAGGTATCTCACGACTTCTCCACCAGCTTGCCGTCTTGTTAGAAGGAATTTCGAGCCAGTGTTGCCAAAATATCAAGATTATGAAATTTAGAGCCGACGTTCTCCAGTAGTTACGAATTAAGCCTGACAAAAGGTCATTCATTTTCATTGACGTATGTTGATGAGTTTCTGAGCAATATACGAGACATCTCTTTATTTCTCGTAATGAATGACGAAACCACGATAAAAGCCGACTCTGGCTCCTGAGTCGCAGTCGGCCAAATTTTGGTGGCTCCAACCCCGACTCTGACCAAAACTGTCGATTCCAACCAACTCCGACCCCGTAGACCTGCCAAAATCTGTGCCGTGAGAGCGATTCTTCTAGAATATTATCGCAATTCTGTCTGCGCGTATACATGTCATGTAAGTTTCATTTAAGTTTACTAATAATTTCGATTTCTTGTGCAGACACTCCAAAAAACAACTCGATGGATGACGCACAAAAGGAACCATGGGAAGTTTCGAAGCTGACGTCTCCAAACCAGCCGAGTCCAGCAATCATACCAACACAAAAAGTTGGCCCCAAAACCCTCAAGTTTCAAGCTGCATGGTACAAAGAGTATCCATGGCTCCACTTCTGTCCAATTCGCGAAAAAGTGCTTTGCTTTGACTGCGCCAAAGCATGCGAGCTTGGTCAAGCCCTGCATTTCCGCCACCAAGAGCCTGCGTTCTCTTCCGCTGGTTTCTGTAACTGGAAAAAAGCTAAAGAAAGGATGGCTGGGCACGCTCGCTCCGAGATGCACAAACATGCTTTGTCACTTAAGTCTGAGCCAGCCATCTCCCAGGCAGTATCATCGGCCGAGAAGAGAGAACAAGAGACAGCACGGGCAAGCCTGCTGAAGATTGTGACAACCGTCAGATTTTTGGCCAGGCAAGGTCTGGCTCTGCGAGGACATACGGAGGACTCCGGCAACTTCGTCCAACTTCTTGAGTTGAGAGCCGCAGACAGCCCTGAACTGCAGCGTTGGCTCAAGCGAAAGGAATCGTTCACGAGTCATGATGTGCAGAACGAAATCCTTGAGCTTCTGAGTCACGAAGTGATAAGGGAGATAACGGCCGAAGTGGTCGGGAGTCCCACTGGGGAAAATCCTGATGAAGATTTGAAATTCTTCTCTGTTGTCGTAGATGGGACTCAAGATGTTAGCGGTACAGAACAGGAGTCCATCAGTCTACGTTTTGTGGACGACGAACTTAATGTTCATGAAGAGTTTCTTGGGTTCTACAAACCCAGGTCCACGACTGGTGCTGACTTGGCGGCTATGATTGAAGATGCGCTTTGTCGTTTGGGTCTTCCTCTCAGTCACCTGAGAGGAATGGCATTTGACGGCGCAGCGAACATGGCCGGAATGTTCAACGGAGCCCAGGCAATCCTGCGCCAGAAACAGCCCGCGGCGTTATTCGTACACTGCGGAGCGCATTGTGCAAACCTGGTTGCAAAAGAGAGCTGCGATACTTCTGAAGCGGTACGCAACGCTCTCCACGTAGTGAACGAGGTTGGCAAACTCTTCGGCGAGTCTAGCAAGTTTCGCGCAAAATTTGGAGACGTCTGCGCAGGAGACGAAGGAGCACCAAACATCAGTGCTCGGAAACTCAGGCCCCTCTGCCCAACTCGATGGACAGTGAGACTGTCAGCTGTTGACGCTGTACTGTCACGGTATGAGGAAGTCTTGCAGGCTCTAGATGAGCTGGCATCTGAAGGGAGTCACGTGGCTGGCCGAGCGAGTGGACTTCACTCGCAGCTGCTGCGGGGTATGACTCTGGTGTCTCTACAGATGGCGCGCACCATTCTGGCTCCTCTGGATCGGCTGAATCGACGTCTCCAAAGTGCTACGTGCACAGTATCTGACATGCTTCAATGTGTGAAGCTGACGAAAGAAGCAGTAGCCAGCCTTCGAGAAACAGCTGACGAAAAGATTGAAGAGTTTTTGAAGATGGTGGAGACGAGTGGAGCCGCACTGGAGCCTGTGGCGCTGCCCAGACGAAGGAAGCCGCCTGCTCGACTGACGGGAGATGCCGCTGCGCAGCACCCAGGATCAGTTGGCGAGTACCTCAGAAGGGAGTACTTCGCCATCCTGGACTACACGGCCGTACAGCTAGATGAGCGTTTCGACCAGCCTGGGCTGCGTGACCATGAAAAGATGGAAAGTATGCTTCTGTGCGACTTCAGCAGGACAAGCATCGACGGTCGACTCAGCGGATCTCCCTGGAAAGGGGACTTCAGTGCCGATGATCTGGCGGCGCAGCTTGCAGTAGTGTTCAGACGTCAGAGGCCCTCTCATCTCGCTGAAGCTGCATCCATCCTACGCAGCATGGATCGAAACGCTCGGGAGATGTTTCCGGAAGTTGTGAAACTGGTGCGACTGTTGATGACCCTCCCAGCCAGCTCTGCCACTGCTGAACGGAGCTTCAGTGCACTGAGAAGGCTCAAAACGTGGCTCCGATCGACGATGACGCAAAGGAGGGTGAATGCAGCAGCGGTGTGCCATGTTCACCGTCAACGGCTGGACAGGACAGATCCCAGCCGCGTGGCGGACATATTCGCCAGCCTCAACTCGTCCCGACAAAGGGTGTTCGGTTATGGAAAGCGCGGACTCCACTGAAATGAGTGTAGCGGCCCCACGCATCACGGTGCACTGATATCGTGATATTGGTAGTGATATTGCTGGAAGTGATGGTGAAATACAATCTGTCTAGACATGTATCTATTCGTTTTTTTATCAACGGTATTTGAAGTTATTGTAGGATGTCGTACGAGCTTATTTAAAAATGAAAAATGCACCAAACCAACATGCTATGTTCTTAGTTGCAAATAAATACTATATCTAGCACTGACAGCAAATAGGTATCCTGCAAGACTGCGGAGACATGTTTTTACTCATCCCCATTAGTATCCTTTTACTATGGTGGCTGAACGTCATTATTGGCTTCACCATATCAAGTCCGTGTCCCCCCCTATCCAAAATCGGTGGCGCCGCCCCTGCAAGTGGATAATGTGTGCATACCTACACTGAAATACTATTGAGCGATTACATTCCTTCTTTTCCATTAGGAGTACCGAAATGTGAATCGTCGGAAACATGCATCAGTATTACCACATCGTCACGTGCTGAAGCCGAAAAACTCCAGATTACTTGGAAAAGCTGTTTGTCGATCCAAACTTTTGGCAAGATACTTTTGGGTTGGACGAGTCGCTTCGTTTTTTTCGCTTTTTCGATTTTTAGAGTCGCTTTTTCGCTTTTTAGAGTCGTTTTTTTCGATTTTTCGCGTCGCTTTTTCGAGTTGCTGATTTCGTTTTTTTCGGTTTCGCTGCCGTGGAGCTACACCAATGTTATCAAGTGAAGCTGATCGTCTACTGAAGCCGAAAAAGCGAAAAAAACGAAACGAAAAACCGAAAAAGTGTACCGTGGAGCCTGTACTTAATAGGCCGTAATGGATTATCTGCGAAAGCTAGCCTCGCAATACGGAGACGCTACGACCTACTAGGCTTGGATTTCAGTGTCATAACTCCATTTTTGACTTACAAAACATATTTATGTCGAACATTGAGCGTATAGTCAATGAACGCATGATGAGGCGGGACCAAGGCGGGACCACCTAGATGTAATGACCTAGATGCCTGACTTAATGGGTAAAACGTAGCTGTACTATGTCTGCATGTTCGTGTGTTGTGTTGGTGTGTATTGTTATGTGTTGAATACGTACCGTGAAATATCGGTGCGAAATAAATGGATTATTATTATTATTATTATAGCACGAGAATTGCTAGCTGAATTACTGAGCAAACTGGTTGGCGCACATTGATTTCACCCACGGACGTATAAATTTAAGTTTAGATTAATGGACTGTCATTAGACTAGGTCTATTCTTGCGTCCATTTCATTGTCTTGTATCAAGTCTTCATCTTGGGTCTTCAATGACTCGAGCATATGCAGACGGGAGGGAGCGTGGGATACTAAGCACTAAGCCAGGGTATAGAATGCTTGTTTGCGCAGGGGTGTGGGAGCCGGTTTTCTAGCATCTATGTACTTTTCACATTACACATTTAACGTCATATAATTAGCAATCTTGATGATGACCAGATCACGACCATTGACCAGTATTAGTAGCATGGGGGAGTCTCAGAGGCAAAAAGGTGATCTAGCTGATTTTTAAACAAGTTTGTTGATGCAGCTTTGACTGTTTCTTCTGGCAAGCCATTCCAAACATTCACTACTCTGTTGCTGAAAAATTTGGTCCTGAACAAGCGTGCTGACCTCCTTTTCTTCAATTTGAAGCAATGACCCCTCGTTTTATCTTGAGTACCAACTTCAAAGAACTGGTCTGGATCTACATCTGCTTTTCCCGTCAGGATTTTGAAAGTTTCTATAAGATCACCCCTCAGCATCCTTTCTTTAAAACTTGGAATCTTAAGCTTCTTCAGACGTTCTGAGTATGGCATGGTAGTAACTCCTTTGACAAGTTTTGTTGCCCGACGTTGTACTTTCTCAAGTGTTTCAATGTCTTTGGCTGTGTATGGTCCTGCAGCTTGAATGCAATATTCCAAATGTGGTCGGATATACGTTGTGTACAGTATCTTGAAATTGGTTACATCAATTCTGTCAAATGTCATCTTCAGCAGCCTAAGAGCCATCATCCCCTTGTTTGCTGCTTTTTGGCAATGCAATGAGGGCTTTAAACTGTCACATATGTATACTCCCAAGTCCCTCTCTATGCTTGCTTTTTTCAATGTCCTTCCTTTCTCCATTCTTTTCTTCCATAAAGTATTTTGTTTTTGTGTTCCTAGATCCACAGTGCATTACCTTGCATTTTGAGAGGTTGAAGGAGAGAAGCCACTCTCTGGACCATTCATTAACCCGCGCCCGGCTGGGGGTCCTGGATTTCCACGCCCTGCTGGGGGGGGGGGGTGTTTGAACACCCCCCCCCTTCTAACTCGGCTCCTGGGCCACGTAGCGAAACGCGGAAGGCGGCGTTCGAAAGAGCGCCAAAAATAATGACGAAATCACTTCAGTCACTTTTGGTCAGGTCAAAGGTCAGGTCACCAGAGGTCATTGAAGGCAAAATTTCGCCGATTTTCAGGTCGAATGTCGACAATTTCCAGGAAGCCAACGCATAACTCGGGAACCAATAAAGCTACAGCGCCGCGGAAAAGCGCATTCGATAGCCCTATTAACGCCCTTTCTGAGTAATTCTCTCAGATTTGACCTATCGTCAACGGTTTTGCCTGCAGGGGGCAAAAACTGCAAAAATAGCCGATTTTTTCGGAAACAGTTTTTCTGCAATAACTTTTGACCCAAGCCTTGTACGAGCTTACTTTTACCGGCATCGTGTTCCTCTCGTCAAGACGCATCGAATGAACTATAACTTGACCTTGAAAGGTCAACTTGAAAATTTGACCTTAGGTCAAGTTCATGACCTGACCATAAAGGGTCATGTTGCATATCAGTCGATCTGTATCGTCGAGCTGAACACATCTAAGGCGTTTTCATCGCTCTAGCATGCCTCTATCAAAAGTTATTTGCGAAAAACTGTTAGATACCATTCGTGACCTAAGATGACTTCAGGGCATATACAGGGGTCATGGACACCATTTTCATGTTCAGTGTGTCTAAACAACTTGTAATTCAGTGTGTGGGAGTGTTTATAATGTCTTTCGTCCAAAAGAGGCGCATTTCAATTTTCTCCCATTGACTTATAATGGGGAGGTCGCAAAATTGACCTGACCTTAGGTCACCGATATCAAAATTCTAAGATATACATTTGATAGATACTGTTACCCTTATCAATCGCTGAAAGTTTCAAAGCGATCGGTCACTCGGTGTAGCTATGGCAGACATTGAAACTTTTTATGAGGTGAGGTCACTTCAAGTGACCTGGTGACCTGACCTTGAATGACCTTGGTCTGAAATTTTCACAACATGTGTAGAATTGATGTATGATAAGGTGTACCAAAAACGGCGGCGCTCCGCGCCGCCGTTTTTGAGATATTCGCAAAAAACCACAAGGGGGGTGTTCAAACACCCCCCCCAGCAGGGCGCGGGTTAATGGTTGTTATATCACTCTGAAGAGTTACTGAATCAGTTTTTCCTGTTATCTTCTTGAAAATCTTAGTGTCATCTGCAAACATTTTTATCTCGCTTGACACCAGATTCGGTAGTTCATTCACATATAATATGAACAGAATTGGCCCCAAAACTGAACCCTGGGGTACTCCCCTGTCCACTTCACACCAACTAGAATGTCCTGATCTGACAACTACTTGCTGTTTGCGGCCACATATAAATGAGCTAATCCATTCATTGACACTCCCTTATTTTTAAATCAACTTATTTTTATTTTTATTTATACGTCCGTGGATATTTCCCATACGTCGTTTAATATCTATTCAGAAACTCACAATTTAATTATTGAAATCACCTTTTTTAAGATTTTTATAAAAAAAATCACCAGAACTGTAGGTCATCAACCCGTGCCGGAAAACCATAGATATACAGACTAGATAGGGCAGCTATTTAGCGACGGCATGCAGAGGGCGCCGCCATGTTGGGGCAGCCCTCGGCGGAGCAGCTCTGTGTAAGTGAACGGGAAAATGGGAAAGTTTACAGCACATTTTTTGGTATTTTTAGAGTAAATAGTGTTTGTCTTTGGAGTTCAGCTCATAGATTGAAGCTTGGAGAATGTCAAACGGAGGTTGAATTGTGCTCAACTAGTTTTATTTAGATATATGAAGATAGAAAGGAGGGAGTGTTACCCGGATGGCGCCATTGTCTGACAGGTATGCTGCTTTGCATTTGAGGGTATTTAAGGGTTTGATAGTACATTTTGTTGGAAAAACATTATGTGGAAGTAGGGGAGAGCGGGGAGAGTTGTATCATGTCCAAGTTGTATCAGGGCGAATTGTGCCAAACTTATCCAATGGATGGCGCTCGCGACACGACCAGCCGACGAGGTTTTCCGGGCGCCATCTTTCCCTGTTCTGTCTTGTGGCAGAGTGGACGCGTCTCGAGGTGAGAGCCGATTTTATGTTTTTTTAATGTCATTCTAAAAAAATGAGTTGCAAGAAAATGTGTGTTCTGGGCATTGAGACGTGCACGAATTTGAAAGATCTCCGTAGCGGTGGTGAGGGTAGGTTCTAAGGCTGCGTGAGTGAAAACGGATTTCTCCAGCTGTCCGCTGTTTTTTAGCACGAGGATGTTTTTTCCAAGATGGCGGCTAGGTACATGTTGTATCAGAGCCGGGTGGGGTATGTTGTAACATGTATGTATGTATGTATGTATGGGTATGTTGCTTTTGATCGCGAAAGCTAGGCCCTGGCTCGCGTTTGTAGGTAGCTAGTCAATGCTCGTTCCATTTCGGCACAATGTGTTGGCTTCTTTGCTCTTAACGGACCACTTTTGCGTCTAGTCTGTTGATGTTTCGTTCGGATTGCATTGACCTAAGTTTAGTCCAATCAAGTGAAGCCTTTGAGCATACCTATACATTGTATTAACCCCATTTAATGTTATTGTTATGTTCAAAACCAGTAGCAAGCACACTCCTTTAAACGTGAAATAGTGATACAAATTACCCCACCATGTGATACAACTCACCCAAGCCATGGGGCAAGTTGTATCAAAAACATTGTTCTATTCGGGAGACCGTAGAAGAAAAACTGGTAGAGGTAGCGGAAAAGTTACTTTGCACAAAAAAGCAGAAGAATCAAGGAAGGGGATGGTATGGAAATAATGAGTTTATCACGGATAGTTACGAGGTTATGGGTCTCGGAGTAAAAACTGATACAACCCACCCCACTCTCCCCTACAGTAGGATCTCATACCTTTATTTTCTTCCTTATTTACTATATAAACAACAAAAGATCTAGGCATTGAAAAGTGTAGTTTGTGATGCAAAATGCTGGTGCTAAAATGAGTTTTATTTTAGGCCTATGGTAGGTTAAATTATAGCACTATGTCAAATATATCCTCATTTCATATTTAAAAACACTTCAGCTTTTGAAAAGTTACTGTACGCCAGACTGCAAAGCGCGTCAACACAGCAAGCCGCGCAAGCTGGGGCGACAGACATGTCTGCTTCAGTCTTCTGAAAAACTGCAACAGATATCAGCTGCACTGACTAGCAAGACCTACATTTTTACCACAAGCTTATATATCTTCGCTGTTGATAGGAAATGCTGCAATATAAGACATGAAATTTAAGTCACATGCTGACTTGCAGTAAGTGACTGCGTTATGTCTCTGAAGACTATCTGTTCACCATTTTCTTGGAGTAGATATGATATGCTAGTGCAGCAGATCTGCACTGTATGATGTTATGGCCAGCAATGCTCAACACAAAAATGTTTACCTTTCTGCTGCAAATCTAAGCCACCCTGTGCAGCTGATGAGCACCTCTGCACTGGCAATATGTTATCAGCATTGCCGTCTGGGCTGTGCCATGGTTGGCGCCTTAAAAACAATGGTCTACGTGTGAAATTCCAAAATTGTGAACCATTTTATAGCCTTACAGATATTGCAATATTTCTCTTGCCATCTAAATGGTTTGAAATACCTAAAACTTCATTGACCTGGGTTTTATGAGCAAAGTTGGTAAATGCATATTTCAAACTGAGTACAGCGGTGAGCGAGTAGGAAAATCCTTTCCTGATGCGTAGTTACTTGGTAATGTAGCCAGGTAATTGACTCAAGAAAATGATCAATTATTGTATCTATTATTGTATCTATCTTTCAGGTTCATTTATATGTGCATTGTCCAACTCACACGTGCTCAAAAAGGCTGCAAGATGCCTAGCTAGCAGCTGCTCCAACCAGTTTGAAGGAAGAATGGGTGTGTTTCTCCACAGGTAAATAGAAGATTTCTTTTTCAGTTAATTAGTCTGAGAGGATGTTTAAGAAATGGATATAAATTGCAGTTAGTATTGTTCTTATGTGTTTTGTGAGATAGTCTCTGTTAATGTTTTAATGTGGATACATCACAATCCATAAACAGTTGGCCATAAGGACAATTGATTAAACAATAGTCTGTTAAGAGCTCAGTAGCAGCAAGATGCAGTGAATATAAATGTATAGTTACAAAGGGTATTTCATTTGAACTAACCTCCACCCAGCCTCTTGTTACCTTACCAGTTATTCAACACATTAACCCGCGCCCTACTGGGGGGTGTTTGAACACCCCCCCTTGTGGTTTTTCGCGAATATCTCAAAAACGGCGGCGCGGAGCGCCGCCGTTTTTGGTACACCTTATTATACATCAATTCTACACATGTTGTAAAAATTTCAGACCAAGGTCATTCAAGGTCAGGTCACCAGGTCACTTGAAGTGACCTCACCTCATAAAAAGTTTCAATGTCTGTCATAGCTACACCGAGTGACCGATCGCTTTGAAACTTTCAGCGATTGCTAAGAACAATAGCATGTACAAAATGTATATCTCAGAATTTTGATATCGATGACCTAAGGTCAGGTCAATTTTGCGACCTCCCCATTATAAGTCAATGGGAGAAAATTGAAATGCGCCTCCTTTGGACGAAATACATTATAAACACTCCCAAACACTAAATTACAAGTGGTTTAGACACACTGAACATGAAAATGGTGTCCGTGACCCCTGTTTATGCCCTGAGGTCATCTTAGGTCACGAATGGTATCTAACAGTTTTTCGCAAATAACTTCTGATAGAGGCATGCTAGAGCGATGAAAACGCCTTAGATGTGTTCAGCTCGACGATACGGATCGACTGATATGCAACATGACCCTTTCCGGTCAGGTCATGACCTTGACCTGAGGTCAAATTTTCAAGTTGACCTTTCAAGGTCAAGTTATAGTTCATTCGATGCGTCTTGACGAGAGGAACATGATGCCGGTAAAAGAAAGCTCGTACAAGGCTTGGGTCAAAAGTTATTGCAGAAACACTGTTTCCGAAAAAATCGGCTATTTTTGCAGTTTTTGCCCCCTGCAGCCTGCAGGCAAAACCGTTGACGTTAGGTCAAATCTGAGAGAATTACTCAGAAAGGGCGTTAAAAGGGCTATCGAATGCGCTTTTCCGCGGCGCTGTAGCTCCATTGGTTCCCGAGTTATGCGTTGGCTTCTTGGAAATTGTCGACATTCGACCTGGAAATCGGCGAAATTTTGCCTTCAATGACCTCTGGTGACCTGACCTTTGACCTGACCAAAAAATTGACCGAAGTGATTTCCTCATTATTTTTGACGCTCTTTCGAACGCCGCCTTCCGCGTATCGCTACGTGGCCCAGGAGCCGAGTTAGAAGGGGGGGCGTGGAAATCCAGGACCCCAGCCGGGCGCGGGTTAACAGATGCCCGTCATTTTTTCACTTTCTAGGTTTCCTCAAGACCCAGGTGTGTACAGCGAAAGGACTGGCGCATTCAGGTGAAGATGGACTGGTCATGGTGGCAACATGTGTCGGAAGGGGGCAAGCTTGGTCATGCAGCACACTTCATGATGAGGCCTCCTTCGATTGCACAGACCAGTTTGGCTGTGCTATGGTGCAGTCCCATCAGGTCTTTCTTCCCTGCTCACCTACAGGTGAGTGGCATGTAGTTGTGCAAGGTGAGCAGAGTCCACTGCTGTGTCATTGCTAACATGTGAAAGCAGCCTATGATCTGTTTATACTGTTACAACATACCATACCAACTTTGAGCACAATCATTCCAGATGTTTGTGAGAAATAGATACGTGCTCTGCACATGTACAATTGTACACATACAATAGTATGCCTCAAGTGATTGCTTAAACTTATAAGCCACTCATCAGATTGGTCTCCAACCAGTGTCCCAATTTTGTATGCAATGCATCCTGCCATTCTGGAGTCATAAAAATACCCAGCACGCGCTTGCAACTAAACCACATTTCTCATTGCATTGCCAAGGGAAGTGGGTGCCCAACAACACACAAAGTTTCATCAAAATGTGTCCAGGCATTAAATAGGAGTTATTGCAAACAGAACAGATTTGGCACCGATGATTTAGTGCTCCAAAATCATCGTCTTTCGGTGACGTCATCGACGAGAAAACATCTCTTTCCTTGGTCCCACTATACTCTGACTTCTATACTTGGTTTTGCACAAATTGTGTCACTAATAGTTGTCGTTTGTTGGTTTAGCCCAGTAGCCGGCCTGAGCTTACCTAAAATACCTACACAAGCTCACAAACCTCCAACATCTTCTCTTCGACAAATGTGACCAGCCGAGATGATCTTTGGCGCGGACTTCAATCTCTGACATTCTGCCTTGAGGATGGAAGTCATTTGCTGCGGTTTTCGCAAAATGAATATTTCAAACCTTTTCTCCCAGGGGCCGCAGCATGAAGCCACGTAAGTAAGGAACCAGAATGATAAACAACTTTCAAATTTGGATGTTTTTATGAAATTTTGCCGAATATCAGCTTGACCCAAGATACATAATTTTCTTCGAGAAAAGAACGTGACATTGTTTCCAGAGATAGTCGTATACCGGAGATTATGGATGTAAATGGAACTTAATGACGCGTCCTTTTCAAGACTCCTACAAAAACCATGAACGAAACAACAGAAAAAAATGATTGTTCAAATGAAACGGCTTGTTCTATTTGTGACACATTTTGTAATGCATGTTTGACGTGGAAGCCGTGTTACGGAGCGCCTGGTCGCTAAGAACATTCTTTCAATGCTCGAATAATGTCTCAAAGCTACATTGACAAGACGATAAGGCCAGCACCATCCGTTTCCGACAATTCGACTCATCGCTGTGCGGCATGCACTAGCTTATCTGTCCGCAAGGCTGCGATAATTTGCAGCGGCTGCGGAGGGCGCTGGCATACTTCTTGCGCAAAGCTGACAGTTGCCCAGGCTCGCAAGTTATCAATTTGGCACTGCCGCGTCTGCTTGAAGAATGATAGTGTTATTTCTTCTCAAGAACGACCAAATGAAAATGCCGAGGACACCGAAGAAGCACTGACAGCAGATCGAAATCAGGCGGACAGCGATATACCGGCCAATTTGGCTCACCTACGTGAATCCACAAGAATCATAAGACTAATTCCGAAAGCGGCCCGCGTGGTAGTGGCCAACAGCATCTCGGAAAGAATGAATGTAGCAGTCTCCAGCTCAAGTTCTGACGCTTGGTGGCGCCTTTTCTCCTTCGCATACAGTGCTCTGCGGTCTCCAGACGCCAACAACAAACGTAACTGCTCCTTAACAACACTGATTAAGCGACAGGTCACCGACGGAGCGTTGTCAACGCGGACCGTTGAAATGCAAGAGGGAGGTAGCCCCGCTCTTAGCTACAGCTCTTCCGAGAACACCGCAAGCAGAAAGCAAATGCATTCTTCCGAGGATGATAATATCGCCCGTCGGGTGTACGCGAAGTGCGCAGACGGCGACGTGGGAGCTGCACTGAGGACACTCACATCTAGCGAGTCCTTAGTGCAGCCATCCGAAGAGGTCATCAGTTTACTACGCCTTAAACACCCCCCAGCACCAGAAGACGAAGACATGCCACCGCCGCCATCTGCTACAGATGCACCGCCGATGACCGTAACGGAGAGCCAGGTCAGGCAATCAATTCTCTCCATGCCGACGGGATCAGCTGCGGGTCTGGATGGCATCAGGCCCCTTCACTTGCGGCAGCTAATCTCAGCAGAGGCGGGTGAGGCCGGTCAGCGCATGCTGACTTCACTCACCGCACTCACCAACTTGGTGTTGGCTGGTCGGTTACCATCATGTGCGCGGGACGCCCTCTACAGTGCATCTCTGTGCGCCTTCCGGAAGAAAGGAGGCCTGCGCCCGATCGCCGTCGGCAGTGTCTACCGCCGCCTACCAGCACGCATCGCCGCCCGCTTTGCAGCTGACCTGCTGGGTCCGGAACTGAGACCCGTTCAACTCGGCGTCGGCACGCCACTTGGCTGTGAGGCCGCAGTACACGCAACAAGAAACTATACAGAAAGTTCACCAGATCAAACAGAAGCAACACGAGTGCTCGTCAAGGTAGACGTCAAAAACGCGTTTAATACTGTGAGACGTGACGTCGTGCTTCGATGTCTGAAGGAATGCTGCCCGGAGGTATATGCGATGGCCCATCAGGCGTATAGCACGCCCACTCCACTTCTCTACGCTGGTCACAAAATCATGTCCTCAACGGGTGTCCAGCAAGGTGACCCGCTGGGTCCGCTCGCATTCGCGCTGGCAGTCAACACGTGCGCACGCAGCCTCAAATCACCATTGAACATATGGTACCTTGACGATGCAACGATTGCAGGCCCAGTTGCTGACGTCATCTCTGACCTTCAAACAGTCACCAAGATGCTGCCAGATGTCGGCCTCATTTTAAATCCTGCCAAATGCGAGGTGACAGTTCTAGACGACGCGGACGAAGATCAGCAAAACATGTTGATCCAGCAAGTAAAGCAGGCTCTCCCTGATATTTCAGAGACTCCGCTATCATGTATTCAGCTTCTGGGTTCCCCGTTGCATGAAGACAACCTTTCAAATGCTGCCACAACAGTCGCCGATATGATCGCTCGGCTCTGCGAGCGGATCCGCCTCCTGGATCGGCACACCGGCCTATTCTTCCTCGCGCACCATGTCTCGGCACCCCGAATCACCTACCTGATGCGTTCCAGCCCACTATACATGGAAAAAGCTGGTCTTCGCAAAATCGATGACATCGTGAGGCTGACCCTAGCCGACGTAACCAACGTTGAAATATCAGGACCTTCTTGGACCCAAGCATCACTGCCTACAAGGCACGGAGGTCTCGGTATTCGCTCCGTCGAATCACTCGCTCTCCCATGCTACTTGGCCTCCCTGTATGCCGCAGCCCCATTGATGGCAACCATCAGCCCGATGGGTGTTGGCTTCCCCACGCCCAACATCGTGGAACGAGCAAAGCAAGAATTCAAGAAGCTCATAAGTCCAAGCGACATCCCAGAAGGACATGAGAAATATCCGCAACGAGCCTGGGACGACATGGTATGCGAAACGATTCACGAACGACTGATTGAATCAGCGAATCAAGTCGACCGGGCTCGCCTCCTCGCCGCCTCTACACCTCACACGGCCGCTTGGCTGCAGGCTATCCCGGCAAGTAATCTCGGCCTCCATCTCGATGCAGAGACAGTCAGAGTCGCTGTTGCTCTGCGCCTGGGAGCGCCAATATGCAAGCCGCACAACTGCAGCCAGTGTAGCCGCCCATTGGACACTCAAGGTCACCATGGGCTCTCCTGCAAAAAGTCAGCCGGACGCCTTCCACGTCACGCAAACCTCAATGACGTGGTAAGGCGTGCGCTGACCAGCGCAGGAATGCCATCCATCCTTGAGCCACAGGGACTCGACCGAGGGGACGGCAAGAGACCGGACGGCGTCACTCTTCCCATACAAGCAGGGAAAAAGCCTCGTGTGGGATGCAACCTGCGTGGACACTTTTGCCGACGGCGCCGTTTTAAAAGCAGCCTTGGAGCCTGGCTCGTCAGCGATAGCCGCAGAAGCTCGCAAAAGAGTAAAATACTCTGATATTGCTGAGAGGCACATCTTCATCCCAGTGGCCGTGGAAACCACCGGAGTCCTGGGGCCAGCGGCCTCAGCCCTCCTGGCAGAGCTGGGTAGGAGGATCTCCGAGGTCACAGGAGATCGCAGAGAGGTCGCTTGGCTGCGGCAACGCGTGTCCTTGGCCATCATTCGGGGAAACGCGGCGGCCATCCTAGCAACTGCAGCCTCAACTCAAGAGGGTCGGGTACCCCTGAAACCAGCTAAACAAGCCACCAGCAAATCATCGATGGAGCCGAGCAACGCCAGATCCTCCAGGTCAGGGTACAGTAACGGCAACAACCGCCTGGTCAGCGGCGGCTACCGAAGCGAGGGTCTGCCGGAAGGCGGCGGTGGAAGGGGAGGAGGCGAATGGAGGAAGCCCACGTCGAGCTACAGCAGCTACGGCAAGAGCTACCAGAACGACGACGGCGTCTCGCGATGGCGCTCCCCGCCACGGCGGCGCTCTTCTCCTCTGCGGGCGCGCGAGAACGAGTCGCCGTCACCGCGCCGGCTCAGCGATGTCACCCGACGAGGGGGCGGCTCACCGCACCCGTCCGAAGCCAAGCGTCCGCGAGTCGCGACTGCCGCGATCGATGGAGCGGACGCCCAGCTACCCGGACCGCGCTGACAAGGAGAACACGAAGCTGCTGCAGGTGGCCGGCGTCGGCTCGCGCCGGTTCTTCGGTGACTCGGCCGACGCCGGCGGCTCGCGGTTCGCCGCCAGTCCACAGATACGGCCGCCGCCGTCGCTGCGCAAGTCCAGCGAGGGTGGCAAGAACCTGCAGCTGCACTGCGGTAAGGCGCAGACGGCCAGCCGCGGCCTGCAGCTGATCCCGGCCAGCCGGCCGCTCGACTCCGACAAGGACGGCAAGGACCCTCTGTATATCGGCCTACCCAACTACGGGAACTCCTGCTACCAGAACGCCACCCTGCAGTCGCTTCTGGGCCTGCGACCGTTCCTCAGTGACATGGTTTCCCTGATCTCCGTCCCGGGCGAGAGTGGCCTGTGTCGCACGCTGCGCGCCGTCGCCAAACTGATGGTGCTGCGCCAGAAGGCGCTCAGCAAATTAGTCTCCAACCATCTTAACAACCTGCGCGACGTTCTCGCCGACATCGACCCGGCGTTCAGAGGCACCGAGATGCAGGACGCCAACGAGTTCTTGCTGCGCCTGCTAGACACCATGAAGGAAGAGATCGACGCACGGCGGCCGACTGACAACCCGGTGCGAGACAACTTTCAGTGCCAGACCGTCGAGAGCTACATGTGCACCAAGTGTCATGAAACGGTGCTGAAACGGCAAGATAACATATGCTGGTTTGTTAGCGTGCCACGCCGCCAGGGCACAGAGACGCCCACGCTGCAGGACGCACTGCAGATGTGCATGCGGCCCGACCGGCGCGAGCGGCTCTGTCAGCACTGCCGCCATGATGAGTGCCGCGTTACCACCAAAATTAGCCAGCTGCCCAGGACGCTGATACTACAGCTCAACCGGTGCGTCTTCCTTAGGGAGGAATCCAAGAAAATCCGCGCCAATGTCGGCATTCCCAAGTTCCTTTCGCTGAACGAATATGTCGCGGACAACGTCACCCGGCCTCCCGATTGGAGGTGCAGGAAGCCCTCCCTGTGCACCCTCTCCGACTTCGAGGAGTCTGAGGCACCCAGCTGGGTCCGTCACCTCCGTCCACCGCCCGCGGACCGTCGTCAGTGCCGGCCGCCACCACCGGCCCGCCGGGTCCCCCGCCGCTGGATCGCCGGTGTCGGCCGGAACCGCAGCGCCGGCGCGTCCCCCGTCACCGGCGCCGGCAGCAATGGCGCGCCGGCGGCAAGATATCGATTGACGGACAGCGTTCGTGATCGCACAGATATCGATTGACGGACAGCGTTCGTGAGAGTTCTGTGTGCAAATGACATTTTAGTTCTGCCTGCCAATGACATTTCCTCACCGCGTAATAAAAGATCAGCCGCGCCCTCAGGCCGGTCAGAGACGGTATATACTATATATGTATAGCAGCAAGAGGGCAGTTCAAATACAGTCGGCAGTCAGCGGTCATCACCACACAACCTACCAGCCATGTACAAGGCAAGTCTCTCTCTCTCTCTCTCTCTCTCTCTCTCTCTCTCTCTCTCTCTCTCTCTCTCTCTCTCTCTCTCTCTCTCTCTCTCTCTCTCTCTCTCTCTCTCTCTCTCTCTCTCTCTCTCTCCTCTCTCTCTCTCTCTCTCTCTCTCTCTCTCTCTCTCTCTCTCTCTCTCTCTCTCTCTCTCTCTCTCTCTCTCTCTCTCTCTCTCTCTCTCTCTCTCTCTCTCTCTCTCTCTCTCTCTCTCTCTCTCTCTCTCTCTCTCTCTCTCTCTCTCTCTCTCTCTCTCTCTCTCTCTCTCTCTCTCTCTCTCTCTCTCTCTCTCTCTCTCTCTCTCTCTCTCTCTCTCTCTCTCTCTCTCTCTCTCTCTCTCTCTCTCTCTCTCTCTCTCTCTCTCTCTCTCTCTCTCTCTCTCTCTCTCTCTCTCTCCTCTCTCTCTCTCTCTCTCTCTCTCTCTCTCTCTCTCTCTCTCTCTCTCTCTCTCTCTCTCTCTCTCTCTCTCTCCACTTTTGCTTTGCTAAGTTTCTTGTTGAGTTTTGGATCTTGTTAAAGTTATGTTTGATCACAGTTGGTAAGGTGCTCAATATATCAGTGACACTCCTATAATCATATTTTATCTTTCGACGCGTTTCGATTGTATTTTCACAATCATTTTCAAGATCTACATTATATGTTGATAAAACACTGTCTATAGCTATTTCAAGTTACAGAGTCGCTTCATCATAAAACGTTATCATAATGATCATGTTGATCATAATGATCATAAAACATATGACTGACAGTATTCGAAACCTTCGTTTTTGCTAAATGTCTCTCACATAATAGCTACGCTAGGGATACAGTTCGATACTTTGCACACAAATACTACTTCTTCACATTTATACCAGCACATGCAGTAAAGAAACGCCGCAAAGAGTTGATATTTGGTTTGAGGCATCTTGAGTTGGCATTGCAAGCTGCAAGCTTTCAACATCAAACACCCCATAGGGCCAGTGATACGTGCGTTTGCCTTTGTATGTTGAGTATGGGCTTCAGCCTGTTGATGTGCAGTGCTTCGTGAATGAACAGGCGATAGTGATCGTTTGCACTGTGTAGTATGTCTGTGTTGAGTTTGAGAAGTTTGTGTGTTGGCTTTTGTTCATGCTGGCTTTTGTTCATAAGTGCGAGGGTTAACCTCTTTACTTTCCTTCTGTTCACAGTTGGCCATTCTGTCGGTGCTGGTGGCTGCTGCGTCTGCCAGTGGCGGGAGGAGCCAGGTCGAAGTTGAAACGTGCGTCGCTAGAAGCCGTCAGCTGACCTGGAGAACACATGACACCTCACATATTGCTGATTCATAGATATTGTAGTCAGTCTTACAATTGATTTTCTTCACTATGGTTTCGGAAGCTTAACCCACGAGCCGCTGGGGGGGGGCATAAAGTTGCCCCCCCTTTACGTTTTGTGAAATATCTCCGAAACCTGATGAGCTACGAACGTGAAACTTGGCATAGCTTCAAATGAATACCTAGGCAATGTTTGAGGAAAGTTTGGTGGTTGTAGCACCTAAGATGACGTCACAGTGACGTCATAAAGTTTTGCCGTTTTCCGATATGGACCGTTTCTGATGGCGCTGAGCATGAAACTCAGCTGTAAATGAACTAGACAGCACCTGCTGTCATCCTAAAACATCTAACTACACTTCCATCTAGTTTCTGACCAATAATCGGTCCTTTATATTCGGTCCCATATATCTGATGTATCGTGAGGAATATGAGAGTCGCAAATCTATAATTTCACTTATGACGTCACTGTGACGTCATCTCAAATGGGATCAACACCAAATTTGGACACAACCTCGGCTAGGTATTCAGGAAGAGGTGTGCAAAGTTTCGCTTCTCTATCTCTTCGCGTTGCGACGATATCGTCGCAGAAGTAAAGGGGGGGCAACTATATGCCCCCCCCCAGCGGCCGGCGGGTGGCGCGGAGGCCCAGCGGCCGCAGGGTTAACCCTCGTCGGACGAGGGGGAAGCGGGTGCTGCTGCCACCCCTCCCCCCTCCCGTAGGAGGATCGTTGGCTTAGCCCTCGCCGGCCGAGGGGAGACTGGTGACGTCCCCTCCCCACCTGACGGTTTTTCGCGATTGCGCGGGACACGGTGGTGAGACTGACAGTTGATATACCTGACCTTCGATTCAATCCGGATCTTGTGACACCAACCGCATTTCAAGGTCGGGTCAGGTCACTGACCAATGACGTCATCAGTGAACCTCTGCACGTTCCTCGTTAGGCGGTACGGGCGGACATCGATAGCAGCGCCTCTATCGGTCACTAGGGAAAGCTGGGCTGTAGGCGACGATATACCGGCTGAGTTGTCACACGTTGAATAGGTTTATAGCCATCCGTCTTGTGAAAAAGTTGAACTTTTGCCTTTAATATTTCTACAGGCAATTTTAGAAGTATCTTCACATGGATTACAAAACCGTTTAGATTATTGTATTCACTTCAAGCCTTCCCTATTGTTCTTGATGATGCGGGAACTATTTATAATTAGTGTTTCTAGCTTAGTAAAAGAACATACTGTGCAAACGATGAAAAAAGCATAAATGGAAGATTTTAAATGCAATTTTCTCTAACAATTAATGGTAAATTCTTTACATATCAAGGAAAAGGTGCATGCTAACTGATAATTTTAAGTTCTTGGGGCCAGTTGTTTTCTTCTTTTCTTACGTCGCCCCAATGGCCGCGAATACACTTGTGATAACGCCTATCGTTGAGTGCGCAACTTTCCAAAGGAGCTTTCTCAGGGATACGACCTTACATGGCATAGTAGTAACCACCCGAGGCCTCAAAACTTGCATATCTCCCATTTTTGAGGGGCATTAGCGTCGCCACGGGGGGGCAAGCGGGGCAGCTTGCCCCCCCAACCTAGGACCGGGCACCCCCTGAGATCGATACAGATCCGATGAGATTTTGGAGTCGGGGAAAAATGGGGGTACCTTTCTGAGAATGCCTGTGAGGTCAGACTCTGTTGGAGCGTGCAGTTCAAACCAAAGTCAGAGTCGCAGTCGCCAAAATCTTCAAGAATCCGACTCCAGACTCGGAAATGTCAATACCATGATTCATGCCATGTTCCTAGTTGGTTCTTTATTACATTTTGTAGCTGATTTTCATAAGTTTTGGAGTGCTGACACATAATTTTCGTTCAAAGCGTGACACGAAATCTTCGGGGCCTTTCTCAACTCTCGTCAAATGTCTGCGACAGGCACAAGTACCGTTCAAGTGCCTGCTTTTCACACAGGCTCCTAACGTGTAAGAAGCTTCCGGAGGGCCCAAACCGGCCTCTGAGAGTCCCACTGGTGTCCATGTTCTCTAGAGGGCCCATACAGGGATCTTTGCGGACATTATACATACGTAGACCTCTGAAGGGCCACACGAATCTTTGAGGATGCCTTCGAAAATTTCTGAAAACCTCAACTGGCCTATGATAGTTCAGCCGAACTTTTGAGGCGACAGACTTTACTAACCCCAACCCGGCATCTGAGGGGTCACAACTCACGTCTCCCTCTGAGGGCCGCAACACATGTTTCTTATGTCCCTACCAACGTAGGGTCCTTAAGGATTCGACACAGACCCCGACGGTTCACACTGTTATTCGAGGGCTCCAGGCTCACCCTGGGCCTAGTCTCTTAGCGCCCGCCGCCCACACTGGCTTCTGAAAGCTCGTGTGCCCTAAAGGGCTTTCCGGGCCCACCTTAGGCTCGGTAAGCCCTAAAGCACCACATACACGTAAATATTTGGGGTGACCCACGCCGATCTCCGGGATCCTAAGCAGGCTTCTGAGAGTCCACACTGACCCTGAGTGGCCTGAAATGGCCTGGAAGTCGCAATCCTATCTCTAAGGGATCGCTTGCCGCTATGCCGTGCGTAACTTTTGGTTCCGTTAAATATGTTTGGTCGCGTTTGCAGCGCTTCCCTTCACTCGAAAAACCAGAAACTTTTTGTTCACACTCGAGTGAACAAAACACTTCTTCTCACTGCAGCAAGATGAATGATGTACTTCCGATTCACACTTCCGGCATTCTCTCTCAGTCTCCGCCGAATGCCCAATTCTTAGCTACAATCGGCGGCTGGGATAAGCCCTATGCATTTCACGTAAAACCTCGGCATGCATGCGTGAATGGAGGTTTTAGCGAGGTGATCCGATTCAAATGGAGCGTTTTTTCACCTTCTTCTGGGAAATGATCATGAGCGACGAGAGTCTGCACAGGGGCCCTCTGCAGTGCGTCGGCAATCGCAGCCACTGTAATTCTAACAGTCGTTTTTGTCCAGAAATTTCAAATTTTTTATTTTTTTGTAAAAAATTACATGCTATAGCTAGACGGAAAACTTTGTCACCATCGGATTCCTCGCACCATTGCGCGTCGAATGATATGTAAAACGAGTGAGTAACGGCTGGGGAAAGGCAAGATTTAACACAAAACTTGATTTTGCCCCCCCAACCGAAAATGTCTGGCGACGCCTATGTTGAGGGGTCACTGAGGTCGGGTCGGTCACGTGATTTCGCCATTGTAAGTCTATGGGGGAACTGTGGAAACTGTTATTTTGGCGCCGGACATGATCAAAGACTATCTTAAATGCACAATGAATCGTGATTTTGCACCTTCTTGCAAGTTCTGATGCCTTTTACATTGTTGGCCTTGTGTGACGTCATATATGACGTAACAAAAGTCATTGGAATTGTTCGTCAATAACTTTTGATCTTAAGCTAGCGAGTCGCGAAAGCCACCAATGGACCCCGAAAGACCTACCGAATCGAATGATATGGAATATGACATCCTTCGACCAACTTCGGGACCTGAGTGGCTCTAAACCCGAGCCTGACCTCTCGGTCGGGACGTATGTAGAGAACCAATAGGTCCGGCAAGGGTTAAGTTGGTCATAAACGTAAAAAGCTTAACAAAAATCTCAGTTTTTAAATGATCCGCTACCTCACCAAACTATTATGCTGTCCTTCACCTTTATCGGCACAAGGAGCCGATATCGTCTGGCTACAGACTGACCTGGCCCATGTTTTTCTTCTTCAGTTTCACCCCAAACACGGTCAGCTCGTATGGATCCAACGTGAACCACGGATACAACGCGTAAGTGCAGTTATAAGGCATTCTGCTCCCTACCAGAGCTCTGTACTACAAAGACGTTACGACTTAAAGGGACTATCCCACCTTCTAAAATGTTGTTAAAACCAATTAAATTGTGCCCGACTTTATAGATTGGATGACCAGGAACACGGTTCTGGCATTTATTTTTCATTTAACATCTTAGGCTTCCCATATTCCAAACACAAACTTTCAAATATGTGACGTCACAGCCCAAAATTACCTCCTTCCCCAGGCCACATTACTGTCATAAAGCTGATTCTTTTTACTCTGTAGGCACCACAACAAAGTTCAGACCAAGTTTTAAGCGATTTTTCAAAGAACAAACCCATTTAAATCAGAATGACTAAACGAGGTGACGTCACACTAACGGTCGCTCCATGTTGAAGATAGGGCCTTGTACAAGGCCCATTTTCAAATGAAGGGAACGAATTTCTTCAACACCAAGAGGCCGCGGGGGTTGCAACCTAGATGGATAGTGGTTTCTGAACCTCGCCGCAAACTTGGCTATCTCAACTCAAATCCCATGTTAAAGGTGGGATAGTCCCTTTAAACCATAATCAAGCCGTTTGTAAACGTTTCCCATGAAGAAGCATCGTTTGTTGCTGCTTTCTGACAGCCGTTGTGTTCTCCATTTTCAGTCCTGGCGGCTATGGCCAGATCTACGAGCTGAGAGAAGGATTCAGACAAGGCCTCGGCAATGCATTCGACGGCGAAAACGGCGAACACCACGGTCCGCAAGGACTCAGAGGATTCCGATTCAGATACAGCGCCGACGTCGGAAACGGATACGGACAGGGCGGAACCGGAGCCGGATACGGCGGAATGCGCGGTTGATTCGACGGAATTCACGGTTGATTCGGCGGACGCAGTGGTGGACACGGTTCACCTTTGTACAGGTCTCGCGTGTTTTAGCGGCAGGCTTTGCATCTATGAAATTTAATATAGTTACTTCAGGCTATATCTTGGTCGTCTTAAGCTTTTGAGTGTTCAAGTTGCGATAGACTTGTTCGTTCACAAGCCTGCTATGATCGTTTTAAAATGGCTTCATAGTAGATCGATTAGTTTCTGAGATATAACCGGAAATGTAAAAGGGCAAAACCTACCGCTTAATCTCGCTAGAGCCGTACATTCCTCGGGTACGTTACCCCGTGGGGTTAATATGGTATTGGTGGATTGAACCGTTTCTGAGACAAATTTGCTAGTGAAATCAGTAGATGATAGATATGGTGGATAGGGACATTTTTAAACTTACTTTGACATCTATCTAGAACGATGTGGGCGAAATCCTTTCTCTGTAATATCCATGGATAATGTCATGTCATGGATTGTCTATATGTAGACCGTAACTGCATCTTGAGCGACATCACAATGTCACATATAGACCTCACTAGATCCGATCGAGTTGGACACCCGTCCGAGACCGCCGCCAACAGTAGAATCCCCTGCCGTCAACAGTAGAATCCCCCGCCGGACACCGAGCGCACCCCCCGCCGCCTCGGCCTGTTAATAAAATATCCAAATGACAACGATCTATCGAAAGAGGGAATGTTACAAATCGCATGGGTTAACCAGCGCCCTGCTGGGTGAGGTGTTTGACCCCCACAACTTGGGTCAACTGTTATAAAACTTCTACAAATATATCAAACACGGCGGTGCACAGCGCCATCATTTTTTAACCCTCGCCCCGTTGGGGGGGGGGCCAATTTGCCCCCCTGTGGTTTTTCCTGAATAGCAAGAAAACGGCGGCGCGCAGCGCCGCCAAATTTTCAGTACCTTCCCGGGCATCAATTTGACACCTTCACACCAAATTTCAAGTCTTAGGTCACCTTAGGTCAGGAGTTATTGAGGTCAAACTGAGGTCATGTTCGAGCAAAAAATGAGCAAAAAACATGCAATCTTGAAACGCTCACCAAATCTACAGATACCAAGCAATTTCAAAGTTCTTTATATGGTCTAGTAGACAAAAAGCGACGCTACAAAACTATCTCGGATTTTCAAAATTTTGGGTTTTTGACCCCAAAATATTCAAAAAATTGATTTTGAAATTAAAAAAAACTAAAAATCCGAATTTCGAAAAAAAACGGAATAGATGTGATAGACCCTGCGCTCTTCTATATACATACCAAATTTCAGATCGATATCTTGTTTTTTGGCCAAGTTATAGCGAAAAAAAACATTCAAAAATGACGGCGTCAAATTTTTTAACTCAATTTTTAGCAATTCTGGACCACGTAGGGCAAAACAAAGACCACCATTGAACTCCCCGTGACGAGCTGCATCGAATCAATACCCATTTTATGCAAAAATATCAACTTTGAAATTTGACCTAATTTGACCTGACCTTGACCTGACCTTGACCAAAACGTGACCTTAGCTGGCCCCAAAGGCTGCCTGACCAACATAATCGCATTTGTCATGTAAAATGGACCATAAAACATGTATCACACGACACTTCCATATTGTGACCCCGCAGTGACCTGACCTATGTGACCTGACCTGGTATCAGTGACCTCAAATAGCAAAATATGTGTTTGAAGAACATCTCCCCATCGATGATTTTCAATGAAATGCATTTTACTCGATTTTACAACGCATTTCTTGAAATGCCTGTAAAAGGTTAAAATTCGACCTTTGACCTGACCTGTGACGTCATCGGTTTGGCTTAGGTCAATAAAATTTGATTACAAGGTAGTTCCCTGATAGGGCAATCCAACACCGTTTGCCGCTTGTCGCTAGGTTGCGTGGTTCTCGAGACCTTTGGGGGGGGCAAATTGCCCCCCCCCCCCAACAGGGCGCGTTGCTCGGCAGAGCCCAACGGGGCGCGGGTTAACCCTCGCCGGACCTTTTTTTTTAGTGGCCTCAACTTTCGTTTTTCGACTCGCGAGGAGGTGACCCCTATACCCGGCTCATGAAGTGAGACCGGTGGCCACTTTATTAATAGCAAAATAGGGAAACCCACGCACATGTAACTTTTCAAAAGGTAAAGAGGGGCCAATTGCAAAATAACTCTGCTGATTTGGGGGGGATGCTTCGGATTACATGTGCGTGGGGAAAACCCTATTATTTACGTTAGGGTTTACCTGTTGGTCGTCCTCATCCCGAAGTTAGAGATGCTAAAGCAGCTGAGGAGGCCAGGAACGTTGCAGCGCCGCTTCGCAGCTCGAAGGCGTGTGTGTGGGGCGAGGTGGACTCCGGTCGCCTTTTCAGGCAACTGTGTCGTGTCTGTTTGCGATCCCCGACCCGGCCACATCGCTCCCGATCGTTGAGCTCAGGGCCTGGGGTCAAGGATCTTTTGGAGTTTTCGGGCGCAGTATCAACGACATAGTCCCGTCTCTGAGTCCGGCCGCTGTTCCAGGCTCAGGGGGAGGTGCGGGTCTGCAAAACCTTTAACCCGGCCGGGCCCGGGGGGTAATCCCAACCACCGCAGCCCGGGGGGGCGTTTTTCGCCCCCCCCCCCCTGTCTAGCTCCGTAAATAAGGGACCTACGGAAACAAAAGCGGTACCAAACGAAAGGCCCTTACGAGACGATTCTAAAGCACCTAAAATTTTTGACCTCAGGTCAATTTTCAAGGTCAGAGGTCAAGGTCAAAGGCAAAAACCGGCACATGTGTAGTGATCTCAAAGTAAGCGTTTTGGAGGACGGCAGGATTTCTAAAACCGGCAAAATTGGGTGTCAAACGAAAGAAGAGAATCTGAGGATTCTGAAAATGAGCTCAAAATCAAAGGTCAAGGTCAAGGTCATGCTCAAAATTGACCTCAAACTTTGCATTTTTTTCGTACATCTTGCGTGCTAACTTCCAAGATGTTTTGAAATGTTTTGACGCTCATCAGGTCCCTATTTGTGGTTCATCTTACGATACAAGGCTGCCGAGGTCACAAGGTCACATCAGAGGTCAAGGTCACAGAAGAGTATCCTTGTTAGAGGCTATTTCACTGATTCAAGTTAGTAATAAAGACAATTCTGCCATCCAGAGGCTCTAAATGAAGGATTAGAGGAAAATAGATGCAAGATTCGTGATCAGCGGGTATGAATCCATCATAAACGACCTTTCATGTGTCAGGGTCAACCAAAGGTCATTTGAGGTCACATGAGGTCAACATAGAACTTGATATTTTCCAAACAAAATTTATATCATTCGACGCGGCTTGACAAGACGAATGCGATGGTAACGCTGCCGTAACTCTCCGACCAAATTTGTTGAAGTTATTGACGAAAAACAAATCCCAGCTTGGGGTCGTTGACCAGATTCCGATAGTCGGGGGGGGGGGGCGAAAAGCATCCTCTCCCAGGCCCAAGAGGGATGAGGATCTCAGGTGCTATTCATCGGGCCATGGCTAAGTCGGTCGTCGTGCAATATTGCCACTAACAATTAGGTATGTGTGATGAATTCAATTTGACTGGCTGTCAGCAATCTGCTCTGCCTATCGATTCATTTAGTTACGTTGATTTCGGCCGTTTTCTTCGTTTCCTTCGGGATTAGATTTTCGTAATAGAAAAGTCGTTTTTACGGAGCTTCAACTTTTATTTACACACTCAGCAGGATGCACCAAACAGAAGCAGGGTTACGACACTGAAACTTCACAGCGCATTGCGAAATGCCACAAATCACAAAGCATCTCAGCCGATTCCAAGATTCTTGCTCTCACGAATGTCGCTTTCTCATGCGCTGCCATCGGCTTTGCAGTCTTTGCATATACGGGTCACAGTGCTGTGGCGCTCACAAACATACCGCATGCACTTGCAGCACGGCGGCTTTTTGGTCAGCTGGGACTTTTGCTGCTTGTAGCTAGGAGTTCCCACCAGAAGTTCCAGGCATGCCCAGCAGCGTCCCTTTGCGGAGGATGCACCTGAATGAGTGCCACTGCTACCGCCTGCCGCACAGCTAGCCGCCACGTCGCCGCTGCCACTAGGTCGGCTGCGACTGCAGCCTAGATCACGTCCTCCTGCTTCCCTGCTGTCTTCGGTGTCTCGCGTGGCGACACACCTGAGGGCGTCCAGTGACTTGCTGTTCAGCCCAGTGGGGTTGGCCGTCCTCTCGTGCACCTGAGGCATGACCAGCTGTTTTCCCATTTCATAGATGAGGGCACGCCGGACGCCACTCTTCGTATCAGCAGCTGACTGTCCTCTGTTGAGCATGAGTATGGTGGTTGCGTTGATCTCGACCACGCCGAGCATGAAGAAGAAGGCAGCCGTAGGCCAGCGGTGTAGTGGTGGCTTCCCCATGTAGGATTCGATCATGGCGTCGAGAACATCAACGCCGCCTTTCGTTGCGTTGTAGGCCATGATGATCTCCGGCTTGCCGCTGACCTCGTCGACGAAGGGCGCCTGGTGCTGAGTCGACAAGGCGAGGACCAGCTTTCCTCGGCGGGGGCAGTGTGACACGAATGTCATTCCTTGTCGGAAGGCGAATTCTGTTGAGTTTTCCGTCCGCCCTTGCGCCACTGTCAACTCCTTCGGTAGGAGGCGTCTGGAGCTCTTCAGAGTGCCCAAGAGCGTCAGCCTGTCGGCCATCAGCTCTTCAGCGAGTGGCACCGAGGTGAAGAGCCGGTCACATGTGACATTCCTGCCAGAGCCCTTGACCTCCTGTACCAGGTGGTGCACGATGCCGGATACGTCCAGAGTGGTGTTCGGTGGCGACAAGTCTGGCTCCTGCGGGCGTCCGGAGTACGGCCAGGCCTTCCACATGTACCTGATGTTGGCATCTGCGGCGGTGTAGAAGAGCAGTCCGTACCTGCCAGGCTTGCTCGGCAGGTAGGGGAGAGTGGGGCACATTCGTGCATGGGGCACATTCGTTTTCAGCAGTTTATGGGAACACGAGTGACTGCACGAGCTCAAGGTAAATTATGGAAATGTGTCTATCATTGCCGCCCTTCGTTCACCGTAGAAGACAACACTGTACCTGCTGTCATGCTTGATAAAAACGCAAATTTGTAATATTCGTGAGCTTTCCAAACTTTTCTAATATCATCCATTTTCGTGATCCTGACTCGGAAATGTGGTTCAGCTTTTCAAAATTGGGGGCGAAGGTGCTCACTCTATTCACGGAACTGCTGCAAACTTGTTTGTTGACAAAGTGTCATTTTTTCAACAAGAAATTTTGAAATATATTACAAATAACGTTGTGGGGCAGGTTCGTGTACGCACTGCCTGGGGGCACATTCGTGCATATTTTTTTAGTTTTTGCTATTTATGACTTTATCTATAGTAGGTTTCACTAATGACGCTCGCCTGACTCAGTCTCGGCTGCTTGCGACGTCGTGACGAGTAATTCACGCGAACTTGGCGAGGTCACGGAGGCCGGCAGTTGGCACATTCTTGTTGGCCAGCCCATTCTTTCTACATATGTTGTGCAATGCATTCTTGTCGAAAGGAATCAAGTGAAATGACCCCCTGCCAATTTCCTTTGGTAAATTTCTGGTAATGTCCGGTAATTTCTAGAACTTTGCAGGGTGCACGGAAGTGCCCCACCCCTTGCACGAATGTGCCCCATAGTTGGGGCAGTTTCGTGCAAACGTTCAGAGTTATTAAAAGTCATTTTTTTCTAATAGAAACAATAATTTTAGAGGATAACTTTTAAAGAGGAAAAATATCTGCAATAGTTCCTTTCCATACCACAATCAACAATTTTGCCGTTGCACTAACCAAAGAACAGATATATGGATTTATCCATTTTTTGCACGAATGTGCCCCGCACTCTCCCCTACATCCGGAACGAGCAGCGCCCTCTGAACCGCAGGAGGCTCTCATTAACCGTGATGCACTCTGTCGGTTTGTAGTGAAGACGGAGATTCGTGTTCAGTTCATCGAAGAGCTCTCGCAGGGGACAAAACTTGTCCCCCTTTCGGCGCTCGTCACGGGTGCTGCGATCGTCAAAGGTCAGCATGTTCAGGAGCATGCCGAACCTCCTCGCTCCCATCGTCGCCCTGAAAATGGCTGGTCCCGTTACTGGGTCAAAGAGCTGCTTGACCGTCAGCTTCTTATAAAAGCCGCGGAGCACAAATAGACCCAGCAGAGCCTCAATTTCAGTTTCCGTGGTAGGCTGGTAGAGATGCTGCTCTCTTTGTCTCAATTCGGCTTCCCGCACTCGGCCACGCTCGATCTCCAGCCTGTGGTTGGTCCTGTCCGTGATCTTTTTGAGCATGCTGTCCGTGATGAACAATTTGAAGGCGTCTTTTTCTGTAGTGATCCGACGAGCAGGACCACACACGCCCGACCGCTCTGTGAGAATGTTGGCGAGATCTCGGCGGCGACGTGCCGGCTGCGGCTCTGTGGACCACTCTGCCAGCACATTTTGACGGCGATCTCGGACAACATACGTAGCAGCAGGCCGGGGATCTTGCCGACGAAAGTTCGCTTCCAGCAGCTTCCGCTGTGATCTAGTCAGGTCAGCCGGCCGCTGGACTGTCTCGGCTTGATCTTGCTGTTCTGGCTCATCATCAGATGGCTCGTGTTCATCGACGAATTGATGAACGTCGTCCTCTTCCTCAGATGTATCCTCTTCATCGAGATATTCCTCTTCATCACCACTGGAGACGGATTCGTCCAGCAAAAGTGCGGCGATTTCCTCAGGCGACAAACCCTGCTCCCGGCGAGATGCCATGTCGTGATCCTTGATGTGACGAACAATGACACATGTCGCCGCAGGCACATATTTATACCTCATAATTGCCCATCTAGAAAAATCTGTACCGTTCGACGCTCCACGCGCGTCACGCACGCATTGAATTACGAGGTGTTGAAATTTCCAGAACTTTCCAGAATCCGAAAAATCAAATGTTTGCTTATCATAAGCCACTCGTTTCTACTCGGAGCTGAACGAATGTTCTGAAAAAATGGATCCTTTACAGTAAATGAGAGCTTTAAATTGAACATTGTAGAAGTTTCTACAAACTTCGGCGTGATGAAGGGAAACTACCTGTTACTCGTAAAAAAAAAAAAATACTAGCAAGCTCGTCATTTTTCACGAATTTCCTACTGTACAGTACGTATTTAGAATACGTATTTACAATAGTTCTGCTACTATTTCCAGATGAAATGTAGTCATACACAATGACCTGACCCAAGGTCACGTGGTGACCTTTGACCTGGAGCAAACTTCGTATGATTCTATCAGCCCTTTGTGGTAACTTTTGACGGTATTGATACATTCAAGTATACTCGTATGAATGGTGTCTACATACAGTGACCTGAACCGAGGTCACGTGGTGACCTTTGACCTTGATTGATCCACAAGTCATTTTCCTTGATCTTTCTTGGTATCCTCTAGTGGCATTGATTCATTTGTCACTCAATCGAGCCGGGTTATGCGCATGTAGGGGAGAGCGGGGCCAGTTGAAACACGGGGTCAGATGAAACATGGCTTTATTTTCAACAGTATGCAACATATGGCGTTGCCGACACCACTGCGCATCCGCGCTCGACCACTTCCTTTGTCAACGGCGTTTGGGCGGCAAACGGACGGTAATTTTGATTTGACACTTGTTTTTGTGTTTTTGAGGGACGTTTGGAAGAAATCGTTTTTATGAATATTTTGTGATATCTCATATACCTTTGCTTGCTGAAAGAAGAACTCCTGGCTCCGGAATAACACCTTATTTGGCCCTTCATTCAGCATGATGCCGTCCCTCCAGCTCGTTTGACATGTGCTTTACGGCGCGTGCGAGATGGCGGGAGCGGATGGGGTCAATTGAAACGCTTCTCTGAGGGTCAGTTGAAACAGGGTCACAGGCCGTTTCAATGGACCCCGGTGACCTTTGCAATGGTTATTGTTCAGGGGCTGTAAACATTAAAGGAAATAGTCTACCTTTGTAATGAGCTTTTAAACTGAAATAGTAGTTTAATAGAGCTCAATTTTTGACCCCTTTTTCTCCTGCCTTTTGCTTGAAAGCACACTATAGCCTGAGACATTTCTCATTTTCCTCATCCGCCCATTTTACCATAGTCTATGTACTTTATGTCACCTATTATGAGGAACTTTGCACTTTTAGCTTTCCAACGACCTATTGAATGTAGCATTTGGAAAAGTAAACCGGACAAAATATCTCCTTAAGAAAGTGGCCTTAAAGAGGAAAACATCCCATTGTTAAGGATAGGTGCAATTGACCCCATGGGCTGGTTCAATTGACCCTCGCATCGGGGTCATTTGAAACGGGCGTAGAGCTGTTTTATAAGCATGCGTTTGGCAGCAAAATATGTTTGAAACATAATTTTACATATCTTAAAATAAAGCCAAAAGAGCATATTTTTTCATGGCATTGTGCATTTTTCGATATGCCAACTAGATCTCGCTGTGCATGTCAATATATAAAAAGTGGTTCAACTGGCCCCGCTCTCCCCTACTTACCACAGGTCGAGGAGGTAATGTAGAACTACGTAAATTGGCGCTTATTTTTAGCTCTCCTGACCTGACCTGACCTGATATTGACCTGAAAATTTCAGGATCGATAGAACATGACCTACTGTGTCACATATATTCCGGTTTTTTATGTTTGACTTGAAATAATTTTTGGGGTAAAATTCAAAATAGTGACCTTGACCTGACCTGGTGACCTGACCTCAGGTCATCAAAAACATTTTTGCATTTTTTCCCACTTCATAGTCTACACCGCTGTACGCGTAATTTTTCTTTATCTTTTAAACTCTATTTTTGGCCGCTGTTTGAAGCTAACCACCTGTGCCGTCGAAATTTGCCGTGCAGGGGTCTAGAAAAATCGACCCTGTGACGTCACCAAGGGGGTTAGGTCCAAATTTTTTACTTCAGAAGATGTCAAATTGATGGGAAAAAAGGCACTGAAAGTTTCGCTTTCCTATTCTTAAGTGTTCGGGAGCTATCGCAAATATTCGCCAGGGGGGGGCCAAAAACGCCCCCCCCGGGCCCGCGAGTGTTAAGTCGTCATCGCGCTAGAGTTCATCTACTAGTTTAGAGTTTATTATGAAGTCGAGTACCAAGTCTGTTAGTGTGGGGTCATCACCAAGAATGGTCGGCATGTCAAAATTTAGACGATGTAAAGCGAGGTACCTTGTGATATGCCGGCGTTCGTTTCGGAATGATTGGCATCCGATTAGTAGATGTTCGACGGTCAGCCGTATGTTACAATTTTGACATACAGGCGGGCCTGCTCTGTCAAAAAGGTGACTGTGGGTGAGGCGGGTGTGACCGCATCTCAGCCTAGTTAGGATAACTTCTCTTATCCTGTTCGGCTGATTGCAAGTGTGCCAAATTCCGAGCCTTCACTGTAAAAAAATGTCACGAGCCAATTCTATGACAAGGGGTGGGTTACACGGTCGTCCATTGTACCTTGCTGTTATATATAGGGACATTATCAGCCTGAGGGTTGTTAGTTAAAGAGTGGCCTCGTGAAACAATTGGTTACAAACGGTAACCTAATAACTTAAATGCTTCCCTAACACCCCTTCCTGCTTATCAACAGATTTCGCGCTGTGTCGGAAAACTACGCATAGTCTCATAATTAAATCCGCCAGAAGCTTGTTGCATGCTAGTTACATGCGTGTTTCATTATCGTGTCATATTATTATTATGTCGGCTAATGAGGCACCGCCCTGCACGTGCTTTAACCCGGCAGTTGCTGGGGTATTTCGCCACCCACCGTTTGCTGGGGGGGGGGGCGTTAAACGCCCCCAGCCGATAACTCGAGAACCAATAGGCGCAGCGAAACGCACGAGGCGGCAAACGAAAGAGCGCGACGAGACGCTTCAGATGAGTACTTTAAAGTTGAATTTTGAGGTCACAGGTCGGGTCAAGGTCAGGTCAAACACCTGAAATCGGACTTTCAGTAGCATGGACTTCAGGACTTCGCAATGGGCGCCTCTCGCCATAAACTCTGTCAAAACGGTGCACAATCCATCTTATAAGGCCTACAAGAGTGTCAGCTTCATATAGGGGTCAGTCAAGCATAGGTCAGGGTCAAGGTCAGGTCAACCGGGTAGGCACATATCCCCGAAAATAAAAACTGATATTCGCAGCCTGTGACACATGTTTTATAGGTAATTTGGGGCGTAGAAGCACGATGGTGACATTCATTTTATCATATGTGTACGTGTTTGGCTCAAAAAGTTCAATTTAAGAAATTCATGTATCATGGTCGTGAAGTAGTCACAAAAAATTGCCAAGATTCAGTTCAAGATTTTGGAAAATGCGGAACGATAATCAATAATCGAAGATAGCTATTTGATTGATCATGGTATTGGCAGTCTAATGGCGTTTACGGCATGTCTGTATGTCTATTCTGTGATTTTATATGATTTTTTTAACGTATGCCGTTTTTGGTCGAAAACTCAGAAATCATGACGTCACTAAAACCTCGATATCTCAAAAATTTTCCGACCGATTTTTTTGAAACTTTGTAACAATAAACTTCAATCAATTTCCTACAGGTACCCAAAATTTGGCGCGCCTGCGGCGCGCCGTTTTTATGCTATGGCCCGGCGAAAAAAGTGGGGGCGTTTAACGCCCCCCCCCCCCAGCAACTCGCGGGTTAAATATAATCCTGCGCACACGCCACCTAGTCGGAAACTCATCATCGGACTAGTCCTGGTAGGGTTTTCGTGTTGCCGAATGAGGCGAAACGACTTTGATTCGGTAGTGCCTCATAAATCCCTGCTACGGTGAGCAGCGACGAGTCTGAGACTGCTTCTAAAACGCGTCCTTCATTTCCGGCGCGGGGCCGTCATTTCCGGCCGCCATTGTTCAGTTCTGCGGCTGCCGGCGGTTGGTGCGGTTGTGTTGTGGCACGGTGCGTTGTGAAGTTCTCGGGCTGGGATATTTCGAAGGTACGTTATATTGTATGATATTTACGTAGCAATGGGGGACATTTTATTTATTTTGTAATATTCTGAACACATGTTGCGTCATAGAATTCACCCCTTGACCGTTGTGGGCCACTGTTTCGTTTGAATTCCGACTGTTGGAAGACGGACTTTCTTTCAGTTGCTGTCTAGCCTTTTTTCCAAATGTGTAAGCTACACATATTGCCTCACATTGATTTATCTTATACAAAAGTCAGTTGATGTAGATAATAAAGCCATCCTCACTGATATTTTAAAATCAGCAGTTAATTTTCTTTTCTGTTTGCAGAGTTGCTTAAAGTTGTGGGAGACTGAGGCATGAAGGCATACCGGAAGCCAGCGATATTTCTGTTGGTAAGCCTCGTCCAGAAAAAAAAAAACTTGCTTGAATCTGCAAAGTATGGCAAATATTTGATGGACTGCACAGTGCACAATGTACCTGACATGGCAGGATCAACTTGCTCACTCGCCTGTTGTAAGTGCCGTTGCGTCAAAGTCCGTGGAAGTGCCCGATCGTGTCTCATGCAACCGTATTATTTTGTGAATGTTATTGGTGGTGACTCGAATCAGCTTTTGCACCACTCCGCTATGATATTGTAATATGTATATCTTTAGATATTTTGTATCGTATGCTAATAAGTAATAAACGTTATTTTTGTGTATGTTTTTTTGTAACGTGGCTGGCACGCTGTCGTGGCTGTCGTTGGCCGGGTCGTCCACCAGTCGGAGGGGCGGCTGGGGAGAAGGAGGGGGTGGGGAGGGGGTGACGCAATTGAGCTAGTATTACTACTGGGCAGCAATAGCAGGCGCTAGCTGGTTGGGTTACCAGGCGAGTCCTGAGCCTAATCGACGTACCGATCTGCTGGTTTTGCCCTCGTTTTCAAACGAGGTACCGAATAACGAAACGAGGGGCTGACACGGGGGTGCTCGGTTTATGAGGCGTGGGCTTGTCATTTACTAACGAAACAAGCTTGTACCCTCTTACTAGCTAAATATGAGGCGATTTTTACACGTCGCTGCATGCTCATTTTTGCGCCAGCGGTTTTCCTACAAGGGGCTTGTAAGATTTTTTTTACAGTGAATTGGTTTGATCGCGTAGATATGTGGCGCGTGAGTTTGATTCCATTTTCGTTGCAAATACTCCGCAAACTTAATTTTGACTATGTGCAGTACGTCTCCATGCGCCATAGGTTCTATTACCGACTCAGGGAGCAGTGTAGCTTCCTTTGCAAGGGCGTCCGCTCGTTCATTACCAGCAATGCCGTGATGGCTGGGTATCCATAGGAAAGTAACATGCTGTGCTGCCGTCAGTTCCAGAAGTATTTCGTGGATATTATGGATGCCGTGATGGGTAACGTTTTCTTTCCGTTTGAGGGCCTGAAGTGTCGATTTAGAGTCAGTGCATATCGTAGCACGTTCGATATTTTCCGATTTGATGTATGCGAGGACTTTTCTTATCGCATATACCTCTGCAGTAAAGATGGTGCTGTAATCAGGGAGGCGAGCTTTGAATTCGAATCCTTGTCCCACGGCTGCAGAACCAGCCTTATTGTCTGTGCACGAGCCATCGGTGTAGAAAAAGGCTGAATCGTCGTTTTGTTCCATGTAGCTTTGAAGAAGCATAACACTCTCTAATGGTGATATATACTCTTTGCAGTCGTCGAAAAGAAATTCTATTGTTGGGTTTCTACGGGTCCAGAAGGGCGTAGGAGGGGGTTTGCGAGCAACGTCAAACCGGCACATGTTGAAAGATGTGTGCGCTTCCTAAAGAGAATCAGGGAGAAAGCAGGATCCTCGTAGCGGTCGCCGCGTTCGAGGCTTTCTTCGCTCTATTGCGGGTATAGATAAGTGGTTTTGAACGCTTTTCGCACGATAGTAGTAACGCATTAGTAAGTAGAGGCGTCGGTCTTTAAGTGCAGGTAGGGCGGATTCTGCTCGTAGGGCGAGGACGGGGGTGGTGCGAAAAGCCCCGGTTATCAGCCTCAGGCACGTAGACTGAACGGCTTCCAGCCTTTTGCACAATGTGGGCGAGATTGTGTTAAATAGATAGCAGTTGTATTCAATAGTTGATCTAATGAGGCCAATATACAACATCGATAGAGTTTTTCTGTCAGCACCCCAGGAAAAGCCACTGATACACCTTAGAACGTTAAGTCTTTTGATGCAACGTGCTCTTATGTGATCAACGTGAAGCCTGAAGGTCAGTTTTGAGTCTAGTATGATTCCTAGAAATTTATGAGACTCATGAAACGGAATAGCTGTTCCCTCAATTCGAGGCGAGTCATTCAGGGACGGGGGTGGTCCACGTTTGAAGACGATCATGGCAGATTTGGGAGCAGATAGGAAGAACCCCCATTCCATGCACCAGTTGACGCAGTGGTCGATAGCTGCTTGGAGGATGAAGTACGCCCTCTTGTAATTTTTGTGTGTGACCCATAGAGCAATATCATCAGCAAACAAAGAATATCGTACTGAAAAAGTCAGTACGCGCGGGAGCGTCAGGAGGATATCGTTTAGAGCGATCAGAAAAAGCGTTGGCGACAACACACTACCTTGGGGTACGCCGTGTTCCATCGGGAAGCTGTCCGAATATGTCGTTTGACATCGAACTCGAAAAGTTCTGGGCATGAGAAAGTTGCGTAGAAAAGCTGCCAGGTGGCCTTTAATTACGAGGGAGTGTAGTTTGTAAATAATGGTGGAAGTATGTACCTTGTCGAAAGCCGCCACGAGGTCCAGGAACACCGCGACAGTCGGCAGACGACGCTCCCAGTTTGTTTGGACGTCAGTAATAAGACGCAGCACGTTATCCGCCGTGCTTCGGTCTCTGCGAAAACCACTTTGACAGCTGTCGATGATGCACTTGCTCTCAAGGAAGAATCGGAGACGTGTATTCACCATTCTCTCAAACACTTTGCAAATACAATTGGTAAGGGCGATGAGACGATAGGAACCTGCTAGGCTACTATCCTTACCGGGTTTGAGGATGGGAATAATTGTACTGCTAAGCCAGCCATCCGGAAAGGAGTCGCTTAGCCACATATCATTGAAAACAGTCAAGAGTGTAGAAAGGTTTAATTCGTTAAGATTGGTAAAAAAGGAATAGGGAACACCATCTGGGCCAACTGATGTTTTAGTTCTCGTCTTAGCTAGGGATAGTTTAAGTTCATAGAGGGTGAAAGGAGCGTTAGAGGATTCGGAGTTTGTAGAGGAAAAGTCAAGTCGCGCTGTTTTTGCTGTTAGAGACCGGTGAACATTAGGAGAGTAGATATTCGAGGCAGTGGCGGCGGAAGGTAATTTGGGATGGGGGGGCACCGCTGGCGGATCCAGGGCTTGGGCGCGGGAGGGGGCTACGGAGACAAACCTAGGGTACCCCCAAATCCTGTTTTCTCATCGGATTTAGGCCACTTACTTTTCGTCACAGCCCTGATACGATATTTTTTTAAATATATTTTTTTTTTTTAATAAATGGTAGGCTACCTGACACCACTGGCGGATCCAGGGGGGGGGGGCATTTGGGGCAACTACCCCCGCGTCGCCCGAAATCCAGGATATTTTGCGGCTTTTCGAGAATATAGCGAAAGCTAAACTTTTATTCGCCAGAGACCAGACAAACGTGTATCACATACACCCATGCACTGCATCACATACACTAAAGTGACGCGGAGCAGCCATCAACTACCATGCCCCGAACACTGGCACTCTTTTCTGGGGATGGTTGCGCACGAACTCTGATAGGATGAGCTCAGGGTCCAGACCTTTCGCTATATCCTCATGGAGGCTTAGAAGCATGAGGCTGCACAGTCGCTTCTGGCCGATTGTGGAGCGCAAGTCGGTTTTGATTCTGCGCAAAGTTGAGAACGATCTTTCAGCTGTCGCTGCGGACATCGGCACAGTCATGATGAGTTGCGCTAGTTTAAGTACCTCGCTGACCATCCCCTTCACCACCTCACCCTTTCCAAAGAAAGTCTCACATAGTTCGGCAACCGAACCAGTCTCATTGCGGAGAAGTCCACTAGCGTGAGCACACCTCAGCTGGGCCACTAGCAGGTCAGCGTCGATATCCGCGGTCTTGTCCACTCCGGTTTTCTCGCCAAATACACCGAGCAGGCATATAGGTACATCGGGGGCGCTATCCCCGCGATTTTTCGATTGCCACAATTGCCGCATCCACATTCGAAGGCAGAACAACTTGTTTCCTTTGAACCAATGACGTCATTCAAGTTAGCCAATTACTGCAAACCTTCTTGGTTGGTAGCACTCGCGTTGCAAAATGCTAGCCAATCAAATCAAAATGTTTACTATGACATTGGGCCTGGCAACAATATAAATCTAAATTACTCGCACTATCAACTTATTAAAAACGTACTCAGCCAAACTGGCATACGTTCATGACGTAGTATCGAAGTATTGTGGTATTTTATCGAAAACAATTTTGCGGGGGCAAAAAGATATGTTTGCCCCCCCACCCTGGGAGATGGGGGGGCGCCGTGCCCCCGCTGCCCCCCCGCTTCCGCCGCCACTGATTCGAGGAAGATACGTCGGCGAAATGTTTTGCGAATAGGTTGGTAACAGCGAGTGGATCAGTTACGAAGACACCGTTGGAGAGCAGCTGTGGAAAGACTCTGAGATGGGTTTTTCGAGAAGCGAAAGAGCGCACATTTCCCCAAAGTTCGGCCAGTGGTGTGAATCTGTTACACTTGGATGCATACTCTTCCCACGCTGCCTTTTTTTCTGCGTAGATTACTTTAGAACATTCCTTTCGTGCAGCTGTGTATAGTTCCGCATGTCTATCGCAAATACATTTTTGAAAGTTTCGGAATGCTCTTTTTCTAATAGCTTTCGCTCGCTGGCATTTCCAATTCCACCATATTACATTTTTTGGCCTATTTGAAGAACCGGTTGTTACATTCTTTTCTCGCAAAGTCTTTTTGGCTGAAAGTACTACTGCGTTCATAAAGCTATCTACAGTTTGATGAATACTATTAGACGTATTGTGGCTTATACTCGTGTTAAATGCGTCCCAATTAGCGTTATTTGTTTGCCACATTTTCAAAGTCAGCGCGCGAGGTAAAATATTGCTAATCGTAAGACTTATGTCGATAGGAAAATGATCGGAAAAGAGAGGATCTGAAGTTACATTCCAATTGAAGAGTGGTGCTACGCGGGGAGAAGCGATAGAAAGATCGATCATTGATGTTGTGTGGTAACTATGACTAAGGTATGTGGGCCTGCCACTGTTCAGGCACACCAGTGATCGCCGGTTAAGCTCAGCCTCGACTATCCTTCCGCGCACCGACAAAAGCCGGCTGCCCCACAAAGGGTTGTGGGCGTTAAAGTCACCAAGAAGTAGACAATTATCAGGCATTTGAGCTAGCAATTGGTCCATAGCATGTCGTGTGATTAGAGGAGAGTTAGGTGGTAGGTAGAGAGAAGCAATTAGGATGTCGCGATTGAAAAGTGACACAGTAGCCGCAACGATGTTGAGTGGTGTAGTCAAGTTTGTTTGCCGTTGTGGAACTGCGTTAGCTATGTATAGGGCCACACCTCCTTGTCGATTAGTATGATTTATGTCGTGTCTATAAAGGGTGTAGCCAGAAACATTATAATTGTAGTTATCAGAATCCCGAAAGTGCGTTTCTTGAATGGCTGCTACCAGAGGGGATTCTTTCCGCAAATATTGTTTAAATTCAGATAGGTGCGTTAGCAGCCCTCCTACGTTCCACTGGAGTAGCATGTCCCTAGCCATAGCTAACTTTCTTCCTCTTTAGCCTTCTACGCGCTTTCTTCTGGAACGGAAGCCCGCTTAGTCACGGGTTGAGATCTGATGCCCATGTTTTTCCGCTCCCTTGATGACCGAGCTCGGAGGCGGGTGTTCGGTCGCGGATCGGGAAGGGTTGAAGTGTCAGATTCGCTGTCAGAGGTGGCTGACGGTAGTCGTGACATTGGGGTCATGGCGAGTAGCTTCGGGGTTTCCTCGTTGTCACTACTAGTGTTGGCGGAGTCGAAAGTGTCGTCATCGGAGCCAAAAAGTGGGCCTTGTGACGCTTTCGGGGCCTGGGTGTGGTGAGAGGCGGGGAACGGGGTCGCTTGTACGGGCACAGTGGGGGCCTCCGCTTTGTTTCTTTCAGGGCTGAACTGCGTCAGCGACTCGTCCCCAGTGTCGTTCTCGCTATACGTCTCCGTTCGGGCGTTTTCAGTGTTCGATGGCTGTTGTTTGGCGGGGGACGCGGCTGCGTTCGGAAGCATCGCTGTGCGCTGCTCTTTGATGATCGAGGTGGAGAAGTGTCCTTCCTCGCGCGGTGTTGGCGGACTCTGTCCCTCGGTGGTTGACGGAGGAGAGCTTGGCTCCTCGGTGGGTAATGGGAGTGAGTGATTCTCTTCGATGGCCCTACCGGGTGGGCGCAGCTGCATGGTGGGCGGTGCGTGCGAGTGCTGGACTCCGGCGGACACTGCGGGAGGACGAGTCTCCTCTGGGGCCGGCAGGGGGGCATGAGGAGGGGACGCTTGGTTCGCGCTCGGCTGGGCCGGATCCGTTTGGGTGCCAGTGGTGACCGTGGATGGCCGATCCTTGCCTGTAGGGGCTCGAGGGGTCGGGAGGCTCGGCCACACGTCCGGACTCCTGGTGGTGGGATTCTGAGTCTCAGCACGGAGGGCGGCAGCCATTTCCATCCAGACAGGACATTTTTTATCCGTCACAGGGTGTGGTCCCTGACATGCTGCACAGCGGGGCGGGGCGGTGCATCCTTCGGACGAGTGGTCCTCAGAGCAGCGTGCGCATCGAGTGCGGCTCCGACAGGTGTTTTTGCCATGTCCATACCTCAGGCACTGCCGGCACTGCCCACACCTGCGTGGTAGGGGGATACAAGGTCGTACCTCGTAACGTAGGAAGGCAGCGTAGAAGTGGGAGGGGAGGAGCATGGCAGCGAACCTGATTTTCAGCAGGGGACTCGGACGGTGGGTTTTTGATGGTAGTCGTGTAACCATGGTCACCCCTCGCATGACGCTTTCATCCAGGATAGCCTGAACTGACTCCTCCACAAGCTCAGGTGCATACACTAGCCCCTCCCGGTGGTTTAGCTTATCAGCTAGGATGACCTGGATTTTCTTTCCCTCAATGGAAAACCAATTCAGAAGTGTCTCTGTCTGGGTGCGGTCCCTCGTTTGGATCAAGAGAGCACCACTGCGGGTCGGAGTAACCTTCTCCGGCCGTTTAGACAGGATGAGTTTTAGAGAGTCCCTGATTTTGTAGGGGCTGGTGCTTTTGAAGCTGAGGGTTTTATCTTCATACCGCACCAGCAGAAATGCTGAACCCTCTGGCACAGTGGTCTGACTAGCTGAAGCTGTACTTCCAGCAGATCTGTTAGGATTGCCTGTTTTTGGTGGCATGTTTCCTCACTATGGGGTTTAAGCCAGGAGATGGAGCAATGTGATGGTGTGAGATACCAGATGAGATGAGATGTGGAACAGAGCAGTGAGCACAAGTACAAAATCAATGGAGCGAAGGCCGAAGAGGAAGGACAAAGATGAACCAGTTTGAAAAATTGACCAGCAGACTTAACCTAAGAGCAGGAGTAAGAAGAGCAAGAGCAATGAGATGATAAATTAACTGACCAAGAAAATGGTGCCAAAAACCACGAGGCAAGGAACTGGAACAGCCACAAACAGGCTGTTATCCTAAACCTGAGTCCGAGATGGAGTTGAAAACTCAGATGCAGTGGAAAAGTTAGGGAAAATGCCTTGAAGGTCCAGAAGTGAGAGATATGAAAAACGCTCTTTTTCCAAACGTGAGCGTTATCTTACCGTTGCTAGCCGAAAGGAATTTTCTAGAAGCCGAAACGCCGAGGGAAAGATCAGTGCTTTTTAAATACGGGGCCAGTCCTGGAGCGCTCACAAACGCGCGGGCAGCCCTCTTTTTATCGCAGGAGCGATAAAAGGCAAGAGCAAAATGCAAAATGCAAAATGCAAAGGAAAAACTATCTAATCGCGCCGGACCTATTGGTTTTCTACATATGCGCCGGCCGAGGGAGGAGGGCGGGTACGACCCCCCCCCCCTCGCCGTTTCGCCCCTGGTGGAGCTAGCGCGTCGCGGAAGAAACGAGCGTATGCGCCATTTCAAGACGCAGATATTGATACCCAATTTTAAGGTCCTAGGTCAACCGGTGACCTCTGAGGTCAGGTCAAGTGCCCCAAGGTACGGTTCGGTTTTTGGTGTTTGGTGAATAACTTCGCAAAAAACGGCCGCAGAGCCGCGATTTTGGCAGCATCGTGTTCGCCTTGCTCAGGCGCGTCGAATGATATACTTTTTATTTGGGTGAGGTCAACTTAGAGTGTTGACCTCGGGTCACGGTCAGGTCAGCGCCCCCGGGTCAGGAAGCTGGTCGAAGGAGATCATATCGCATATCATTCGTTTTTTTTTTGGGTTAGGCCCTTTCGGTCGACAAGACCAATATTCGGGTCTTGTCATATCATTCGATACGGCAGGTCTTCTTGAGTCCATTGGTGGCATTCCCGAATCGCTAGCTCATATTGATCGGGAGTTATTGACGAAAAACTAATATGACCCAAATGACGTCATAAATGACGTCACGCAAGGTCAACATTGCAAAAGTGACGCATGGAACCTTGCAAGGAGTGCATGAAATCACGATTCTGTGTGCTTGAGATAGTTGGAGATCGTTCCCGGCGCCAGAATAACAGTTTTCATTTTTCCCCATTGACTGATAGGGGAGGACCGTACAAGAGTAGGGGAGAGTGGGGTAATTTGGCCGGTGGTGTAAATTGGCCGCCCCCACCTGTACGAAAGCTGATAAAAGTGAATGAAATAACTTTAGTCTCTATTCATTTGCCATCGTCAGAACTAACTCCAGAACAAATGTCAAAACTTTCCCCCTCTTAGTTTTATTCAAAATTAATAAAACGTAAATTTCGTTAGAAAATGGTAACTATTACTTCCGTTTAAAAATTTGTATAACTAGTATTTGGGCTGTAAACGAATTCCAACATTATAGCGCCATTCTTGAGGGTATTCAGCGGTTCCAGGAGCAATTTCATCTAGTTCTGTACAGCCATGACGACTTATAGACAAAAATTTCAGAATGGCAATGTGGGGTTATTTGGCCGGGACTAGCGGGGCAACTTGGCCGGTGCGCTCAGAGTCACTATGCTGGGACGGCCAGGTTGTCATGGTCAATTATATCATAAAGGACATAATTCATGACCAACTTTGACTACCTTGATGCCATATTTCGTATTGGACAGCTGTAAGGGCATGTGACGTCATCAAAGGTTACCTAACGCGTTTTTGCTAATAAATACTTACAGAAAAAAGATACAGCCGCGCAAATGGTCTCATTGTGCTCAACTCGTCAGGGCGCATCGAATGATATATATGATGACCTTGAACTCACGTAACCTTGAGGTCAAGCGACCTGAGGTAACGTGACCTGAAGCCAACCTTTGACCTTGACCTCTCGAGGTCAACACATACATGTTTCGATGCGGAATGACGAGAGAATTACGATGGTACTTTTAGTTTTGGCCTAGCTTGATTACTTCAAAAGCTATTCGTAAAAAAAACTGTCATCGCATCTAGAGCCGCTATTTTGACTATTTTCGACCCCTGTGGCGGCTGAGTCAACCTCCAAAATGCTTCAAATGCGTCGTAGGACACGCGTCATTGCTGAATGTGAAGCTGACTCGCCTATAACAAAAATCATGGCCTGAAACTAACACCGGCCAAATTGTCCCACACCCCCGGCCAAATAACCCTGCTAGTGGGGCAATTTGGCCGCTTTGCAGACCTTTGTAATACGTCACAATTTCAATATAAGTAGTTACTCTATCGTTTCAAGTTACTGTCCAGGAAAGTATAATGTATGCCACACCTGGCAGCGTTGAGAAAATGCAGAAATGTGTTGTCGATTTTTAGTTACATCGTTTTCTAAAAAAAAGCGGCCAAATTACCCCACTCTCCCCTACGCACCTAATGCATTTTGTCGTCTCACGCCGTTCGGTTTTGGTTTATAGCTACGATCAGTAAATTTCGATAAAGCCTGATCATTTGCCCACAAATTGTCATGACCACAGCGGCCTACGTCCAATTTAAAGCGTGACCGTAAGCAATTTTCTAACACCCTGCATTTGCGTACTCTTGCCCGATAGGCAGTACAAGAGTACGCACTTCGTGCGGGTGGAGTACGCACTACGTGTAACTATGTATTCCTACTCGCTGAAATCAATGCATTCATGCAAGTAATTAAACTATTGTTATCTTTATTGCCGCAGCCACTAAAACGGTCATCCGTCGGTGACCGGCCGCCGGTGCCGATGTGCGCGCGCCCGCCGCCGGTGCCGATGTGCGCGCGCCCGCCGCCGGTGCCGATGGGTTTGTTCTCCGACTAGGCCGCCTGGGATGGACTATTATGGATGGAACGCCAGGATTCTACGATCCTTGTCCAATTTCTGCTGCAGCAGCGCGAGTCACTGGCAGCGCTGTTGCTGCCAGACGACGGCCGTCGGCGCCCGGCGCACGCGCGCCGCGCACCGGTCGGCGTGTCAGCTGGTAGCGGCTGTGCGCTGCCAACGCCGGCGCAGCAGCTGGCGGAACACGACAACCTGGCGGGACGCATGGCCGGGTCAGAGGGGGAGTGGGAGCCGACAGGGTCAGTCACATCACAGTGGATGCCTACCTCACCCCACACTGACAAAGTGCCACCATGCCAGGAAAATGTTTCACCTCAGAACAGCATGAACCTAGAAAGAAAACAGGATTGCATAGCTCCTGTATAGAATAGTCATAGACATAAAGCATAGACTCAAATTATTGAGCCATAGCCAAGATTTTACTGAGGGAGGGGCCACAGGTTGCGGCCTAGTGTCGTACCCCCTCCAAAAAGGAAAACTCGGATTTGGCCCACTATTTTTGGGGGTATGGTACAGCTGTTTTTATTTATTTTTATTTCATTTTATTTAATTTCTCGCCTTTGGGGGAGATCATGACACCCGTGGCCACCCCCTTGGCTACATCCCTACATTGAACGAAGAAGCAAATTGAAGAAGCAGCTTTGACCATAGGCGCAAACATAATATGGAACAGACTACATTTTTATGCAGTATGTTATGTAGTCAACATTGCATGCTTTATATAGCCAATCTAATCTTCACCAATCCATTTTGTTAAGCACTTATCTACTTTTCTAGTTTCAATTGATTGGTCAATGCTCGTATACATAATTATCAGCATTCAAATATATGATGCTGAGACATGTTCAATCTCTGACCAACTCCCTGTATACAAAAAAAAAATAGCATTATGCATAGGGTCATAACTTACTGATCACTTTCTGTCAACAGCCTGCAAGCAGCATTGCGATCTTCCTTCCGCAGTGATGGAGACCTCTGTCATGTGCGCATGGTGTGTTGTGTTGTGTTGGCTTTCAAGAAATTTCAACAGCTAAGAAGGAAAAACAAAACATTTCTTTAAATACAGGGTGACACAAAAAAAAAACGGTCATCACCAAAATTCGAATAACTTCGGAAGTTTTATTCAGATCATCACCAAACTTCGGCCACTTTAGGTCACACCTATGTAGCAGACATCCACCAAGTTTCAAGTCTTCACTACGAATACTTTTAGTACAGTGTGTGTTTTACGGACGCTCCACAATGTGCTCCAGGTGAGCGCCCCGGCGCTGCAGGGCGTAGGCACACCTGCATCCGGCGGGCAAAGTTGCCGATAACCCGATAAGAATAACGTTTCAGGGGTAGCACACCCCCTGAGCAATGTCTCCAGAGGCCATTGCACACTGTAAAGTGCACAGCCATCGGGTTATCGACAACTTTGCCCGCCGGATGCAAGTGTGCCTACGCCCTGCAGCGCCGTGGCGCTCACCTGGAGCACATTGTGGAGCGTCAGTAAAACACACACTGTACTAAAAGTATTCGTAGTGAAGACTTGAAACTTGGTGGATGTATGCTACATAGGTGTGACCTTAAGTGGCCGAAGTTTGGTGATGATCTGAATAAAACTTCCGAAGTTATTCGAAATTTGGTGATGACCGTTTTTTGTGTCACCCTGTACCTGCATGTTTGCTATAAGCGCAAGCTAGGATGCAATGAGTAAAAGTATACAAAAACCCCAATAAATAGGTTCGGAATGGAATAGGTTGTGAGGTGTTACTGTAGTAGGCTGGTTGAAAGGTTTCTATGTTGTAGACATCTGGCATGGGGGTTTTAGGTTGGTATTAAGGGTATTACAAACTTTTTAGGAAAGTAGGTAAGGTTAGGTCAGGAATGTTGGTTATTTTCATTTAAATTTCACACTTGTTCACTTTAATTGTATTTCAAATTGACACAAACGTTTTAAAAGTTATGGTGAAAATATGTTCCTTTCCTATGTGAATTGTGATTTTAGTATTTGAATTTTATATGCAGGAAGTCAAACATCATTGACTATCATACCACCAACCACAAAATGCCCAGTCAGAGACACTTTTGTTATTGTATGAGCCGCGTCATATTTGAAAGCAAATATATTTGCTGCCAAATTTCCCCCTCATTGGCATGAAGTAAATCCTTCATTACGTCACAGATCCGATCTAAATGACGTCACGATGAAATCTAAAAGTCGCAATATTTAAAAAAGCATACAATGAAAACGCGTAAAAACTTGCAAAATTCGTCACAATGCCCTAAGTAACATTTCCGAATCCTAAACGGGATTTTTTCGAAGGTGGGATGGTCCCTTTAATACCCAGCCAGCAATTCGCTTGGGCTGAACTGTGGCAAGCGTCGGGCAGCTTGGGCTTAGCTTGGGTTTGCCCACTTTGATCAAAACCAATGTATTTTTTTACTAGGGCTGAGCTGGGGCATGCCGCAGCTATGCCCACGTGCGGATAGCAGTAGCTCAGCCCGACATCTGCCCGCGCATCCAAAACAGGCTTAACTTGGGCGGAGCGCGGGCTGATCAAGCTGGCTGTGTCCTTCGGCTAACTGGAGTAAAGCCGGAGCTTAGCCATACTTGTTCGGCTGTTCGCGCATGCGCAGTTCTGCGCCAATCATGTGCAGCGTTTGTGACAGTCTGTGCGCTGTGCGACGAAACGACACACCGGTGTTGGGGCATTTGGTGGTTGATGTTTGGGCGCGTGTGACAGCGCGAAGAAGGGATAGTGCTCACTGCTCTTATCAAGTGGATTGGCATGGAGTTTTACGGTAGGTAAGTGTATTGAATGGTGCGCTTGATCGTATGTAAACGTTATGATTTTGACTGAGTTTGACGCCATCAAACATGAAGCTGAATAACTGTTCAGCCTGGCGACTTATACCCTCGCTCAGAAAAGCTGCATTCCGTGCCTTTATATCTTTGTGAAATACTAGCACTTCTGAACCAGGAAAATGAAATACAAAACACAAATATTTATCTACTTATTACCGAGCACGCTCATTCTCTGTCCGCATTTAAAATCAAATGAACATTTTATACGGATCAATGAGAAGTGTTTTTACAGTATCAATGCATCAATAAGTTATTTTTCAAGCAAACATGCAATGTAAATTAAACCAAACTAAGCTCTTTTTCAGGTACGTACCATTAGAGCAAATGGTTCCAAAAAATGGAATAGTTATACAAACCAGGACCGGGTGGACGCCGCAGTCGCCCTCGCCAAGTGGTTTAGCGGAAACTGCCTGCTTATAATTAAGTAGGTATACCTACATATACGGAAACTGCGCAGAAAGCCCGAAAGCTGGTCGACCACCTACTGCAGATGCGTGTGTGTGGAGGAGCCAGACGCCTCCAAAGCTCCCATTCACCAGAGTGAAGTTCCTTATAAACGATTGTTTGCTTATTGCTTTATGTCTTATGAGCGATTACTTGCTGTCCTTACTTTATGCTTTCAGTTGAGTGTTTAACCAAGTATTATGAACGGGGAGGGAGGCTAGCGGGCCTTGTGATTGTTTTATTGTTTTGATGGCATTTTTTCATGACTCATGCCATATTACTGCTGCAGTTTGCAGTCCACTGTTTCATGTATTTGTGTTTCATTTGACGTGTCTGTAGTCGTTTGAAATATACATTCAATCAAAGTCAACCACTACTTTCCTTTTGCAATGCTCGAGCCTCGATGACCGGTTAGCAGAGCATATGAGTGACCGTAACAATTTTAAATATGCATTGAAACCGCACAATCTGCTGAAAGTGCATTGGCTGCTACTTGCTACCTGATCCAGTGTGAAGCAAAAGCAAGATGAAGTCAAGTCGAGACTTGAGAAAACAGGAGCCATCACTCGAGCCGAACCCGAGCAAAGCCACAGCAGTTAGCAATGTATAAACCCCATTCACTTCTATGGCTTAAGTCGGGATAGACAGGGCACACAGAGTGGGCTTGCCGGAGTTCAGCCCGCTCGGGCCCAGAGTAATCTCCATTATATAAATGGATTCACTGCTCGGGCTTAAATCGGGCTAACGCCAATCGTCGCTCAACTAGGGCTAAACTACGGCTGTCCGGAGCTCGCAGAGCGGGCATACCTCCGGCAGAGCATGGGCTTTAGTCGGCGTATTTGTGTCATACGCCGACTTTAGCCCAAGCCCTAGCCGACTTTAGCCCGACTAAAAATCTCGGGCAATCCGCACTTGAGCCTGCTTGGGCCCGGAGCAAAATTGCTGGCTGGGTAAGTGCCACAAAACTATGGATTATGACATGCTATCACATAAAATCACTAGAACAGAACGTTTGTGAGTTGCGACAAATATTTTTTGGGATTTCTGTGTCGATGAAAAAGAAGTGAGGATCTATGATCTCACTGGAGGTCAAGCAAAAAATAGTCTGGGATCCATGACCCCTACGGATCTGTCGATAAATTAAAGGGCTGGATCTATGATCCCATCGGATCCGAGATCAGGATCCGTAAGATCAGATCCAAGATTCATTTGCTGGGATCCATGCAGATGTCTGGCCCCATCCCCCTCCCCCTAGGGGCCGCGGGTTAACCCGCGCCCCGCTGGGCTATTCAGCCATACGCGCCCTGCTGGGGGAGGGGGCAGATTCTGCCCCCCCCCCCCCACACACTGTCTAACTTCCGAACCGATGGTCGTAGAAAGACGGGAAAAACGGCAATCGAAAGCTCTCAACAAGGCAGATCTTAAGAGCCGATTTTTTTTTTGCTTAAGTAGGTCAGAGGTTAGGTCAAGGTCAAGTCAAGGGTACAAAATGCAAGTTTCTATATTATCGGCCTTGCACCGTAGTTGCCGAAGAATGGACTGAGACTGATTGCCTGGCACACGCAATTAGTGATATGGACCACATCTGGATGAGTTTCGAGTTTCAGGTCGAGGCCAGGTCAAGGTCAGGTCAAGTAAGGTCAAATTTTGAAGTTGATTGTTAACCCGCGCCCTGATGGGGTCGGCCGAGCAACGCGGTCTGATGGGGGGCATTTTGGCCCCCCAAGATCTCGAGAACCACGCAACATAGCGACAAGCGGCAAACGGCGTTAGATAGCCCCAACGGGGAACTACCTTGTGACCCAATTTGATTGACCTCAGTCAAACCGATGACGTCACAGGTCAGGTCAAAGGTCGAATTTTCACCGTTTACAGGCATTTCAAGAAATGCGTTGTAAAATCGAGTAAAATGCATTTCATTGAAAATCATCGATGGGGAAATGTTCGTCAAACACATATTTTTCTATTTGAGGTCACTGATACCAGGTGAGGTCACAGAGGTCAGGTCACTGAGGGTCACAAATTAAAAATATCATGTGATGCATGTTTTATGATCTATTTTATATGCCAAATGCGATTATGTGGGACAGGCAGCCCTTGGAGTCAGTTGAGATTATGTTTTGGTGAAGGTCAGGTCAAGGTCAGGTCAAATTAGGTCAAATTTGAAAGTTGATATTTTTGCATAAAATGGGTATCGATTCGATGCAGCTCGTCACGGGGAGTTCAATGGTGGTCTCCGTTTTGCGCTACGTGGTCTAGAATTGCTAAAAGTTGAGTTCAAAAATTTGACGTCATCAATTTTGAAGTTTTTTTTTTTTGCTATAACTTGGCCAAAAAAGAGGTATCGATCTAAAATTTAGGATGTATATCGAAGAGCGCAGGGACTATCACATATATTCCGGTTTTCTCGAAATTCGAAAAAAAGGAAATTTTTTGAGTTTTTTCTTAAAAAACCATTTTTTATTTTTGGGGTTAGAAATCCCAAACTTTCGAAAATCCGAGATAGCAGTTTTGTAGCGCCGTCTTTTTTCCAGAGGTGAAACAAAGGCCGAATCTTCCACCGACAGCGTTTCTTCCACCACTAGATTTCCACCAAGTTTCCACCTTAACCCGCGCCCGGCTGGGGGTCCTGGATTTCCACGCCCTGCTGGGGGGGAGGGGTGTTTGAACACCCCCCCCCCCTTCTAACTCGGCTCCTGGGCCACGTAGCGATACGCGGAAGGCGGCGTTCGAAAGAGCGTCAAAAATAATGACGAAATCACTTCGGTCAATTTTTTGGTCAGGTCAAAGGTCAGGTCACCAGAGGTCATTGAAGGCAAAATTTCGCCGATTTCCAGGTCGAATGTCGAAAATTTCCAAGAAGCCAACGCATAACTCGGGAACCAATAGAGCTACAGCGCCGCGGAAAAGCGCATTCGATAGCCCTATTAACGCCCTTTCTGAGTAATTCTCTCAGATTTGACCTAACGTCAACGGTTTTGCCTGCAGGGGGCAAAAACTGCAAAAATAGCCGATTTTTTCGGAAACAGTTTTTCTGCAATAACTTTTGACCCAAGCCTTGTACGAGCTTACTTTTACCGGCATCGTGTTCCTCTCGTCAAGACGCATCGAATGAACTATAACCTGACCTTGAAAAGTCAACTTGAAAATTTGACCTCAGGTCAAGGTCATGACCTGACCGGAAAGGGTCATGTTGCATATCAGTCGATCCGTATCGTCGAGCTGAACACATCTAAGGTGTTTTCATCGCTCTAGCATGCCTCTATCAAAAGTTATTTGCGAAAAACTGTTAGATACCATTCGTGACCTAAGATGACCTCAGGGCATAAACAGGGGTCACGGACACCATTTTCATGTTCAGTGTGTATAAACCACTTGTAATTCAGTGTTTGGGAGTGTTTATAATGTCTTTCGTCCAAAAGAGACGCATTTCAATTTTCTCCCATTGACTTATAATGGGGAGGTCGCAAAATTGACCTGACCTTAGGTCATCGATATCAAAATTCTGAGATATACATTTTGTACATTCTATTGCTCTTAGCAATCGCTGAAAGTTTCAAAGCGATCGGTCACTCGGTGTAGCTATGACAGACATTGAAACTTTTTATGAGGTGAGGTCACTTCAAGTGACCTGGTGACCTGACCTTGAATGACCTTGGTCTGAATTTTTCACAACATGTGTAGAATTGATGCATGATAAGGTGTACTAAAAACGCAGCAGGGCGCGGGTTAATAGGTAAATAGTAAGTGAGCTGTTGCCTGTTTCTCACTACCGCAAATGAAAAAAAACTTCTTGTCCCTTTGATAATATGGCTATACTTTAACGATATAACACTTATTATGTTTTATCAATATTATCATGCCAATCTGACAACCATTTAATGACAAGAACGCTTCACGACGATATTGACTTATAGAGAAACTCATACACTTGAGCGATTATCGAAACGGCGATCCGTAAAAGAGCGACTTCAGAGGAACAGCTCGACTATTCTAAGCTAATGGGAATTGGAAAAGCAGAAATTGGCGATTCCTCGCGAAGTATACTTTAGCTTGCTAGCTTGCTTCGTTCTCGAGATATCACAGGGGCCGGGGGGGGGAGCAGGTATTCGCCCCCGTCTACGAAGTTGACGCCGAACCCCGTCGGTGCGCGGGGCTCAGGAGAGTCCGGTTTTGTCGTGAAAAATCAACAGTGTCAACGACAAATCACTTATGCGCATCGAAACGAAAAACAAAGACTTTAAAATTACCCTGTAAGTATGCTACGAAATGCCTACTTCGATATGGAATCCTTACTGTTATTTTTATTAAATAATACTGCGAAACGAGTGCATTTTACATAAAAATGTAGACTGCCAGAAATCGTCAAATTTTGATTTTCCAATCACCATTAGCCTAGAATAATCTGTTTTGTTTTGTTTTGTTGGGTTAGGTCCTTTCGGTCTGACGAGATTATTTCAGGACAGGAAGGTTCTACACGGTGAGACCCGTCCAGTGCCCAGTGCCGGAAGCAGTCAGCTGGGGCATTCCACGATAGATCGTACCACTTTTTTCCAATTTGACACCCTCATCTCTCGGATTTTAACGATAATCGGTCTAAGGGGTAATCAGGGGCTCTGAATCCTCCTGTAACAATTTCAGGCTTATCAGATGAGTGGTTTTTGAGTTATAGTGTATAACATGTTTTGGATCTTGCGTTGCAGCCCCAAGTTTGGCGGGCTGTAACTCTAAGACGGATAATTCAAATGCCAAATGCTATACTGCATTGAACTTGCATTGAAACAAAGAATTATATGCATTTTTAAAATTTTGAAATATATACTATTTTTGATATATAACACCTCGAGTTTCCTTTCATTTGCATTTTCATGCCTTTGGGATCAATTTTTTTTGAATTTTTATTTACTTAAAATCATTTTTGGGTCATTTTTAAATAGTATGCAAAAAATTAGGAAGGTGTTCTTTCTATAAATGTACTTTTTTGCGTCACCGTAATGGTCTCGAATTGTGATTTCGGAAGAGAGCCTATTAATGGTGTGGTAAAGCTGCCTAGTGACATCACTGGTTACTGAAAGCTCAATTGAAGTCATTTTTGCCTGACTTTTGCATTGTTGACCTTGGGTGACGTCATTCGTACGTCACTAGGGGTCATAAGAGTTTTTCGTCAATAGCTCTCGATCAAATTGAGCTAGAGAGACGGGAAAGCTACCAATGGACTCGGGAAGACCTTGCGAATCGAATGATGTGCGATATGATCTCATTCACCCAGCTTCGTGGCCTGACCCGACTGTTAACCATCTCTGTAGCGGCGCTGTTTGTCTAGCGCCGTGCTGGTTGGCTTTGCCGCGGACTCGGGCGGTCACGTGATGCCCGGGGGCTGGCTGCCGGCTGGGCCGCCCGGTCGGGGAGCGGAGCCAAATACACGGCAGTGTGCTGACCCGAGGTAAGCGACTTAAGCTGACCTCACCGAAACAAACAGTATACCATTCGACGCGCCGGAGCTAGGCAAACAAAAAGATGCTAAAATCGCGGCTCTGCGACCATTTGTTGCGAAGTTATCTATCAAAAACCGGACCCGTAATTTGGGTCACTTGAAATGACCTCAGGGGTCACCAATGAACCCGAGACCTTAAAATGTGGTATCATTCGATGCATCTTGTAACGGCGCACATGCTCGTTTTTTTCCGCAAGGTTCTAGCTCCATTAGAGGCGAAACGGCGAGCTGGGGTCGTACCGACCCCCCGGAAACCCATTTTGTATACATTTAAATGAGGAACTTATAGAAAGAACACCTTTCTAATTTTTTGCACGTCGATTTTAAAGGACCTGAGGTTTATTTTGAAGAAATAAAAATGGCAAAAATTTTGGTCCCAAGGGCCATTATAGACAATTTAAAAAAATACTACGACTTTTTTCAATATGTTAAGCTTTTCTTTCCAATTTTAAAAATACTGTATTAATCTTTGATTCATCGTTAGTTCAAAGCTATTTACCATTTGTTGCTTGCTTAGCTCGTTTTTGAGTTATAGCTCATCAAACTCACCCTTACAATCTGAAGTTTAGAAAATATTATGCAATGTAACTCAAAAAGATTTCATCTGAGAAGTCTGATATTTTGGTAGGTGTTTTTAGAGCCTATGATTACCCCTTGTACCAATTTTCATTCAAATCTGAGAGATGAGGGTGACGGGCCTGGTACGATCTATCATGGAATGCCCGAGCTGTTCGTTGCTTCCATGTCCCCTCGCACGCCGAGCGCGCCGAGCGGGCCGCCGGGGGAGGGGTGAAGGGTCAGCAGGGTCGGCCGGCGTTGTTGGTTTAGCTGGCTACCGGCGTCTCAGGGCGCCGGCCGGTCCCGGTAGGGGTTGGTCGTCATGACAACCGACGGCGGTTGGTAGGGGGAGAAGTAGACGTTAAAAGCATCCGCGTCGGAAAGAAAATAGTCCTGCAGATATTGACGATTTTCTTGCAAGCGAGAGCAGATAGACGCATGCAAATAACACCGTTAGATGCGTCTTTCAAAAATGCATAAATCCTCACTTGAAAATAAACACTTCTCCACAATTAATACACCACAGCGGCTCCAGCGACGGGTACCTACCGAAATTTAAACGGAATAACATGCAGACAGTCACTGGCGGATCCAGGGGGGGCCACGGGGGCCATGGCCCCCCCAAAGGCCTAAAGTGGCCTGATTGGCCCCCCCCCCCAAAACGTCAGAAAAATTTCTAAGAAAATATACCTTGATGGAGGTTTTTAGCCACTTGGTGAAGTAAAGTTTCCACAGCATAATATGGAAGCAATATGGTAGCAGTGAGGGTCAGTCAAAAGTTGCGCGAGCGGAGTCTACCTTCAAAAAAAGACTGTTGTTGGCACGTGTTTATGGCGCGGCAGCTGGTGGTTGGCGGTGTTTCGCGTGGTGTGGCATCACTGGCGGATCCGGGGGGGGGGGGGGGGGTAGCACGGGAGCCTGAGGTGCCCCTGACAGGCCCGTGGTGCCCTTGCTAGGCCTGTGGTGCCCCTGGACCCTGGCAGGCCTGTGGTGCCTCTGGCGGGCCTAGGGTGCCCCTGCTAGGCTGCTGATGCCCCTGGGACCTGACAGGACTGTGGTGCCCCTGAGAAGCCTTAAGTGCCCCCAACAGGCCCGCGATGTCCCCGACAGGCCCAAGGTGCCCCTGCGGCCTGCGTGATGCCGTGATGCCTGCGAGGCCGGTGGTGCCCCTGCGAGGCCGGTGGTGCCACTGCGAGGCCGGTGGGGCCCCTGACAAGCCCATGGTGCCCCTGCGAGGCTGGTGGTGCCCCTGCTAGACCGGTGGTACCCCTGGCAGGCCTGTGGTGCCCCTGCTAGGCCGCTGGTGCCCCTGGGCCCTGACAGGACTGTGATGCCCCTGACAGGCCCAAGGTGCCCCTGTAAGGCCGGTGGTGCCCCTGTAAGGCCTGTGGTATCCCTACTAGGTCTCTGGTGCCCCTTTGACAGGCCCATGGTGCCCCTGCGAGGCCGGCGGCGCCCCTGGCAGGTCTCTGGTGTCCCTGACAGACCTGGGGTGCCCCTGACAAGCCTGTGGGGCCCCTCACAGGCCCGTGGTGCCCTTGCTACTTGCTAGGCCTGTGGTGCCCCTGGCGGGCTGGTGGTGCCCCTGCTAGGCCGGTGGTGCCCCTGACACGCCTGTGGTGCCCCCGGGCACCAAGGGGGGTCATGACCCATGTGGCCCCCCTTGGATCTGCCACTGATACATAATATATTGATTTGTAAAGACGTTATGGCTTATGCAATATGCAATTGCAGGCACTTGGTATGCCTCACTTATCCCTTATTGGGGGCTCTGGCGGGCTCCTGAGGGCCCACGTCTATCTCCGGGAGCCCTTGACAGGCTCCTTTGGGTCCTTTCAGTCCACTATAGCATAAGAGGTCTCCATGCGAGTCCTATACATCTGAGGGCGTACCCTGACGTCTGAGGTACCCAACTGCAGCTCCAATGGTCTCTTACACTGGCGGATCCAGGGAGGGGGCATTTAGGGCCATGCCACCTTCCCAGAGGTCGAAAGTGGCCCGTTTGCCCCCTCCCACAAACGGTAATGAAACATAGTTCAATCAGTGCGTGGCCTAGGAGCCGAGTTAGACAGGGGGTGTTTTACCACCTCCCGGCCCGCAAAGGGACCCAAGCACTGACTCGAAGCGGGTTAACTGGTCGACAAAAGCAATGGTAAGTGCTTACAAAGTAATATAAAGGCATGGGTCGGGTGGGCTACCGTTTATATATTTTTCTTTCTAGTTAAAAAAAAATCATAGTGTCGGGGCTGTGACGAAAAATAAGTGGCCTAAATCCGATGAGAAAACAGGATTTGGGGGTACCCTAGGCTTGGCTCCAGCATGAGTTGGGCCCCCCCCAAAACGCAAGCCTGGATCCGCCAGTGCAGACAGTTCACTTAATGGTCTGGTGACTTCAATGCAGATGCGGGGCAGGTACCCAGTAGAACACTGCCAGTAGTGAGTACACAAGGTTTCCAATCACCCGTAGTTTTTCCCACTCAAAATGATTCATATCATCAGGTACTTACCAGTGGAAGAGGAGCATAGCAGGCAAACTTTGCCCCAGGCTCAAAACCTGAGTTCTTCACTCTAGCATTTTTATGCCCTCCGTGCTTCCCATTGTTATGGAATATGGATCTTGAAGGTATCCGGCCTACCATAAAACTTGCATCCTGGATGACCGCACCGCACCTTTATTTCAGATGGAGCCAGTCTCTGTCCGTGCAGCTTCCTTTTTGGCATCACGAGGTGTACCTATTCCACGACGAGGGCTCTAACTTATCCACCTCTTCACTTCAACTTATCCGCCAGCCTTTTCCACCACCCCGCAACTCACTAATAACGCCGCGGACCTTCAACACTGCCCTTCACTGCCTTGAACAACGCGGAAACTAGTGGAGCTCCTAGTGCTGTTAAACTGTTGAGTGCTAGTGTATGAAATAAATATTTCTTTATGAAATTGCATACAAATGCATGCAACTTTAATACTTCAGAATGATGTTGTAAAATCAAATATTTTGAGGAATTTATCGCATGTCAGAATTTTCTTGTCTTTACAATATTGCTCTTCCACCCTCGTCGCCGCGCCGTCGCCGGTCGTCGGCATTGTTTCATCACTAGCTTTTTTCAATAAGGCCTTAAACTAAAGAAATAATGAGTTATGAGCGAAGAAAAAGAGATTATTGAATTCAGAAAAATCCTATTTATATTTGACGGGAGTATTGCCGCATTTAACGCAGCAGTTTACTTTATTTTCGCCTTCCACCATATTCCACCAACCAGAACTTCGGGTGAAAAGTCAGTGGATCTGGGGAATTTCTAAGAAATCTGCGAAACACCTGAATATTTCTCTAGGGTTTCGAGAACTTCTCATAATTATAGGGAAATTCAGGGAAAAAGATAAAAATGCTTAGGTTTGATAAAAACATCCATTTTTTAAAATTTAGATGCTTTCCTTAGACAAGGGAAAGCCGGATCGGGTTTAACAGGCAGAGCATCGGCGGTGGCATTTTTTCCACCATCGAGGATCGCTGAGTTGCTCGATTTTCCACCGCCGTGCGTCGCCGTGACGGCACTTTATTTCACCTCTGCTTTTTTCTACACAACCACATAAAGAACTTTAAAATTGCTTGTTAACTGTAGAATTGGTGAGCGTTTCAAGATGTCATGTTTTTTGCTTATTTTTACTCGAACATGACCTCAGTTTGACCTCAATAACTCCTGACCCGAGGCGACCTGTGACTTGAAGTTTTGGATGAAGGTGTCAAATTGATACCCGGTAAGGTACCCAAAATTTGGCGGCGCGCCGTTTTCCTCGCTATTTCAGAAAAACCACAGGGGGGGCCAAAATGGTTCCCCCCCCCATCAGGGCGCGGGTTAAGACCTAAAAAGGTGTCTATCTGATGCAGTTTTTCACGGCGAATGGCACAGACCCGGGAACAGGGGGGCAGAGGGGGCGCTTGCCCTCCCCCCCAACTTGAGAGCCGAGGGGGCGGCGCCCCCTCAACATTGAGGCGGCGAGAAAGGATCTTTCCTCACTTTTCCATACTTCTTTCCTTCTTGTTTCCTTTATGCATCTAAACACATGGGTGAAACTTTGACATCACCATTGGGGTCCCAAACGTCCATGAGGGCCTCCATTTAGTGGGGGCCTCCAAGCAATTAGGGGCCTCCAATTGCGGAAGCGGTAATTTACGAGCCACGCCAGGGCCTCCTCTAAGAAATTTTCACTGGGGGACCGGAGGCTCAGAAGCCAAACCTAGGGTACCCCCAAATCCAGTTTTATCATCGGTTTTAGGCCACTTATTTTTCGTCACAGCCCGGATGCCATGATTTTTTTTTTTTTTTTAATATTAACCCGCGCCCGGCTGGGGGTCCTGGATTTCCACGCCCTGCTGGGGGGGTGTTTGAACACCCCCCCTTGTAACTCGGCTCCTGGGCCACGTAGCGATACGCGGAAGGCGGCGTTCGAAAGAGCGTAAAAAATAATGACGAAATCACTTCGGTCAATTTTTTGGTCAGGTCAAAGGTCAGGTCACCAGAGGTCATTGAAGGCAAAATTTCGCCGATTTCCAGGTCGAATGTCGAAAACTTCCAAGAAGCCAACGCATAACTCGGGAACCAATAGAGCTTCAGCGCCGCGGAAAAGCGCATTCGATAGCCCTAATAACACCCTTTCTGAGTAATTCTCTCAGATTTGACCTAACGTCAACGGTTTTGCCTGCAGGGGGCAAAAACTGCAAAAAAAGCCGATTTTTTTCGGAAACAGTTTTTCTGCAATAACTTTTGACCCAAGCCTTGTACGAGCTTACTTTTACCGGCATCGTGTTCCTCTCGTCAAGACGCATCGAATGAACTATAACTTGACCTTGAAAGGTCAACTTAAAAATTTGACCTCAGGTCAAGGTCATGACCTGACCGGAAAGGGTCATGTTGCACATCAGTCGATCCGTATCGTCGAGCTGAACACATCTAAGGCGTTTTCATCGCTCTAGTATGCCTCTATCAAAAGTTATTTGCGAAAAACTGTTAGATACCATTCGTGACCTAAGATGACCTCAGGGCATAAACAAGGGTCACGGACACCATTTTCATGTTCAGTGTGTCTAAACCACTTGTAATTCGGTGTTTGGGAGTGTTTATAATGTCTTTCATCCAAAAGAGGCGCATTTCAATTTTCTCCCATTGACTGATAATGGGGAGGTCGCAAAATTGACCTGACCTTAGGTCATCGATATCAAAATTCTGAGAAATACATTTTTTACATGCTCTTAGCATTCGCTGAAAGTTTCAAAACGATCGGTCACTCGGTGTAGCTATGACAGACATTGAAACTTTTTATGAGGTGAGGTCACTTCACGTGACCTGGTGACCTGACCTTGAATGACCTTGGTCTGAAATGTTCACAACATGTGTAGAATTGATGTATGATGTTGGGGGTGTTCAAACACCCCCCCCCCCAGCAGGGCGCGGGTTAATAAAGAAATGGTAGTTCACCTGACCCATACTGGTGGATCCAGGCCAGCAGGGTGACATTGTATGTAAATATCCCCCGCGGCGTCCGAAATCGATGCAAATTTCTGGCTTCTTTACTTTCGACGATAAAACAAAATGCCTTTATTATAGAAAAAAAAAGAATTTAATGGCACAGTATTGCGCAAGGAATCTAACCTATACCCCAGAAAGTGTGAGGCTTAACCCTCGCCCGCACCTGGGGGGAGGGTTGCCATCCCCCAAGTTAGTTCTTTCTGCTCTACACTGAACATTTTTAAAGCTAGAAACCCGATTTTTGGATAGCTGCTTTTCTATCTTTTCTCAGCGTCCACTTTGAAAATTTCAAGTTTCTGTGGCTTTGGGGTTTGGAGATATGACCTTGTTCTTCAGGTCATGTCATGACCTAAATGAGGAATACCCAATACCTTGCGTTCAGGCTTCAGCGTTGGCTATGGGCCTTGTGAGCTTTTGACACCTTGATTTCCGCTCTTTTTTTGCCAGTCTTACCTCCCGGCTCCCACCTATCATTGAACATATTGTTCTGCGATGTACAGATGTCAGGGTCAGGGTTAAGGTCAACCTAGGTCATCTAAAATTATTTTCGTGAAGTTTCTTTGACTGCATGTTTAGTAAAAGCTTCTCAGTTCATGATCTCATGTAATAAGGACACACAACCCAATCTGTGCACACGTCAGTACATACACAGACATACACAGACATACAAACACATATCATTGACCTTGACCTAACTTGACGTGAAATATGAAATATGACCACAGCCAGCAAATTAGTGGGATAGTGTGACAAAGAGCTGTTCTAGCTGGCTTGGTAATAATGCGGCAGTGTCATCGGTATATGATGGGTTGGCCCGCTGCTTGTGTAGGTATTTTATTCGACATCACCACAATTTATTCAAACAAGATTTTAGGCTTCTCGGTCAAGAGCAACAGATTCTTTGGGAAGAGACGAATCCAATGATACCAAATTTAACCTCATCAGGTCAGTCATTGACCTTCCAGGTCAGGTCAAACTAAAGAATGTTGCTGTTTGGGGTCACCGTTGCCCGTTGGAATATCACGTGCGCTGCTCATCATATACCGATGACGCTACCGTATTGTGGTGCCAAGCCAGCTAGAACCTCTTTGTCACACTATCCGACTAGGTTTTTGCTGGCTGTGGTCATTTCAGGTCAAGTTAGGTCAAGGTCAATGATATGTGTTTGTATGTCTGTGTGTGTCTGTGTGTATACTGATGTGTGCAGTGTGCACCGATTGTGAATGTGTCCCTATAGCATGAGATCATGAACTGAGAAGCTTTTACCAAAAATACAGTCAAAGAAACTTCACGAAAGTCAACTCAGCTTGCCTAAAACGCAATATTTTTAGATGACCTAGGCTGACCTTGACCCTGGCATCTCTACATCATCGAACAACATGTTTCATGATAGGTGGGAGGTAAGACTGGCAAAAAGGCCGAAATCAAGGTGTCAAACGCTCACAAGACCCATAGCCAACGCAGGATTTTGGGCATTTGTCAGTTGGGTTATGACATCACCTGAAGAATAAAGTCATATCTCCGAAACAAAAAACCACAGAAACTTGAAATTTTCAGTGGACGCTAAGAAAAGATAGAGAAGCAGATATACGAAACATCCGGCTTCTAGCAATCAAAATGTTGAGTGCAGAGCAGAAAAAAACTACCTGGGGGGGGAGTGGCAACCACTGACCCCCCTCCCCATGTGCGGGCGAGGATTAAATAATTTGAATATCAGGAAAACAATTTATTCAAACAGGCATTCCAACAGAGTCCCGCTTTTTTATAGGTGACCTCCGATTTGTGTATCCTTTAAGTTGCCCAGGGGGCCTCTTATTTGTAGGTATAGTACAGAGAACCTCCTACTTCGACTACTTGCACAGAGAGCCTCCTTTTTGTACATACAGCTAAGCTTCTACAGGCCGAGCGCCGGCCTCCTATTTGTGCGTACAGAGAGCCTCCTACTGTTACAGAGTCTATTTGTCTAGGGGGCCTCCTATTTGTCCAAGCGGCCTCCAATTCGTCTAGGGGGCCTCCTATTTGTCCAGGAGGCCTCCTGTTTGTCCAGAAGTTCCCCTATTTATCCAGGGGCTTCTATTTTCCAGGGGGCCTCCTCTTTATCCAGGGGGCCTCCTACGTGTTCAGGGGCCTCCTATTTATCCAGGGGTCTTCTATTCTACCAGGGGTCTCTTATTTGTGCAGGGGACTCCTATTTGTCCGGGGGTCTCCTACTTGTCCAGGGGCCTCCTTTTTTGAAGGGCCTCCTTTTTTAAGGGAGCCTTCTATTTGTCCAGGGGGCCTCCTATTCGTACAGAGGGCTAGCTCCCTAGTCCCCTATTTGTACATGGGGCCTCCTATTTGTTCAGGGGGCCTCCTAGTTGTCCAAGGGGCCTGTTATTTTCTAGGGGCCTCCTTTTTGCCCAAGAGGCATCCTATCAGCGGGCCTCCTATTTATTCAGGGGGCCTCCTATTTTTCCAGGGGACCTCCTATTGGTTAAAGTAGCCTCCTATTTTCCAAGCGTCCTCCTATTTATCCAGAGGGCTCCTATTTTACGGGCCTCTTTTTTATCCAGGGGGCCTCCTATTTATCCAGGGGCCTTCTATTCATAAAGGGGGCCTCCTATTTGTCCAGAGGGCCTGCTAATTGTCTAAGGGGTCTCTTTTGTGAAAGGGGGCCTCCTATTTGTCCAGGGGGCTCCTAATTGTCCAGGGGGCCTCCTTTTGTGAAAGGGGCTTCCTGTTTGTCTAGGTCTAGGGCCTCCTATTTTTTCATAGGGCCTCCTATTTTTCCAGGGGGCCTCCTAGTTGCAGAGGGCCTCCGACTTGCCCATGGGGCCTCCTATTTGTTCATGGGGCTTCTTATTTGTACAGAAGGCCTCCTATTTGTCTAGGGGCCTCTTATTTGTCTAGGGCCTCCCATTTGTCCAGCAGGCCTCCTGCTTTTCCAGAGAGCCTCCTATTTCTCAAGGGGGGCCTCCCTATTTATCCAGGGGGCCTCCTGTTTTCCGGGGGGCCTCCTACTTGTTCAGGGGGCCTCCTATTTGTCCAGGGGGCCTCCCATTTGTCCAACAGGGCCTCCGATTTGTCCAGGGGACCTCCTTTTTATACAGAGAACCTTCTTCTATATGAACATCGGACCTCCATTTGTAAAGTAGCTGGTGCGTCTCGGGGGTCTCCACTATTGGGGTCCCAAAATGACAATTGGGGTCCCAAATGTTCGCATTGGGGTCCCACATGGGACCTCAAAAGTATACAAAGTTACGCCCATGTCTAAACATCAACACACGGCATTTTCCTTGCCATCTGAGTTGTTTGTGTTGATACAGTATCGATTTTACAACATCTGCTATTGTTATCCCGCTTTGGTTTGGGCCTGACCTTGGCCATAAGTTTGGCAGACCATATTTTATGCTGGACCATTTTGAGTCAGCTTTGAGAAATATGCACATAACGTATAACGGTGGTAAAATCGTTACTATAGGCTGAACACAGTTTACTCGCTCCGGGTGTGAGGGACGGGTGTGGGGCAATGAGTGCACTTAGGTGGCGCCCTCGGAAGGCCGGTATGTGATAAAAGCTCAGCGACACTAAGTACTGGTGTGGTGCCTTCGGTTATCGGTAGCACCCTCAGAATCACCGGCGTATAGGGCCCTCAGAGCCGCCGGTAAGGGACCTTTGAGGCACCGGTGTGGGGCTGTCATGCAGGTGCCGGTGTAGGCGCTCAGAGGTGCTAGTGTGATTCTCTCAGAGGCGCCGATGAGGGTCCTTACAGGCGTTGCTGTGGGCCCTCATAGACGCTGGTGTGGAGCCGTTACAGACGGGAGTGGGGCCTTTAGAGCCGCTGACGCGAACCCTCTACAAGCCGGCAGGGGGTTCTCAGTGACCGGCAAGGGGCCCTTAGGCCGGCAGAAGAAGTTTTGTGGGGTCCTTACTTAGAGACCGGCATGGTACTGTCAGACGCCGGTAGGGCCCTCAAAAGTCACCAATGGGTGGCCTTTAGACGCGCAGGTGTTGGCCGTTGGGTCCTCAGAGCCACCGATATAGGACTTTAATATAGGCACTGGTGTAGGCACTCAGAGTTGGGCGTGTGAAACCCTTAGAGACACCGGCACCGCTGTGGGCCCCCTCAGGCGCCGATGAGTTGCCGTTATTCCCCAAAGTTACCGTTATTCGGCCCTCAGAAAAATAAGTGTGGGACCATCACATGTGGGAAATGTCCCTAGAACTGGCCCCTCATAGGCCGATAAGAACTCTCAGAGGCCAGTAACGGCCTTTGGAGACCACCGAGGGACCCTTAAAGCCGTAAGAGGTCCTCAGAAGCCGGAGTGGGGCCCTTATGGAGATCTTAGTGTGGCTATTTAGGGCCCATGAGGTGTTCTAACGAGCCCATGGGGCCCTTCTGAGTCTAAATATGATCATCGTTAACCTTCAGCGGTCAAATGGCGCCGGTCAAGAGCCCCTCGGACCCGAGGGTCCCTTTGAACCCAATGGGGGGGGTACGTGTCCCCTAAGAGCCCCAGCTACGCCACTGTTTCATATGCATCATTTCAGGTATTTTAGGCTCGCCCCCCCCCCCCCCAACTTGAAAATCGTTCCCGGGCCCCTGGCGAATGGTGCTGTTGTTGTTTCCGTATGACGTCTAGAAGTTCCAAAAGTTCATTTTTCGAAAATTTTGTGTGTCGTGACGTCATAAAAGTTTGAATAACTCCCACATTTTTGAACCAATTTTTCTAAAAATTGGCATGTTAGTGCACATAGACCACTTCTCTAACATATATTCCGGTTTTTTGATAAACACAAAATCTTGGATTTTATGTTGAATTTCCCAAAAAAGTAAGTTTTAAATGTGGGTCAATATCCAAAATTTTCAAAAAACCGAGATAGCCAGTTGATAGACAAAGTAGAATCACGTAAAAACATTTTTGTTCCGTCTTGATTCCTTAAGAAATAAAGATTTTAGCGGCGTTTCAAGTTTGGCAGTTTTTGAAGCGAAAATGGCGTGACATGATGTCACTTAACCCGCGCCCGGCTGGGGGTCCTGGATTTCCACGCCCTGCTGGGGGGTGTTTGAACACCCCCCCCCCCTTCTAACTCGGCTCCTGGGCCACGTAGCGATACGCGGAAGGCGGCGTTCGAAAGAGCGTCAAAAACAATGACGAAATTACTTAGGTCAACTTTTTGGTCAGGTCAAAGGTCAGGTCACCAGAGGTCATTGAAGGCAAAATTTCGCCGATTTCCAGGTCGAATGTCGACAATCTCCAAGAAGCCAACGCATAACTCGGGAACCAATAGAGCTACAGCGCCGCGGAAAAGCGCATTCGATAGCCCTATTAACGCCCTTTCTGAGTAGTTCTCTCAGATTTGACCTAACGTCAACGGTTTTTCCTGCAGGGGGCAAAAAACTGCAAAAATAGCCGATTTTTTCGGAAACAGTTTTTCTGCAATAACTTTTGACCCAATCCTTGTACGAGCTTACTTTTACCGGCATCGTGTTCCTCTCGTCAAGTCGCATCGAATGAACTATAATTTGACCTTGAAAGGTCAACTTGAAAATTTGACCTCAGTTCAAGGTCATGACCTGACCGAAAAGGGTCATGTTGCATATCAGTCGATCCGTATCGTCGAGCTGAACACATCTAAGGCGTTTTCATCGCTCTAGCATGCCTCTATCAAAAGTTATTTGCGAAAAACTGTTAGATACCATTCGTGACCTAAGATGACCTCAGGGCATAAACAGAGGTCACTGACACCATTTTCATGTGCAGTGTGTCTAAACGACTTGTAATGCAGTGTTTGGGCATGGATGAGATAATAATGGATTGGTGTCTTCGCAGTTTTTGGCGACATTGAGCTCTGGCCTGCCATCTAGCGGGAGAATTATCGTAAGTTAGGAGCAAGCCGTGTGAACGCCGATGATTAGCATTGTGACACACGGGAGTGTGGTGTAGTAGCAGGCTTGTTGTGCAATTTTTCAAAAGGTTATGTCTTTATATGTCAGTAAAAGCGAAGAAATTAATAGATTTATATGCAGGGTCAGTAATAAGATAAGTAGTTCCATGTTATTTCTTCATTTTAAATCGTGAAACAGGGAGTTATTGTAGACTTCGCCAGCACGTGTCGTTTTCGCTATTTTCCACATGAGTCTTTACTTGGCCTATATCAAACAAATTGTCCGATCAAAGAACAAAACTAACGTAAGTACTATCATAAGTCTAATGAAAAAGTTAAACGGAATTGCTAACGTCATTGCCGCTCAATATGTCATTCAAGACGCTCTATGAAAAGGACCCAACCAGTGCTGCGTAGTCGATGAAATTTCAGTGACTTTGGCTCCAACTCCGATTCCGGTATCCAAATATCGACTCCGACTCCTCCGGACAGAACTGTCGATTCACACAGACTCCGACTCTGTCTCCGACTCTGCAGCCCTGGTAAGTCTGTGGAGTCGATGACTTTTCGGTGACGTTCGACGCATACTCCGACTACAGCTTTTAAAAATCAACCGACTCCGAGTCGGAACAGAACCGCTGGCTCTGACTACAACTCCGCAGCCCTGGCCCAAGATAGCCGTCTAAAACAACTTTGGTGTGTGATCTTCTTGGTACATTGTTAATGTTATTTTAAACAAGGAATGGAAAAGGGAGACGAGGCCTTCACAAACAAGGATCTCCTGTTGCGGATCAATCAGCTGCTGGAACAAATATGTAGGCATGAACACCACGCATCTCATTTCATCGTTTTCCTAACGATTCTGCACCAATGTAAGCACTGATCAATGCAGTGCGAGCATCGATGTGACATTTGTGTACCAAGTTTGAGTGTTATCCGCCCAGCCGTTCTTGAGATATGGAAGCGGCACCCCGCACGTGCGCACGTGCAGTAGCATCCCCATAGTGACACATGGAAATGCATTGGCCACTGGGTGCCTAACTATTGACGAAGTTTTACTGTAATGGGCCCGGCCATTGGCGGAGTTACTTTATGTGGGACAATTTCGACACCCCTAAGTTGGCACGTGGCACGTGCCCTAACATTAACTAAGATGAAGAAAATCGGGCCGGAAATTCGGAGAAGAAGGAATAAGCCTACCAAATATGTATGACATATTGTCAAACTGCTGTACCATTGTGAGTAAATGACCATATAAAAGGTCGTACAAGCCGATGGGACTGGGCGTTTCAATACACACCGTCTTACGCATTTTATTTTCGTTATTACCTAAAGCTGCTTGACGTTTTTGGCTTTCAAACATTTAATACATTTTTTTGTCGTCTCAGGTCCAGTAAGATTACCTCCAACTCGTGGGAATATGCACTTCAAGCCAACTAACACACCACACCCACGTGTGTCATAATGCTGAGAGATGGCGTTCACCTGGCTTGCTCCTAACTTACGATAATTCTCTCGCTAGATGGCAGGCCTGATCCCAATGTCGCGGATCCCAATGTTAATTTCCACGAGACACCAATCCAATGGTTTGGGAGTGTTTATAATGTCTTTCGTCCAAAAGAGGCGCATTTCAATTTTCTCCCATTTACTTATAATGGGGAGGTCGCAAAATTGACCTGACCTTAGGTCATCGATATCAAAATTCTGAGATATACATTTTGTACATTCTATTGCTCTTAGCAATCGCCGAAAGTTTCAAAGCAATCGGTCACTCGGTGTAGCTATGACAGACATTGAAACTTTTTATGAGGTGAGGTCACTTCAAGTGACCTGGTGACCTGACCTTGAATGACCTTGGTCTGAAATTTTCACAACATGTGTAGAATTGATGTACCAAAAACTGCGGCGGGGAGCGCCGTCGTTTTGAGATATTCGCGAAAAACCACAGGGGGGGGGGGGGGGGTGTTCAAACACCCCCCAGCAGGGCGCGGGTTAAATCAGTGAGAGCTGGCTATCAGTTTGAGTCGGCTCGAGTGACGTCTAATAAAGGCATGCAGTTCGAACAATCGGTGCAACTTGGTGACAACTTAGTGGTCCCTACATATCCAGCAATGTTTCCGGCTTCGCGGTGAGCATGTCGGCTGTTGCAAAATAATTTTAACAAAACGAAGCAATTGTGATGTTACAAAATGTTTGGGACACTCTGTGTCGATAGCTCCATATCGATCAATAAAGCAGACACGCCTTATTATTCACAGGTGCCAGGAACCGGAACAAAAAAGAAAGGCCGAGCAGTACACGCACAACCAACGGTCCTGAATCAGGAAAATAATCACTAGAGAAAAAAATCAACCTCATTTTGACCACACTTACTTCGGACTTGACTTTCCAGGCTCCATCCAAGATTAGACTACAGGCTATGAAGGATAATTTCAGATCGCTTTGTTGTTTTGTTCGCGAATTGAAAAATCAAAATGTAAAAAAGCATTCTCACAGTCAGCAGCGATTCATATGTGACGTAGAGAGAATGTCTGGCGAACACTGGCACCGCCACAGCCAGCCAAGCTCTATGCCCGTTTTCCTGTGCCCCGATATGCTGGCCGAGTGTCTCATGGATTATTCGGCGTCCAGGCGGCGGCTGTGCCCGCTCTCAGGCGCCAGAATGTGAGAATTGATCTGCGGACTGCGGCCTCGGCGTCCTGCAGGGGCGCGTACCAGGCGCCACATTCTATACCCGGTAAACGGCGCGCGGGGTGGGAGCGTGCACCCGCAGTTCTGCACATGAAAACTCGGCACTACGGGATCAAATATCTGGTCACGACCGGACCCCGCCCTCGGGCTTGCCAGAGGAGGTATATATAGCGGAAACGAGGACGGCAGAAACGCAGTCAGCTCTCAGCGGCCACCACAACCTACCAGACATGATTAAGGTAAGGCTCTAAAGGCTCTAAATGGAAAATATATCACAAAGCCTTACTCAAGGAGGAATTTTGAAAATTGAAAGGAAAACGAGATTGCAAGCAAAAGGTATCAGATGTCATTCGGCATTGCCCTTCGTTTCAAATGTTATTCGTCATCCCATTGACAGCATTGTACCGCGCACACACTGTTTGCTCGTAGTTCCTAGCTAAGTTTCGATTGCAATGTAACAATGTAAGCTGCGTGTTTTACATCATGTCTAATTGTATAACGGCTAGTGGTGGTATATCACCGCCACCATGAACACCCCGAGGTTTGGTTGGATGGCTCACTAGCGCCGTCGCCGTGTTCCGTTCTGTTCTGTTTTCAGTTCGCCGTTCTCTTCGTGCTGGTGGCCGCAGCGGCTGCCAGCGGTGGGCAGAGCAACGTCCACGTGTCTACGTGAGTCCGTAGTAGTCATAGGCTTTAGCTAAGAGCATTGTACGTACAGCAATAGTGATATACCATTATTGATGTGGCTGTCACAATTATTTGCCTTAATTTCGCTTGAAAAGTTCACCTTGCTTATCAATACAAAAGGGAAGCTGCTTCCACTGCTTTCATTCTATTATTCTACTTTTAGTCATTTACTTCATTCAGCATATCATGAGTCTGCTCTTGACCCTCAACAGAAATTTTGGATACCAAATTCTGACCCGCCCTGTTTTTCTTTCTCAGTTTCACGCCATACTCGAGTAACTCGTACGGATCCCATGTGAACCATGGATACTACGTGTAAGTGCAGTTCAAGACTGGTTCCCATGAAACGGTCCTTATTTCGGGGGAAATCATGCGATTAAACTTTGCAAGTTAATCAGTGAACCGTTAGAATAGAGAATATGAAAATAGCGCTTTTATCGTAATAGACTGTTTCTGCCCAGAAAAGAAAGAAGCAATGAGTGGTGAAAAAATGGCAGCCGATATTGTCCAACTTGCTTTAAAACAGAAACACCAGAACGTTTTGATATGTAGATTGATGGGCCTGGTTCAAATCTGAACTTATTAAATATGATCGAAATGTGTGATGAAAATAGTGGCGAAAAGGACCACGAAAAAGCACCAAACAACCTACCATGTGCATTGTTCGTTAAAAACAATGTGATGTTTCGGTGACAAACATTCTGTTCCATTTTCAGTCCCGGCGGCTACGGCCGCTACGGCCGGTACGTCGGCGGCTACGGCCAGATCTACGCCCAGGGACAGGGTATCGGGCTCAGCCAGGGCGGTGGATACGGCGGTGGATACGGCGGATACGGACAAGGATACGGACGCGGCGGACTCAGCGGATACCAGTACGGATACAGCGCCGACGTCGGAAACGGATACGGACAGGGCGCCATCGGAGGTGGATACGGCGGAATCGGAGCTGGATACGGCAGAATCGGGGCTGGATACGGCGGAATCGGGGCTGGATACGGCGGAATTGGAGCTAGGTTCGGCGGAATTGGAGCTAGGTTCGGCGGAATTGGAGCTAGGTTCGGCGGAATTGGAGCTAGGTTCGGCGGAATCGGAGGCCAATTCGGCGCTTTCCGTCGTGGCTACGGTAGGCTCTACGGTTGATTATGTATTAGTGGATTCAGCTGCTTCGGAGGGGGAATTTCGGCGGAATCAGTGGATATGGACATCTAGAAATGAGCTTTGACATGTATCTGAACGGTACGTGTGATTCCCTATTCTTCATGTTCATGGAGCATGACATAGATTATCTCAACATTCCTGTGTGAGCATTATTGTATATTTTCAGCCTGTTAATAAAATATTCAAATGATAACAATCTGGTGTCTGATGCAATGCCTCAAGGCATGGATTTACAAAGCTATCCCAAAGAACTGGCTACATGCACACATTAAAACAGTCTCGGGTGCCGAGGGAGTGTTTTACGTGAAACGTGTGAACCGGCCTGCAGTTCACACCGCTGTCAGTATACGGAATGCACCGATTAGCTGTTGAAGTTCTTGAAACGATTATTCGCTTTGGTTTTTCTCGTCTCCAAAGTAACGAAATTATTTGCAGAATCGCTCGCAACACTGCAGTTGTGGCAACTACATACCAAAAAGTTTGGTCTGCGCTATCGATACGCAATTCAACGAGCGAGCAGCATACCATGAACAGAGAACACAATGAACATAATTTGAACGAATCTGCCCCTAATGTGCACCAAATGTGTACCAGATAGCCGTGGTGAAAACGGCTATTATCCATGTGTTACCAGACTTTTTGTGATTATAAACATGCCAACATGTGAAATGATGCTTGTCCCATGCATTATGGTTGATGTTATTACTGTATACCTGGCCTATTAAAATACATTAGCTGTAGGGGTGTGGTAATAACTGGTGTAAGCAAAGTGGCCACCGTCAAAAATGCATTACCCATTGACCTATAATAAGTACATAATAATGTACAACCTAGAGTTCCGCACGGCTGCAATTTTCCACAGCCTAGCCGCTCCGCAGCCATGGCTCCACAGCCACAGCCGCCCACAGCCGTGGCAAACTGTGGGCAGCCAGCCGTCAGCCGGCCGTGGATACTTTCAATGAAATGCAACCAAAAAGTATATAATAAGTTGTTTTTAGTTGAAACATATAGCCAAAAGCACATTGCAATGGGCTATAGATTCTCAAGCTCATGAAGCGTCATAGGTTAAGTGGTTGTGTATCTGGCTTTAGGCCGAAGGCCTGAAGCCTGATGCGCAACGCATGCCTACACAAGCCCTTGCAAGGGGTTAAGAAAGATGGGTAGGTAGGTACCTACATCATCAGAAAACATAAACAACGAACCAGAATAGAAGCACTAGCAATGTAGACATCTAATGCCAAATCCTGAAGCATGGTTGTGGGACAGAACAACAGACCCTGATGCTTTTCATTATCAATGTTATATGGAAAATGATACTGAAGTTGATGGACTGTCAAACAGTGATTGTCTAGTCAAAACTCTTGCTTCTTTCTTACCTTGCATATTTTCTGGGGTGTGATATGCCAGGCTTGAAGCAGCCTTCTGAGCCAGTCTCAAACTAATTTGATATGCAAGGCATCAAAACACTAGTGAGCATCCAAGAAAGAAAAACATTCATCTATTTTGATTTTTCCAAATAATGATCTTCGCTCAAATCCCCAAGGCCGTGCGAGCCACAATTGCCTCTTTCAATCAAAAATTTTACTTGAGTTTTTAATGACGTCAATAGCAAAGAAGTGGCAATAAATTGTTTTGTGTCACTATAAACAGCCAAAAATATTATAATTTATAAATGATAATGCTATACAGTTAAACACGTGCTCTCAAACAAAGATTAAGCATCAAATTTTTACATTTTCAGAAGAAGACGTCATTTTATTAGTAAAGTCAACAGCTCGCGTAAGAAATATTGTGTTCAGGGTTTCACCGTCATGTGAATTACGTGTTCAGGGTTTTCACCATCATGTGAATTAACCGTAAGTAAAGTTCATGCTCACTTATAATCTAATTCCATTAGCTCCCTTAATCAGCATTTTCTGTTAGCGGTCACTCACACACCAGTTAGAACATAAAGCGCCAGTTTTATATTATGTAATTGGACTTGCCGAAAATCCAGAAATACGTCTAAGAGTTATTTCAGATAATATTTTATGAAGCCTTTAGATTTCTTTTTCTATTACCTGAAAGAATTATTGAACGCTCGTCTTCATCTTCAATAGCTGTAAGGTGCTCTCCAATGACCAGGTGAGATTGATTTGAGAGGGATGTGACAATGCAACATGCTGCATTTTCTGAAACTGTCAAGCTCTGGATGATGAAGGAACAATTGGTACCTATAATTACTATTCTGTACCAGAGTGCAAACTCCCCTACAGCAAATGGTAAAACCATTACAGGTTTTCAAAGGCTTCACCACTTTCAATGTTGCTGGGCATCCTTTGCATGATTTTTACAGGCTAGACTGCTTATCAGAATGTAAGATTAAGGATTTAAAATTTTATATTTGATTACTTAAGATTGAGCTTGAAATCTCACAGCCGTGGCCACAGCCGTAGCCGTGTTCTTGGAGATATTTGCAGCCGTCCCGGCCCACAGCCGTGGGGCTGCAGCCAGCCGCGGCTGCAGCCGGCCGGTGCAGACCTCTAGTACAACCCCCACTCGCGTTTGGCCTCTGATCGAGCTACAGCTTTGCGCAAAAAACGAGCGGCGTGTTGCACGTGACGAGAGGAAGCCGATGATACCCAAATTTTAGGCTCCTAGGCCATCGGTTGACCTTCCAGGTCAGGTCAATGACCCAAAAGTGCGGAAAATCGGAACCTGCTAGAACGTCGTATAGTGTGGCTGCTATGGAGTTTCCAGGGTGCTGATCACGAATATCATGTTAGTTTTGATCACAGCTGATGTCTTCATGCAATTAGGCTAGGTCGGGTCAGGTCAACCTCAACCGCCTCTGACAGCTTCGTGACATGTTACGAAGGCATCAAAACTACTTCGTTTATGTTCAAATGGGCGCTAAATTCGAATTAAGCTCCAAAACCTAGCCTCGAAACATGTAAAACTCGAGAAAAAAGAACCGAGGTCATCAAAGGTCAATGACCTGACCTGACTTCAGGTGACCTTGACATCCACCCTAATGCATGGGAGCAACATCAAACCACGTGTTTGAACGCTTGAAACCACGAAAAGACTGCAAACGCACGGCTAATACGAGCCGACATACGCCGAATCGCGATTCTGGCCAAACATGGTCTCGAAAAGTAGGTCACAGGTCAAAGGTCATTTGGGTCACGGTCATGAAATTTCAGGTGTAAAATTGATCAACGCGAGGGTACTGAAAGTTTCGTCGTGATCGTCCGCTCTTTACGAGTTATTTGAAAAAAAACTTAAGGGGGAGTTGCTTCAACCCTCCCCCCTCTGTGCCGGCGAGGGTTGAGGTACCATGAAGATCAAGTCGAGATCATTGGCCTTAGCTGCACTTTGCTCAGTTTTTCAGGTTTTACTTGTTAATAGAGTTTTTTTGGAACTGCTTTATAATTTCACACTCATTGGACATTTGAGTAGGTAGTTTTATTGCTTTCGAAAAATGGTGCAAAGCTGGAAACTACGGAGAGAGAGAGAGAGAGAGAGAGAGAGAGAGAGAGAGAGAGAGAGAGAGAGAGAGAGAGAGAGAGAGAGAGAGAGAGAGAGAGAGAGAGAGAGAGAGAGAGAGAGAGAGAGAGAGAGAGAGAGAGAGAGAGAGAGAGAGAGAGAGAGAGAGAGAGAGAGAGAGAGAGAATATAAAGAAACAGTTAAGTACAAGCTGATCTCACGAGCATTCACAATCATTAAAGGGACATGTTCATGCCTAACATGGAAAATGGAGTTGAGATAGCAGTTTCGCCCGTTATTACGGAGCGAGCGAAGCGAGCGGAGTCTTTCCTTAGAAACGGAAATTTATGAGTATGAGCGGCCGGCCGGCCGTGCGGACGCTTTTGCGAGGCTTACATATATCTCAGCAACCACTTGACCGATTTACACGCGGTAATTTTTGTAGGGTAGCTTCATTCCTTCTACCAAGTATTGGACTATTGCCGATGCATGTTGGTGACCCCTTATGCACGTGCCACGTGCAAAACGAAGATGTGTCAGTTTTGTAATAGTTGCAATATCTCGGTAAATACTGGGCCGATTGCGCTGAAAATTGGCATGTAGGTAGGCACTCACTAGGCAATGCATATCCATGTGCCTGAGTTGGGGTGCTGCTGCACGTGCGCACGTGCAGGGGTAGATTTCAGATCTCGAAAACGGCTGGACCGATTGCGCTCAAATTTGGTACACGGTTAGGGAGCGGTTAGTAGGGTGCCGTGCACAAGTCAGTTGGGACGAATTTCGCACGTGCGCACGTGCAGGGTGCCGCTTCCAGATCTCGAGAACGGCTGGGCCGATTGTGCTCAAATTTGGCACATCGCTAGAGACCGGTTAGTAGGGTGCCGTGCACAAGTCAGTTGGAGGTGCCATGCCACCTCAAAGTTTCGGACGTGCAAGGCTCACCCTCTCGCTCGCTCCGTTAGTCGCCCCAAAAGACGTATTACTGGTATGCTAAAACCACATAATCCGGAGCCATTCGTCTCAAAAAATATAAATTGACAGCGCTAGAGAGCAATTTTGATTGTCTTTACCAGATCGCCAAGGTCTTTACCAGATATGACGAGAGGTGTATGACGTCAGCAAGAAAAAGTCTAGATTTCAAGTTAACGGGAACGGATTCGCGATTGGTCTTTTTTTTAATTGTGTTCAAGATTGTCCGCAAGCAGCATGTTGAGACGACACGGGCAGATGGAGCGCGAATCGTCGTAAAGCTCTTCAGAATGCTTGCTTCTGATTGGGTAATATTCTTTGACGTTTCAAGCTGGAGAACTCAGTAAGGCTTTCCAGTTTCCTCATACATTTTGCGCGTTTTTGTTTGCTGGTTGTGAAGGCAAACAAACAAAAACCAAGCTACCAATAAGAAACCAAAAACACTTTTGCGCGGTTTCTTATTTTGTCCCAGTAGCTTTGCTGTCAAGCAAAGTCGTTCAACCGAAGCCGTTGTTGATGAAGCAAAGCTGTTTTCTAGTGAAATTGTAAGTTACCAGTGAGTATTCGCAATGCTGTGAATTTTTTAAAATTAAATTGACTGAAAGGGATCCAAATTATTTCTGAAATAAAGCACCAGTTCAGGTCTGGGTCATTTTTTCAGCAAAGTAAAGCAAAGCAGGCAGGCAGGCACGGCACGGCACGGCACGGCGCGGCACGGCACGGCACGGCCGTCGGGGGAATGGTTCAAATTCAACATGTGGTATGTGCAGTATTTTTTATATATCACTGCCTTTGAAATGGAAATTCTCATTGCACAGTCTTTTATATGAATCTATGTTGGATTTTTCACAGGTGATTTTCAAGTCTGGACCCGCAATGACTTGGAACGTCTGGACGTCAGACATGCGCCGCCGCGCGTCCGTCTGGCGGTACTCACCTGTCTGCCGGCGGCGGAGGTCACCGCGCGCCGGTCTGTTGGAGCCTGGAGGTCACCGCGTACCTGTCTGCCGGGGTCACTGCGTGCCAGTCTGCTCCGATTCCTGCTGGCTGTTGGTCTACGCTCGGTGGAAAGTAGTTAATTTTAGTAAATTGTAGTAAATCCTAGTAAATTGGAAGAAACTTGATTAGTTGTAGGCACAGGGGAGCACTGCCGCTTCAACCCTATTGGCCGCAGTGTCTAACGGTGGCGGCCATATTGCGCAGACCAGGAACCGGCTGCCGCCTGTGTTGAGGAATAGGGAATTCGGGACCCCGATTTACGTTTGCGGCCGCCGTATCCGTTTCGATCAAGTTACGTAGATTAGATACAGAGCCCGGTATATTACGCAGAATTGAGTGGGGAACACGATCGTATCTTCAGAATTCCTCAAATTCACTCGCCGGACCTACATTTGCCCCGGCCGAGGGGTTGATTGAACCCACCTCGCCAATGCGCCGCTAATTAAACTAGAATTAAGCGGTTAAGTGGTCGTATGCGGCAAAGTATAATGCAGAGTGACTGGTAGGAACCCGCTTTAAAGGTCTCAGGTCAACTGGTGACCTCTGAGGTCAGGTCAAGTGATATAAGGCACGGGTTCGGTTTTTGGTAAATAACTTCGCCAAAAAATGGCCGTAGAGCCGCGATTTTGGCATCATCGTCTTCAGCTAGCTCAGGCGCATCGAGTGCTATACTTTTTGTTCGGATCAGGTTAACTTAGGGTGTTGACCTCAGGTCAAGGTCAGGTCAGCACCCCTAGGTCACGAAGTTGGTCGAAAGAGGTCATGTCGCATATCATTCGATTCGGCAGGTCTTCCTGAGTCAATTGGTGGCTTTCCCGACTCGCTAGCTCAATTTGATCGGGAGTTATTGAAGAAAAAAATTATGACCCTAGTGACGTCACAAATGACGTCACGCAAGGGCAACAATGCAAATATGAAGCATCGGACCGTGCAAGGATTGCATGAAATCACGATTTTATATGCTTGATATAGTTTCAGATCATTCCCGGCGCTAAAATAGCAATTTCCATATTTCCCCATTGACTTATAAGGGTTTAATGTATAAGATCCCTGTATCTGAGGATTTTGAAAGATGTCACCTTGTTTTCCACTCAATTCTGCGTAAGATGCCGGGTTTTGTGTCTACATAGCTTGAGCGTAACGGATGCAGCGGCCGCAAACGTAAATCGAGGTCCCGAATTCCCTATTCCCCAACACAGGCGGCGGCCGCTTCCTGGTCTGCGCAACATGGCGGCACCGTTGGACACCATCTGGCGGCCGATGCGCCTTCCACATTATAGAGTTCAGTGGTTGTAGGCCTGCTGAATTTATCTATCGTTCTGCCAATTAGTAGCAAAATGATCTCGCTGCATCTGCTTACCTCAGCAGCTGTTGTGTTCAGTGTTTATCCTGATGTACAGAAAGAATGTGTGCAACTGTTGTAACCACGCGGACCGAACAAAGTGATCTGGCCTAGGTTAGGATTGACAGTGATTTGGAAATCTAACCTTGGGACCAGAATATAGTAAATGATAGTGCTTCAGAATCAGAAGTGTTATGAAGAAGCGTCCCTGAAGTTGTGTCAGTCATTGCCAGATGGCCAAAACCAAGACTATATACACCGCGAAAACACTCAGTATTATCACAAAAAATGTATTTAAAACACTCAAAGGTTGGTTACACACCAGTTCTTCTGGCAACCCCCACTCAAACACAGACTGCTGAGTGCTGATGCCAACACCATTTGTCAATTGGACTCAATGCCAGCCATTATCGCTCTACATCACATTAGGTGTTCAACGACAAGGTTTGTGCCACTTTTAGGTACAAGTTGTGCTACCATCACATTTGATAAAATGAAAACAGTCAGCAGTGATCAACGTCAGACATAGGTGTGAAGATCAGACATTACTTTTCGCACCATCAGCACCATTTAGTCGTGTTCCAAAGATACTTATAGTTACATCAACATCAAAGCACAACCAGGCACTACTACTAACAGTTATGCCGAAAGTACACTCACAACACAATTTTTTAATTATTTTGATAACCTACAGGATGTTTGAAAGCTGGCCCTGGCTCTGAAATCCAGAATTATATTGAACATTGAGATGGGTACCTAAATTAACGTAAATTCAACCCAAATTCAATTTTCCGAACTGTTCTGCATCATGAATTTTACCATACATGGCTTAACCCTCGCCCATGTAGGGGGGGGTTGGTGCAACCCCCCCCCCTGAGGTTTTTCGGAAATAGTGCAAAAACGGCGGCGCGCAGCGCCGCCAAATTTTGGGTACCTTATGGGGCAAACCTTGCGCATCTTTTGATAAAAAAAATTTGACCGGGTCATGTCAGGTCACGGAGTTATGACGTCACAAAGGGAACAGCCTCCGGCCGGATTTTCACAAACTGAGTGCCAACGCCCGAGGTTTCCTGCCGGTGGTACGGAGATCGGTTGATGGATCGTGATGAAACTTCCCATGCATGTTGGGGCAAGTATTGGCTATCATATGGTATAAGAAACTTGACCGGGTCAGGTCAGGTCACGGAGCTATGACGTCACAAGAGGAACAGCGTCCGGTACTATTTTTGAAAAGCGCCCGAACCACTATTTTGCTAATTCTTGTCACCTCAATGGGAATATGCAGCAATATTAGCTTCTATAGGGAGCAAATGGACCTCCCAAATCCAAAAATACAATCAGATTTCAAAAACTTAAATTTTGATTTTTCGAATTTCTGCCGCCGACTGTGACCTTGCCGACTTCCGGCGCTCCCAACGCGCCATTTTTAGAGCTAGGGAAACGAAATACGTACCAAACGATGGAGAATTGATCAAGGAACACGATAGTGAAGGTTTCAAGTCGATATCTCCCGCCGTTTTGCCGCAATCGCCGCCAAAAGTTAAAAAAAGTCTATTTTTCCGAAAATTTGACCTTTGACCGGTCAAAAGTAGGTCAAATGTTGACCTAGGACCAAAAAATATACCACCAATCGCGAGATCTCGGCGAGAGCAATCCGTTGGTCTTTTCCGCTAAGCTCTACGACGCTCCGTTTTCAAACGCCAAGGGGGGGGTCGCACCAACCCCCCCTGCATGGGCGAAGGTGGCAGATCGCCGTTTACGGGCGAGGGTTAAATTATTGATGAGATTCAGCACTTCGTAATTCAAATTATTATAAATTTGAATTAGATTCAAGGGAGATTATGACCTTTTTCCACAAAATCTGAGTTAGGACCATTTTCTGACAAAACACAACAAGTTATAATGTAAATTAAAACCATTTTGCTCAATTCGGTACCTTGCCGCAAATATCTCAACTTGAAGTCACGTTAGCGGGGAGCGCTGAAAATGACCGTTGAATAAGTACTTACATCACTTTTTGGTACTTGCATGTAATTTTGTAAAATGAGCGTATTCATTACATTTGATCTTCATCACATCTAGTTAGTTAATGGTCGTCTATAGTGCCTTCAAAAGATATTCATGGTTTGGGGGTGGTTTATGTCTAAATTTACGGAACTATTTTTCCTGTTCATCATCTGTCGCCATATGCTGCTATTTTAGTAGCAACGACTCAATTTTGAATCGGTCCCGCCGACTGCACAATAAAAGAAGATAGATACAACACTTTTGCGGCATCACTGAAAAACTTATGCAGTACTGTTATCAAAATTCTCATAACACCGTTCGACAAACCTGAAGTCTTTTTGAAATAAATATGCTTGTATTTTTCGCTTCGGGCTCTGAGGCCAAAATAATGAATTTCGTAGTCGCAATCGCAAGATTTGGCTGCGTTTCTGGCGCACGTCGTTCATTTGTGGCGCAAAGTAATACTTGGAAACAAAGAAGAGTAGGCACTATGTACCCCCGAATTAGAATCTAATTAATTCTAAACTGAATTAACTCTAATTCAAATTAGAATCCTTACAACCAAGCAACGACAAGGCGATAACATAAACAAAAACCCAAGCGTCGCTGTTTGAAACAAAAGCGCCATATACTGCAACTTTTTTATAGAGAAGGACAACGTATTTCGGTGGGTGTTACAAGTACTGCAAGTACTGCTTCTTTTTTGCAAAAATAAAAACCTTTTTCACATACGAAAATGTGCTAGGAAATTTTCATATTTTATAGAAACTACAGTAGAAATAGTATAGATGTCGAGTAATTTTTATTTAAGAAAAAAGAAAGCTCATTATCTCCCTTTCACCACTGTTCCGTGATCCATCCAAAATTCTTCATGGCTATATCACTTTGAAGCTCATTACCTCCTTTTTGAGCCACAGGCGTAGGACGAACTTTGGTTCGTTTCAAAAATTAAATAAAAATAAAATTGCTTGAAAAATGTTACGTCGAAAAAATGCACACAAATAGCCACAAATCACTTTTGCGTAATTATCGAAACTGCGCAATGTCTGTAGCACATTAGTTTACCATAACTTGAAGCGATTTGTAGTTCGCTACATTCCCACAAGGTGGCTTTGTGTTGTATATGACATCACTACCGTAAATCACGTCATCATTTTGAAAACAGTTTTTCATCATTTTCATTAAAATTCGGCCAGTTAACCCGCGACCGCCTGGGGGGGGGGGGTCGGATCCGACCCCACTCCGTTTTTTTTTTTAATAATTCATGAACCGATTACGCTATCAATTTGAAACTTGGCATACCTTCTCCCCAATCAATTTGACGTCTCCTGTTTAATTTTTAAGAACTTTGTTTTTAAAAACTTTTTGAGATATATCAATTTTAGTGATGTAACTACACGGCGTTTTCAGTCAAAAAGTGGTAAATGTTTAAAAAATCGCCAAAAATCAAGTTTTAAAGCAAATTGCAAATTAGGGACATGAAGAGACGCAGCTCAGCGAGTTCTTTGATTGCTGTCTCGGATTTTCCATAAAATGCGTTTTTCACCCCTAAAAGTTCAAAAAACTGTATTTTTTGGAAAACAGCTAATAAAATCCGAAATATTGAGCATTAAAAAACGGAATACATGTTATAGAGCTCTATTAGAACATTAGATGTCCCAACTTTCAACTTTCTATCTTGATTTTCGACCCCCAAATTGTACAAAATAGCTCCAACATGCATAGGGCATGGTGACGTCATAAGCATTTTCGTGAATTAGAGGCACTTCTGAACATCGCATGTAAAAACAAATGGCACCGCTAGATTACTGGGACAAAGCCCGTCAAGAAAAGGTGCATTTTTATGTCAAAAATAAAAAGTTGAAAAATTGACTTTTTTCTTAGCCCTCGTTTAGTTATGTATGGTATAAACGATTTTTATGCTTTCAATGAACATCACCAGCACAGTGACTTGGGGTCACATATAACCATTACCATCGGATTCGGCGTGAAAAATAAGCCATAAAACATGTGTCGCACGCCCATGTAGCAGACAGTGAAACCCGTGACCTTTCGTGACCTGACCTGACCTTGACCCGTACTTAGTATGACCCCTATACGCACATGGTACCTTCACTAGGTATTTGAGGTCATTTTTGGTGAGTTTCGAGCAGCAGCTATCGATTCCGCTGTCCGTAAGCCTAATCATGCAAAACCCCAGAATTTGACCTTTGGCCTGACCTTGACCTAAAAGTTGACCTCAATCTTAAAATCTTAAGAGTCCTTTGGGAAGGTCTCGTAGAGACCTTTCGAACGCCGCCTCGCGGGGCTCGATACGACCATTGGTTCTCGAGATAACAGGGGGGGGGGGGCGTCGGATCCAACCCCCCACCCCCAGGCTGTCGTGGGTACGGAAATAGCCCAGGCGGTGCCGGGTTAATGGCATGTAGCCACCCATTTAGATATAATCGACCATTTACAAGTGTTTTGGAACCATCCACTCCGCTTTTTCAAGGTGAACATATCCCTTTAACCCGCGCCGGGCCGGTGCTCCGCGACATAGCTTCCGCGCCGGGACGGGGGTGTCAGAACACCCCCACTCGTCTAACTCGAAACCTGGGCCACGTAGCGACACGCAGTAAGCGGCATTCGAAAGAGCATCAAAAATTATGACGGAAACGATTTCGATTTTCTCGCATTGACTTATAATGGAGAGGTCGTAAAATTGACCTGACCTTAGGTCACCGATATCAAAATTCCGAGATGAACATTTTGTATATACTGTTACACTTATCAATCGCTAAAAGTTTCAAGGCGATCGTTCAATCGGTGTAGCTATGACGAGGATTGAAACTTTTTCTGAGGTGAGGTCACTTGACCTGACCTGGTGACCTGACCTTGAGAGCCCTGGGTCTGAATTCTGAAACTTTCACAACATGTGTGGAAAAGATGCATAAACAGGTGTACCAGAAACCGCAGGGGGAGGGGGGTGTTCAAACACCCCCTCCCCGGCCCGGCGCGGATTAAATGATTGAATGACTGTAAACGCTTGATTGACTGAAAAATTTTAATCAGTCAATTTTATTATTTCATCGACTCCACGTATCCGTCTAATTTGTCAATGATTTGCGACGGTACGAGGTAAAACAGCACGCGCTATCGTACCTTTCTGAGACGGAGGACTCGGCCCCGCGAGTTCTGCAGTATGGAAACTCGGTAAAACAGGATAACCGAGTTAGTCACGACCTGACCGCGCCCCCAACCGGCCAGCGTCTGTATATAAAGTCGGACAGAGGAGAGCAAATTGCAGTCAGCATTCGCTACTCCCAACGACCAGCCATGATTAAGGTGAGCACAGTGAATAATTAGTGAAAAAGTGAAGAATAATCAAGTCCTGAGACGAAATGTGACTATAAAATGAGTAAAGTGAACAACACTGTATTTGTTACACAGTGCGCAAATACTGTGGAATACGTTATAGAACTAGCGTTTGTATAATTCATACGCTGCTTCGCAGTACTTCAGTTCAAGCTAAATTTTGCTGACAGTGTTATGTGCGTAGTGCGTTCAAGGTGCAATGATTGACAAAGGCAAAATGGAGACAATGAGCATTGCTGTCCAAGTCTCGGGAAATTAGGGGAAGCCGGGGGAAGCCCGGCATAGTAAGCTCTTTTTCATTTTTATTACATACCATACATGCTGTATAAAATGTTGATATCCTGCTAGCTACCTAAGTTCATTGGCCGTGTTTTCCCAAAAATTCGGTTTTGTGGAATAAGTATAAGGTTGAGAAAATCGAGTTTTAAAAAAGTGTTGATTTTTTTGGGGTAAGCCCGGCATAGGGGTAACGCCGGCCACCTCCCCAGCGCTTTACAACAAGTTGATGAAACCATTATGTGTTTTCCAAATATTAACGGAAAGTGAAATATTAAGGTACTGATTAGCTCTGGACATCTTAGAGTTTATGTCACTACTGGCATTTTAGCTAGCGTCTACTACATATACAATACAGGTCGATGAAAATCGTGATACGAAATTGACAAAAAATGTGTATTTTAAAATTCCTTAAAATTTATTTTTCTTTTTACCTTAATGCATCATATTGCATGTCATTCGACTCGGCTGATGAAGAAGAACACAACGACTCCATTTTTGAAGCTCTAGCTTCATTGTCTGTCGCGTTATCTGCAAAAACGTAGTTTGACCCTAGTTGACCTTAAGTGACATGACTGGCTTTGTCTATGATAACATGTTTATTTTCGAAATTTATCTTTGATCTAGGTGTAAACCAAACCTGCTCAGTACCTATTATCTCATGGAAAACAGTGGTTTAGTGGCATTGCTCTCGGTTGGGGGTAAGCTTGGCTACTCGCCCGGGGTTACCCCAATGTGCTAATTTTTATTTTAGAACAGCGATATTCGAAAAAATGTCATACTTAAGCCAGCCTGCCTCGTCACCCCTCACTACAAACACTTAAACTGTCCTTACATAACATTCGTATAAATATTAGTACTGTATGGTATAACATTAGCAGTGCAAGATATCTCACTTTTTAGCTAAAAACCATTAAAATATCATTTTTGCGCTATAACTTTAACAATATGCAATTTTTGTCAGCCTTAACTTTTTTGCTGTCGTTACCTTAGCTGCCACGCTGAAAGGACAAACAGTTGAGCATTTTATTGTGAATAATTTAGCCGGAAACGGGGTGGCCGGGCTTCCCCCGCGCCCGGGCTTCCCCCGGCTTCCCCTATTATAAATGAAGTTTTACACAACACTGGTGAATCTCTATGACGGCGTTATCTCGTGTTTTCAGTTTGCCGTACTGTCCGTGTTGGTGGCCGCTGCTGCCGCCAGCGGAGGAGGTGCCCAGAGCAGTGTCCACGTGTCAACGTAAGTCCGTGCAGTGACTGAACTGCGAGAACACAATGTTTCCACAGCGAAGGCTCGATTGGATCGAACTCTGAGGTACTCTCGCAATTTGTTTGCCTCACTTTTGCCCGAAACTCTGTCTTGTTCGTAAACGTAAGAAGAGGTTTCCAATGCTTCACCCTTATCTTATTTTATAAAAAACTGCTCTCAGACTAATGTGCTAAGTGCTTGACCTTAAAAAGCGCAAGAGCAAAGATCTCTTTACTAGAATATGACCTGTCGTGTTTTTTTTTTTCCCAGTTTCAGCCCGTACTCGAGCAGCTCTTATGGATCACACGTGAATCACGGCTACTACGTGTAAGTGCATGAGCTTTCTTTCCTCATCCCTTGGTCTCTATTATTTAAGCTAGTTATGGGATGTAACTCTAGATATATCAAGCTTTTCAGAACACCACTGTACTGTAGTCGGGCAAACATAAGAAACAAAGAAGTTCAAGCGTCTGACTCTGAATCACTATGTTCGTGTTTTGCTTACTGCAAACGTAAGGTTCGAAGAAAAATTCGTTTGAAAACTCTTGAAAATGTTCCAGTATATATACATATGAAGCAATATTTAAGACACGAGAACCAATGGCATTTGCGCTTTTTTACTTAGTGTTTTAGCACGCGCACCGACGGGGGGCGGATATCCGCCCCCCCCCCCCTGAGGTTTTTCGCGAATAGCGGGAAAACAGCGGAATTCGGTACGACTATTCTCTCATCAATTTTACACATGGTGTGCAAGTTTGAACCTCTTAACTTTCAAGGTCAGGTCACCAGGTCACTTTGAATGACCCAACCTCAAGTCACTTTTTTGCAACTTTGGCACCGTGCCAGAGCTACAGTAGATGTCGGAGGCCTCACGGTGACTATGGAGGCCTTTGAAAGTCGCGGGATGTTATTAGGTCATAAGTAGCTACAATTTGTATATCTCGGAATTTTGATATCGGTGACCTAAGGTCAGGTCAATTTCTCCCCATTATAAGTCAATGGGGGGAAATCAACTCCCTGTTTTTACCACTAAAACGGGTCGGAACGGCCCCATAAACCATCCATGACTTCATCTACGATCAAGCTTCACTACCTCGAGGTCTGTTTTGCTGTTGGGCAGCTGTAAGGTCATGTGACGTCATCAAAGGTTACCCAAGGGTTTTTGCCGATAACTTCTTACAGTCCAACAAGATACAGCCGCGCGGATGGTCTCATTGTGTTCAGTTCGTCAAGGTGCATCGAATGATATACATGATGACCTCGAGGTCACGTGACCTGAGGTCAACCTTTGACCTTGACCTTTCGAGGTCAAAATATATATTATTCGATGCGGATTGACGAGAGGATCACGATGATGTCCTTAGTTTGTTCCTATCTTGACTAATTCGAAAGTTATTCGAGAAAAACTCCATATCTAGCGCCGCCATTTTGACTTTTTTGACCCCTGTGACGTCATCTTTGACCTGACCTGAAAATGACCTTTGAAAAAATTGTAAACCTTGTCCGTGCGTATCCGATGCCGTTTACCGCTTGTCGCTATCTTGCTACGTCCTCGAGATCTCAGGGGGGGGGCGGTCATCCGCCCTCCCCCCCCCCCCCGTCGGTACTAAGTTGGCGCAGACCCCCGTCGGTGCGCGTGTTAGGGTTCACCAAATTTTGATAGGCCTGTGTACTCTAAACTTTGAAGCCCAATGGGGTTTTAATTTTTATTGTGTCAAAAAAGTGCCAAGCAAGATTACACAAGTTATCTAAAAGCGCTTGCTATGAACATTCGTGTTGTTTTTCTTTTCTCGGACAACCGTTCTCTAATTTCAGTCCCGGCGGCTACGGCAGCTACGGCCGGTACGTCGGCGGCTACGGCCAGATCTACGCCCAGGCACAGGGCATCGGACTCAGCCAGGGCGGTGGATACGGCGGTGGATACGGTGGATACGGACAACAAGGATACGGACGCGGCGGACTCAGCGGATACCAGTACGGATACAGCGCCGACGTCGGAAACGGATACGGACAGGGCGTCATTGGAGCTGGTGGAATCTACGGTGGATACGGCGGAATCCGCGGTGGATATGGCGGAATCGGTGGAATCCGCGGTGGATATGGTGGAATCCGCGGTGGATACGGTGGAATCGGTGGAATCCGCGGTGGATACGGTGGAATCGGTGGAATCCGCGGTGGATATGGTGGAATCGGTGGAATCAGCCGCTTGGGGCAGATTGGCGGTGGAATCGGTGGCGGCTATGGGTATTACTGAACGAGCCTGGTGACGTCTATCTAGGACGGTGTGTGTGAAATTCTCTTTCTCTACAGCAATGCCATGGATGGTTAATGCTTCCCTATGTGTGCACCATTGAATATTTTCAGCCTGTTGATAAACTATTCAAATAATAACCATCTTGTGTCTGATGCAGAGTACTGACACAAAGCAGACGCGGATCCAGGAAGGGGAGGGGGCGCAGTGTTCACGTCCCTGAATTGACGCCTCCATAGCCCGGGCGCGCTGATGTAGGCAATGCGACATTCCGGAGGGCCAAATCAGGCAACGCGGTTCCCGGTACAGTCATTCGTCCTTGCAAAGGCCAAGGCAAAAGCATTGTGACACGTGCCTTGTCTCTAGGACCAGAGTATATTGAGTGAAGGGTAGGACGAACTTTGGTAGGAATTTCTAGTATAACTACTAGAAAACCTTTTATATGTGGTCGGAACTAGCAAAAAGTTAGTCCAAACTAGAATATGGTAGCGCTTATGGTTGGCAGTCGTGACGCGCACGTGACATTTATTTCTTTAATTTTTTAAACAACAGGTTTTAAGGGCCGATTAATGGGCAGATACATTCAATTAGCTATTAATAATTGATTATGCAAACATGCAATAATCTACACCATTCAATTCTAGCCGAAATCACGCGGCGCTCCCAGGATTCGAACTCACGACACTCGGATTCGTAGCCCGCTAAGCTATCGACTGCGCTACCGAGGACCGCGCGCCGACGATCGGAGAGGCGGATCGCGGGTGCTGGCGTGCAGAGAAATCTTTACCCTGTACGCCGTAGAAGATCGGCTGGGTTTCGTGAAAAATGGTAGAGGAATTGTCGAAAGAAAATTCATCGATCTATCATTTGAGACTAAGAGCCATTGATTCCTTCAAAGGTTGACCGAGATATCGCTCGCCGAAAACAGGTCATTTAACATGTAAACCCTATGGGCTGGTAGGAAATGTACGCCGTGGAGCAGCAGTGCTACCAACCAGGGGGATGTCGTCCCGGTTCTCCCCATGTATTATTCGCCAATCAGCTTAACACTACCGGTGACGTCACTGGTGGATCACCAATCGGGGCCGGCCGGCCGGGCCCGTAGAAGGCCAAACGCAGACGTTTTCAGAAAACCGTAAGCCGTATAGATACAGTCTTGGATGGAGTTTTGCTGTGATTCGGCTCTCCAAGAGTGCGTCAGCGGACCAGGACCAGGATAAAGCTCATAGTGTACCGGCATCTGATAAAATCCGCTCACGGCTTAGCAGCCGACTTCGACCCTTCGTCCTCGTAAAATACAACAGCTTGCCGGTTATCAATCCACCTGCATCTCCTCATCTGCTTACTGCCTATATCGACAAGTTACTGCAGCCGTTTTGGAGCGGCTCACGGCCGATAACACGCCGGGCGTGCGCTAGCCGCCGGTGCTAAGCGCTAACCATTGAGTGCGCGTGGCCGACTGCCGCCCCGATGGCGCTGGCCCCCGGAACCGACACCGGCGCGGCTGACCCATGGGGGGGGGGGGATTGCTAGAGCCGATATTGGGATAGAAGCCGGTATGGGATTAGGATGGAAACTCAGCGAGACTAAGGGATTGTGTTGTGCCTTCGGTAGGCCCCCAAAAATGACTGGTGTAGTGCCCTCAGGGCCGCCGGTTATGAAGCCTTTGGAGGCACTGGTGTGGGCCCTCAGAGGCATTGGTGCGGGGCCCCGGAGGTGCCGCTGTGGGCCCTCTGAGGTGCTAGTGTGTGGCCCTCAGAGGCGCCGGTGAGGGTCCTCACAGTTGCCATTGTGGGTCCTCAGAGACACTGCAGTGTGGGGTCATCACAGTCGGGTGTGGGACTCTTAGAGCTGCTGGCTCGAACCCTTTATAAGCCGACAGGGGCTCTCAGATACCGACAAGGGGCCCTTAAGAGGGCTGCGGTGTCTTCAGGAGCCCTGTGGAGTCCTCAGAGACCAGCAAGGTACTCTCAGACGCCGATGGGACTGGGGGCCCTCAGAGTCGTCGGTGCGGGGCCCTCAAAAGTCACCGGTGAGTGGCCGTCCCATGCGAAGGTTCCGTCTTAGGCCGTCAGAGGCTCCGGCGTTGAGCCCTCAGAGCCGCCGATATATGGCCTTAAGAAGCACTGGTTTGGGCCTTTGGAACTTCATTCAGGGATGTCGCCTGTCGGTTGAACTCAGAGGTGGCAGTGTGGGGCCCTCAGCTGGGCACCGCTTTGGGGCTTTCACAGCCGCCGGTGAGGGCCCTCGCAGGCGCCGTTGTGGGGCCTTCAACCATTGGTTTAGGGGGTCATCACAGGCGTGTGTGGAACCCTGAGAGCTGCTGGTCCCTGATAGGCCGGTAAGGGCCCTCAGGGACCGGCAAGTAGCCCTCAGAGGTCGCCAATGGGCCCTGAGAGGCCGGTGTGCGGCTCTTATGGAGAGAAGTGTGGCTATTGTGTGGCTATTCGGAGCACATAAGGTGTTCTTTCGAGCAGGGACCGCGGATTCAAATTCTCGTAGGGTGTGCAAGATGTGGCGATTGGGCCCCATCTCACGCCGGGCCCCTTCCAAAAAGTCAGCGCCGCCACTGCTCCGGAATAAGCCGGTTCTAAGGAAGCGGGGCGGGAAAACCTTCAAAATTGACGGTCGTAAGATGACTGAGCGAGCATCTTACGGTCAGGAGATGCATTAGCAGAGTAAATGCACATGCATGCATGCAACGTGATCCAAATCGATCCCCGATTTTCCCAAACAGGCCCCTAAAGGCTTACAGTGACCTTCAAGGGCCCCTACGGGCCTCAGAGAGCCCTTTTGCACAGTTGATGTTGGTACACTTCTTTTTATCATGGATTACATGAATTAGTTTAAAAATAAAACACGGCCGGCGGGATGTTTGGGCCCATCGATTTGGCCCCTATGACCTATAGGGGTCTGGCCTCCGGCCCCCTTAGCTTCCCCATTGCTCTACGGCCCACACGCTGGCTTTGGGGCCCCATAAAGGCCGCACGCCAGCTCCTGAGACCCAACGCCGGCAATTCTAAGGGTCACCGGGGCACCGCACACGGTCTTTGAAGGTCCCATAACGGCCTCTGGAATACCTCATGTACGTACATAGAAATATGGATGCCCACGCCGCTTCTTGGGCCCCCACACCGGGCTCTTTGACACCGTTCGCCGGCTCCATGGAGTACCAACTACTACCAAGCAAGCTCGCCTGGAGGTCCCCCACCGTCTCTTGGCGCCCGAGTAGCCTCGATGCCTGAATAGGGCCCCGAGACATCGACCTTGGCCAAAAAGCGTTCGTGTAGGCCCTCAGAAACTGGTGTGAGCCCTGAGATTACTGTGTGGGCTACTCAGGCACTTCTGTCGGGTCAGCATGCATCGATTTGGGTCCGAGCTAGTGAGGGTTATCAGAAGCATCCTTTAGCCCTGCGACTTCAGAGGTTGGTGTGAGATCCTAAAAAAGAAAGTGAGGGCACTCCGAGGCTTGCAAAGGGCTTTTCCTCGGAGGTCAGCCTTGGCCGAACGGCGTTCCTCAAACTGGTGTAGGGCGCTGAGATTACTGAATGTGACTCTCGAGTATTGGCATGGGGCCCTCAACTATCAGCAAGGAGCCCTCTGGAGCCGGTAAGGGCTCCTCTGCGGCATGCATAAGCCATCCGATCTCAGAGGCCGGTGTGATATCCTAAACAAGAGCTGAGTGCACTTAAAAACCTACGTAGGGCCCTCAGAGATCAGCTTTGACCAGACGGCGGTCGTGGACGCCCTTAGAAACTGACGTAGGGGCCGCCTCAGTCGGTCGGCCCTCTCACATCAGCCTGGGGATCTCAGGAATCGGCCTAGGGCCCTCAAGAGCCGGTTAGGGTACTCGGAAAGTGGCATTATACCCTGAGATAGCTGTGTAAGGCCCTCGGGTAACAGCTTGGGGCCCTCGGGCATCGGCCTGCGCCCCCGGGCATTGGCCAGAGGTCCTTGGAACCTTCAGAAACTGGTATGGGGCCCTGAGATAACTCCGTGGGCTTTCAGGTGCTGATGCAGGACCCTTAGGCATCGGCCCCAAGAGGGGTTAAGGAGGGCAGGGGGCAAGGGGCCCTCAAGAGCCGGTTAGGGCCCTCAGAAACTGGCGTGGATCCCTGAGCTAGCCATGTAGGTACTCAGACACCGGCGTGGGACCTTTAGACATCGATTTGGGGCCCTCGGGCATCGGCCTGGGCCCTCAAGAGCCGGTGGGAGCGCTAAAAAATGGCGTGGGTGGGGTTCTGAGATAACCCCTGAGATAACACTAGAACCTGTTCACGCCTTCAGCCTATTGTGAAACTTGTTAGGTAGGTAGGTAGGTAGGTACCACATAACTTGAAATTACTTGACGTAATGACATGATGTGGAAAGTGAAAATGATACCTAGGTATTGATGGAAATTTATGGACTTAGGTACGCTACAAGAAGATTGAATTGGTCAACCAATTCAAATTCAATCTACTTGTGGAGTAAGTCTATAGATTTTCATCAATAGTTACCACTTACCATTGAAGTTACTTGCTATCATGTTGATTTTAAACATAAGAACCTCATTCATTTTATTTGTATGACATGTTTGAATGCAATTTTCTCAATAAGTGAAGAAAAATGTTGGTAGTGCTCAACAACACATTGGTAATGCTCAGCTGAACATTGGTAGTGCTCGGGCACTCCCAGGCCTATACAAAACGACGCCCCTGCCTTCAGGCACCGGTGCGGGACCATCAGGCTCGCGCTGGGGCCCTCGAGAATCGGCTTGGGACACTCAAGCTCCAGGGCCGCATGGGCCCCCACAACGAACTGTGGGTGTGCAAAAATAGGCGTTTGCACACCCTCAGGATTTTCAGGGTGTGCAATTGCACACCCTGTCCCCCGGAATCCGCGGTCCCTGCTTTCGAGCCCTGTGGGGCCCTTCTGAGTCGAAAATGCCAGCGTGGACCCATAGCCGCCAATTGGCGTCGCAGGGCCCCTCGGGCCCGAGAGGCCCTCTGATCCGATGGGGGCACGTGCCCCCTGCCCCCCCCCCCCGGGTGCAGATAGAGAATGCAATCGGCAGTGCGGGACGCAACAATTGCAATCGTTCCTTCTCCCGTCGCGAGGTCGCCCATCCGACCCATATATCCCAAGATTGTCAACCCTGGGGCTCGGGTCGGCAATGTTTCGGCAAGGAAATCAGCTTTAGGTGGGTAAAAAAGTTATTAAGAGTCATTAATTGTCGTTACGTTCAGTAATAGCAACGATAAAGTGCCAAATGTACCCGACGTACGGCTTGGAGACGGGCGCCGCGCGGTATCCACCAGTGACGTCACGCTAATGCTTAGCGACCGGTCCATTGTAAATTGCGGGATGATTCTACCTCTCTTATACGGCCTTGCTACCAACCAGGCTGGCACGGTCCGCCGACATCAAAACAACGGTGCGTCAGCTGATTATTGGTCCTCCGATTCAGGAGAAATTATTAACGCGGGAACGCCGGCGCTAAATAAAGGTGGTAGGATTCACGGCTTCGCATGATCGTGTGCAATATTTTTTATAGCATCAAACGACGGGTATTGGCGATCTCGAACGGCGAGATCGCCTTTCCAAAGCCGACAGCGGGCCGGAGTTTTGTCCGACTGAGTCCTGTATGAGACAAACGTGTAAAAAACATTTGAATTTTACCAACCACCTTTGAAGTTCTAAGCTGCCTTTTTGAACACAGTTTTGAACACATAGAAGAAAAAAACAGACAGTCAACCATTTTTGAATCATTTTGCTAGTATAACAACTTTCTGTGTTGATTAACAACATGGGTGGGTTAGAACATCAAAGCATGAATATTTATATGTGTGACGAACCCATTCATGACGTCAGATAAAATCGCACTCAGGATAGTCAACTCACTCCATACACATCACTGCAGGTCATACAATTGCCCTACCAATATGTTTTGTATGGAGACTTAACCCGCGCCCGGCTGGGGGTCCTGGATTTCCACGCCCTGCTGGGGGGGGGGGGTGTTTGAACACCCCCCCCCCTTGTAACTCGGCTCCTGGACCACGTAGCGATACGCGGAAGGCGGCGTTCGAAAGAACGTCAAAAATAATGACGAAATCACTTCGGTCAATTTTTTGGTCAGGTCAAAGGTCAGGTCACCAGAGGTCATTGAAGGCAAAATTTCGCCGATTTCCAGGTCGAATGGCGAAAATTTCCAAGAAGCCAACGCATAACTCGGGAACCAATAGAGCTACAGCGCCGCGAAAAAGCGCATTCGATAGCCCTATTAACGCCCTTTCTGAGTAATTCTCTCAGATTTGACCTAGCGTCAACGGTTTTGCCTGCAGGGGGCAAAAACTGCAAAAATAGCCGATTTTTTCGGAAACAGTTTTTCTGCAATAACTTTTGACCCAAGTCCTGTACGAGCTTACTTTTACCGGCATCGTGTTTCTCTCGTCAAGACGCATCGAATGAACTATAACTTGACCTTGAAAGGTCAACTTGAAAATTTGACCTCAGGTCAAGGTCATGACCTGACCGGAAAGGGTCATGTTGCATATCAGTCGATCCGTATCGTCGAGCTGAACACATCTAAGGCGTTTTCATCGCTCTAGCATGCCTCTATCAAAAGTTATTTGCGAAAAACTGTTAGATACCATTCGTGACCTAAGATGACCTCAGGGCATAAACAAGGGTCACGGACACCATTTTCATGTTCAGTGTGTCTAAACCACTTGTAATTCGGTGTTTGGGAGTGTTTATAATATCTTTCATCCAAAAGAGGCGCATTTCAATTTTCTCCCATTGACTTATAATGGGGAGGTCGCAAAATTGACCTGACCTTAGGTCATCGATATCAAAATTCTGAGATATACATTTTGTACATGCTATTGCTCTTAGCAGTCACTGAAAGTTTCAAAGCGATCGGTCACTCGGTGTAGCTATGACAGACATTGAAACTTTTTATGAGGTGAGGTCACTTCAAGTGACCTGGTGACCTGACCTTGAATGACCTTGGTCTGAAATTTTCACAACATGTGTAGAATTGATGTATGATAAGGTGTACCAAAAACGGCGGCGCTCCGCGCCGCCGTTTTTGAGATATTCGCGAAAAACCACAAAGGGGGGTGTTCAAACACCCCCCCCCCCAGCAGGGCGCGGGTTAAACAATTTGTGGACACTTAGCATCACAATATTCAGTAATTTCTTGGAATATTGTTTAAAAGATACTCACATCTGATTGGATGTAGATGGAGTACTTGGGGTGACAGGGTCTAGAGCTGGCAGTTGGCCAGTCACTGCAGCTCTTTCTTCAGGAGTAGGGCAGCTGCTGTCTTGTGGCTTCGCAGGTTCCACTGACACTCAGTGGCGGCGGAATAGGGGGTGCAGGGGGTGCAGCTGCACCCCCATCGAAAAACATGGGGGTGCAAACATATTTTTTTGCACCCCCAAAATCCGTACAAGGGGCCCGTCGCACAATCCAATACATTTTCTCCTGAAAACCAGTGATCGAGAAGCGAACACTGATGTGGAATCATCCGGGATGTCCAGTTATGGTCAGGAGCGCCCAATGCTAGTCTTTGGGGCCCCCACACCGACTAGAAGTGTTCCGAGCCGCGTTTGGTGCTCCATGCGGCATCTGAGGGCCCCCACGACGGCCTCAGAGGGCCCTTTTATGACGATCTCTGAGGGCTCCCACGACGACCTCTGTCCCCTGGGGCCCTACAACGGCCACTAAGGGCCCTCATGACGACCGCTGAGGGTCCCACAGAGACTCTAGGGCCTCAAGGAGACTCCTGAGGCCACACTGGCCTCTGAGGGCCCTATGACGGCCTCTGAGGGCCCTTACGATCTCTGAGGGCTCTCACGACGACCTCTGTCCCCTGGGGCCCTATAACGACCACTAAGGGCCCTCATGACAACCGCTGAGGGTCCCACAGGACTCCAGGGGCCCCGCTGGCCTCTGAGGGCCCTCGTGACGGCCCTAGACCCAACTCAAGTCTGAGGGCCCATTTGGCTTCAGACGGCCCAGCGATGGCCTCTGAGGGCCCCAACACAACCAGGCTGCAGGGGCTATGCTGGCATCTGAGGGCCCTGCAACGGTCTATTGAGGGCCCTAACGATGGCCTCTAGTGGTCTTACCAAGGCCTCTGAGAGCCCTGCAAAGGTATATGGGGGCCCATGAAGACCCTCACTATTGCCAAGGACCCTCATGACGACCTCTGATGATCCTCTCGAAGGGCCCTCACAACAACTTCTGAGGACCCAAGGATGGTCCCTGAGGGGCTGAAGGCCCTGACGACGACCTCTCTGGGCCCTCACAATGGTCTCTAAGACCCAACGCAAGCTCCAAAGGCCCACGCTGGCGTCTGAGGGTTCCACGACGGCCTCTGAGGGCCTCGACACAGGCAGGCTCCAGGGGCCATGCTGACCTCTGAGGGCCCTCTTGACGGCTTCTAGGGCCTAACGAAGGCTTCAAGGGCCAACGCTGGCCTCTGAAGAACCCTACGACGGCCTCGGAGGGTCTCACCTCAGCGCAGGCAGGTGCCAGGAGACATGCTGGCCTCTGAGGGCCCGCAGAGTTCAGCTTCAGAGGACCCAACGACCTTTGTGGACCTTACGAAATACGAAGGTCTCCGAGAGCTCACGCAGGCTCCTGGAATTCCACACTGATTCTTTGGCCCCATGCCGGCTTGTTGCGGCACTTTATCTGCTCTTGGTGCCCCGTCGCTGGCCTCTGAGTCTCAATGTCGGAACTTATGGGGCCATGGGCTCTACATCGGCTTTTATGGCCCCTACATAGACTCTTGGGACTCATGACCCATGAAATGTGGGACTAAGCGGCTTCTAAGTCCTAAGAATCCCCATGCTGGTTCTAGTAGCCGCCAGCTGAATATTTGGGCTCACACGCGAGCTCCTGGGACCCCGTGCATATCCCAGGGGTCTACCTGCCTCTAAGATCCCGCACATACTTTTGGGGCTCAAACGCTTGCCCCTGAAGGCCCCACTGAGACCCCTTTCCTCTATTCAGTCCTCCATACCGGCTCCTTAGGCTAAACATTGGCTCCTGTGGCCTTCATCCCGGCTTTGGAGGGTCTCCATACAGGCTTTTTTGGGGTCCGATGCCGGTTTCTGAGAGGCCTCAAAAGACTTTCGAGCCTATACTGCCTTCCGAAACCTTTCAGCAACTTTCAAGGGACCGACCCTGATCGGAGGGCTCATTCAGTCTGGGGACTGGGGAGTCATGTAGGTCTCTGGAGGAGTCTCTATGTGGTCGGTTTCCAAGGGGCTTCTAAACACGGTCTTCTTGGAACGGTCTCGTAGGGCCCTCAATGGTCCACTGCGGATCCAGAAAAGTGGTTTGAGACGCTGCGGGTGGTGGCTAGACTAAAAGATTAGCCGATAAAAAACTAGCTGCCTGCATTTGCTTCTTTATGCTTTCATTATTTGAGATAGGTATGTACACTGCAATTTCAAACCTTTTACAGAACTTGTGTGTATGGGCATAGTTTTCCAAAATCTTCGTTTTTCATAAATCAATAATAATCACTCAAAAAAAAAATATGAAGGGGGCCCAAAACTTCCAGAGGGGCCCCTTGAGAAAACTTTGCACCCCCATCCAAAATTACCTTCCGCCGCCACTGCGACACTCTGGGGAAAGTGAATAGCAAGAATGGCTGAGTCGGTGTGTGAGTACTTATAAAGGGTAAGGGATCTTTAATATGAAAGCAAAAACTTCAATTATTGATAAAGTTTAAGAGTTAGTCAGGGGCGACTGCTTGTATCTTTGATACATGCTACCTGCATGTTAGTTATTATATTGGATGAGCTGGTATGTCCTTTGTTTTCATGCTCCTCCTTCCCTAATGTTTACTGAAAGGGTGGGAGGTAGAGGAATCCCACACTGGTGCCTTAACAAGGTGAATTAACTACTTCACATGTGCCATCACCTAGCAACATCTAGTACCACGACATCAGACTTCCGAGCTATGCTGTATTGTCACTGGTGCTACTTCTTGATATTAAAAACACTGGAATTGATCTCCTCTGCAGATTGTGGCGGTGCAATTGATGCACCCATTTGTGCTTAGTGTTTTGTGTCTCAGTGAGTAGGTACCTACCTAACACAAAACTTTAAACACAAATCTTTTTAAGTTTATTCATAAAATCATTCACAGAAGGTGAGCTATTTACTTTAACACTTACCTTGCTGCCATGTCGACATCAAGCTCCTCTTGCAGCAGGGAAGGCACAGCATTTGGCCGAAGCCTCAAATATTTACTTGTTGTGATCAGCTCTTTGTTTTTGAAATGAGCACAGCACATCTTCGGTTCTCCAGTAAGAACTCCCATGTCACCGCAGAAGTTCATCCATAGTTTGCGCCTGAAAAGAGTCCAGGTTTATTATTGAACTTGGGCTGGTGCACCTTGTCGACATGTGAGCCATGCTTTGCAGTGTGGCTGTCGACCAATTTAGGGCAAAACTTGATGCCTATAGCCTATTGGGCTGACATCATTCATGATCTATGGTCTACCTACTGCTTACCCAACATATCAATATGAGGCTGACTGTCCTATGCACTGGGAGGCGACTGGCGAGAGCTCACTGAGACTGGGCCCCACAGGCATATAGTGGCCTCCTAGTCCTAAAAGCTGGTGTCCATATGGTGAGGTGAAGTATTTAAGAATGGTGATTGGATATCGGATGTCAGACAAAATAGAGGACAATGGGCAGTGGGCGGTTCACGCGACCTATGATAATCATATTTCCTAAACTACTTGTCAAAGCAAAAACTAAACTAATTACCTCGTTACGGTCCAAGGCGGACATGAGGACAGGTGGCGCCGCCGCCGCTCGCATAGCGGCGGGAATGTGAACTAACCTGTTTACCATAGGGGACTGTGCTAACGGCCGCTGCGGGCGCCGATTCGGGCTTAGTTTTGACTTTGTACCGCAATTAATGGTTTATTTATGATAAAAAATGGACTAGCGAGAGTCGTGACGGGATCAAAATTCAATGCTCTACAAAACTAAGCCATTTTCATTGTGATGACGTCATAGACTTCACCGCCCAACCCAATAAAGCAGAAATATGTCGTGTCACCGGTGATTACATGCAAAAATTCTTTGGCATATAGCATAAAAACCAGAACACCTTTGACTGCAGCGACAATGCGGTACTATAGAAAATTGTATGGCCTACCTTATGGTGCCCATTACTTAATAATTAAGTTGAGTATTTCGTCGCCTAACTCTTTTAAATCTGGATGTCCGCTTGTCTATGGAGTTTGGACCGTAACTTTCATTAAAATTTAACTGGAACCTTACCTGCATGGATCTTTTGGAAAGGCGAAGAATGATGCATCTGGGTCACTCATCTTGGTTTTACTGCATCCAGGCACGCAGCACTTCTGATATTTTTGCCATAATTTACTCATGACTGCTGAGCTAAGTGCCACCCGCAATCACGGAAATAAAATACTCAATACTGTCCGCAAAGCTAATAAACCACGTATACCGCACGGTCATATATTGATATCTACTTGATGACCACGGTCATCTTACATTGATAATTTCAAACGATAAATGGCGATGTAATGTCGCTGCTGCGCCATTATTGCATGGAATTCGCCCCATAGAAGCCTCCCATAGGGCCCTGGGTAAACTCATGTAAACAACCTCCATAGGGTCCTGGGTAAACTCTCCCCTTTTCTATTTTCTTTAATTAAACGGGAATGGTTTGGACAGAAAAATATTTTCTACCTCACAAAAAATAAAACTTAATTTTTGATGTACTATATTTATGATAGACATAAAAAACCAAAAGAAATTATTTCAAAGAAACCGATTGTTTAAAAAAGGACAGCTGACGGCATGCCTCCCGCGTGCGTCATTTTTTTTCCCAGCCGGAGCAATACACAGGGCGGCTCTAATTGGCTACCCGCTCCGGCCCGTGACGTCAGACCGAGAAGACGTCACACAGGGATGCCGGAGAGCGCTTTCGATTCCGGAGATTTCATATCAAATGCCGTTGAGTTGATTCCGCTGTGTAATGAGGATGCGCAATGCACGGTGACTATGAATACACGGTGGCGCAATGACGTGTATTCCAAGGCCACATAACCGTGTATTCTAACCGGCGTAATAGTGGGTGAACGGAACCATATTCTTTGATTGAGATAAGTATGAAGCGTATTGTTTGATGCGTATTTAGGATGTTGTAACAGCGGAAACATTTCTCCCGAGATATTTGACTTTACCTTCCATGCTTTTTTTTAATCATATCTTTTGCGAACTTGATAGACGCAGCGGAGCCTGCCTTTCGGACTCCAACGGTCTGCATAAAACACACGTTTGGAAAACAGATGCCCTTCGCTACTTCCCACCGGGGGGGGGGGGGGGGACCGCGTCTCTTCTTCACCCAGACATGTTGGAGTAAATATTCCACTTTGAAGATAAGAGATTTGGAGTAAGAAAACAGCTTTGTAGTTCGTGGCTATAGCTTAATTAAGTTAAAAAACAATCACGCTGAAACATTTAACGAACATGGGTGTCGCACGCCAACAATTAGCTTTTGACCGCCGCGCCAGTCGGATCGCCTTCCTGACATTCATACGCTGTCTCAGCAGCACCAGAACCACTGGAACATGTATTTACACATGCGAGTACCATCAGGCAACCACTGCTCGCATTCCGCCAGACCGTTATCATCGACGCGTTTAAAGCTTTCACCGTCGATCCGCATTGAGGATTACATCCCATCTGCCATCCTGAACACATTAGGCACTGTGGGTTCGACCCACAGACACGTTTCGAGCCACACACTCCGCCAGGTTGTGTGGGGCTCGCGCTGGGGGCACCACCTGAGAACAGAGTGATTGCTTCCCGACCTTCGTTGGCACGGCGTAGGCACCGTGGTCGCCAGCGGCGGCGTCTTTTTTTTTTTTTTTTTTGGTTTCCCAGTGGAAGCACGCCGCTTGCCACCAACTGGGACCTTCCTGCGAGCCATGCTGTCGGCTGGACGCCTATCATCACGGAGCTTTTAAAGGAGCTTGCAGGGACAGCGCTGCAACCAGTGCCAAACTGGTGCAAACTTGATGCCCGCGAATTGTCCGTTTTCATGCACTCGTAGCGGCTAATGAACGTGGTCGTGCCCAGTGCGGGGCCGTACAGCTCTGGTGCACGCATGAGGTCAGCTTGCCATGACTCACACAGAGCCTGGCACCGAGCGATCAGGTCAGCTGTCCCGTCGCCCAGGTTGGTGCCCGCCTTCTCCTCACTCGCCGGGTCAGGTTGCTGATCACCAGATGCGTCACTTCGGGTAGTGCTTGGCTGGCTCGTGCTGCTCGATTCCCACGGATCTTGCCTCATTGAGGCCAAAAACCCGCCGGGTGCTGTAAGACCTGTCAACAGGAGGACCATGACCATGAAAACACACTACACGAGCGGTCCAAACACCACCACCGCGCAAGATAGTACAAAAAGATCATTTGGGCCAGAACATGGCCTCGAGAACGAGGTTATATCTCCATTACCAAAGGTCACAGGTATCTCAAGTATTCAGTGTACCTTAACCCGCGCCCCGCTAGGGGGGCTAAGAAGCATGTGTCTGACGAACAATGTACTATCTATGGTTTTCAATAACTTACCAATTTACTCGATTTAACAACACATTTCTTGAAATGCCTGTGAACGGTGAAAATCCGACCTTTGACCTGACCTGTGACGTCATCGGTTTGACCTAGGTCAATGAAATTTGGTCACAAGGTAGTTCCTGGGTGGGGCTATCGAACGCCGTTTGAATTTTGAAAATCGGCCGGTAAATTCCCGAGATCTTAGGGGGGCCGAAACGCCCGCCCCCCCCCCCCCCCTACGGGTGGTAGGGTCCGCCGGTAGCCCTACGGGGCGCGGGTTAAGACAAAATATGGAGAAAAGTCTAGGTACACTTTTGACGTGGACACCCTGGCGTCAAAAATCGCTTGTATTTAAATCCAGCGTATTTACCTTGCCTTTGATCATCGCAACTGATATTTCCGCGCTGATCTCAAACCTACCGGTGGCGATTTGGAAGTACAGGTGACGCTGTTTCTCGCTGAGGGTGGGCAGGAAGTTTAGTGCCGCATCAGCCATGGCAGGCTCCTTTTGCAGAACAGCTGCCTGGTGCTTGCACGGCGCTCCAGTGGCTCCCACACGACACGTGCACAGCTCCAGATCCGTGTCAACGGTGTACGAGACACCGGACTTGGTGAAGCTGGACACCTGGTACGTGGACGGTCCCACCTGTAAGAGTGAAAAACGAGACGAATATGAGAAAATCGATGCCGTAATGTATATTTTCTAAGCATCCGTCATTGTTCCAAGGAAATTAACCGAATACTAGGCTGCAGCCCAACCACAGGAATCATTTAGCATGTGGTTACAAAACCCCACCCAATAAATGAATGTGGTAGTTTTATTAAAAAAACGACCAATAAAAAGCCAATACAATCAGTCCTAAAATAAAAGCATCTCATGCTTAACATTTGATAGACCATTAATTACCTGCTCCACAAACGCCTTGTCGATGCCATCTGCCGACGGGCAGAAGCGCTTGCGTGCCGAGGCCGGCGTTCTCCCGTTTGCAGCGTCCGGGATTTTGCGCGAATACTCATTTTCGAGTCGGATCATCACGATGTCGACCAGCTGGGTGGTGTTGTAGACCTTGAGCCACCTCAGGATCTTGTCCTTGATCACGCGGAAGGCCGCCTCCGTCAGATTGTTGGTGTGGTTCCCTCTGACCATCAGGTCCGAGCGGAAACACATGGCCCACTCGTAACGACGGATCCAGCGCTCTTCCATGTACTTTTCGAAGTGTCCGAGCTTCTTCCTCCGTGTGAAGGCGAGCAGCTCCTCCCAAGTCCCAACGCTGGCTGAGGTCGTGCTCAGTGGTGGCTCGGAGGAGGGCACGGACACGTTGCAACGCCTCCTGTCGCTGGTCAGCGGCGACACCGCTCTGCTTCCCACACAGCCACCGCCAGGCAGCCTGGAGGTGATGTGAAATGAGCAGAGCAGTAGCCGACACTCGGGGAAAACATTCCTCAGTGCGGCTCTGAGGGCAGCGCAGTCGTCCGTCATGGCCACCACCGGGCCACGTGCTCCTCGACCTCCGAAGCTCTGCTCATCCATCAGGGTCAACAGCAGCTGGAGCCCTGCCGTTAGGACGCTGGTCGACTCTGATGACGTGACGATGGCCCCCACGGGGAGAGCGCCGACCGGGCTGTGAGTCAGGAGGAGAAAGAGGCGACTGTCGCTACGGTCCATGTTGCCGGACGAGTCGACGAACCACATTACTGCGGCTCGAGGCCACAGCTGCGAGACTCGGCGCATCAGCGGCGTGACGATAGCCACCACCACGTTGTGGTCGTCCACCTCCAGAGCAGCACGACCGCCCGATGTTCCGTCGTACTGCTCTCCGAGGCAGCGAAGGCCGTCCAGCATTTTCTCTCCGGACAGCTCGCCATAGACTTTCTTGAATTCTGTCCGGTACAACCTGTAATTAAAGGAATTGTGGTTAGACTGATGGTATGTGTTACTTGTTGATTGGGAATGGTCGGGTAGCTACTTATGAGCTACGAACAGTTTAGGCGACGGAGGCGGAAGTGACGGAACAAAATTTAACCAGTGTTCCGAACACATTTAAGAAAAGGGGCATTCCACGGTAGATCGACGAAAGCCGTACACCCTCATATTTTATTTTTTGCTTAACCCGCGCCGTGCTGGTGGCCTGAACTTTCCGCCGAGTGCTGGGGGGCCGTTTTCAAGCCCCCCCCCCCGTCTAACTCGGCTCCTGGGTCACGTAGCGACACGCGGTTAGCGGCAATCGAAAGAGCGTCAAAAATAAGGAAGAAACCACTTCAGTCATTTTTAAGGTCAGGTCACCATAGGTCACCAAAGATAAAATGTTGGCTATTTCAACATTTTGGAAACTGTCAACAGCTAACTCGAGAACCGATAGAGCTACAGCGCCGCGGAAAAGCGCATTCGATAGCTCTTTTAACGCTCTTTCGCTAACATATCCTCAGATTTGACCTCAGGTCAACGGTTTAGCCTCCAGAGGGCAAAAACTAAAAAATAACCGTTTTTACGAAGAGCTTTTCGGCACGAACTTTTGGCTCAAAAGAGCCACGACAATTGCTCTGCCAGCATCGTGTTCCTCTCGTCGAGACGCGTCGAATGAACAATTTGTTGACCTTAAAAGGTCATTTTGAAAATTTGACCTCAGGTCAAGGTCATGACCTGACCGGAAAAGGGGTCATGCTGCATATCAGTCGATTCGTATCGTCGAGCTGAACACAACTGACGTGTTTTCACCGCTCTAGTACGTCTCTTTCAAAAGTTATAGCCAAAAAAGGTTGAAAGGTATGTACCGGACAGAATTCAAGAAAGTCTATGGCGACGGAACACGTAAAAACGCCCCCTCCCCAGCACGGCGCGGGTTAAAATTGGTCTAAGGGGTTGTGATGGGCGGGGAAGCCAGCTGTGGCAATCATTTTTTTCTTCGAACAACTGCTTCCGGGATATAGCCTCGGGCGATTCCTGGAGGTCACGCTGCGACCCTATGTTTAGCGGCTTATAACTCAGAAACTTTGGTTTTCTATGATAAAAACTTTATATAGTTCAACTCGCAATTAACCAACAAACATTTTGGCTATTTCGGAATTTTAACTTTTGAAAATGTTAATCACGTGACCTCTTGACCTTTTCTTCGAAGAGTGACCTTGACATTTTTCCCACTGAAAGTTGCAATTTCGTCTGATGACGATTAAAGCCTTATCAATTTTCATTCATATGCGATAATAAAAAGGTGCCTTTCAGCCTGAGTTGACCTCAGGTCAGGTCTTTTTTCTGACATTCCCTTAATAAGTCAATGGCAGAAATATTGGCTACCACCGAAACGCATCTGACCGGTTCAAATACTTTTGAATCATGCTGAGTTAGGCTATTATTCATGGCACTGGTGCAGCTTTGCATCAGTGACCCGCTGAAAGGTCATCCACCCGTTGAACACACGACAATAATTTTCCTTTTTTGGCTGTACCTTTTGTTCTAATAAAGAAAGAGACGTGGAATAGCCACTATTGTGTTTGCTTTGGCCTAGCGTCAGTTTGCTTTGAAGGTCGATATCGACGACTTAAGGTCAGGCCAATTTCTTAACCACCACATTATAAGTCAATTGGCGGGAAAATCAGCTCCCTTATTTTTACACTAAAACGCGTCGGCATTGCCTAATATACCATGAGCAGGGCTGCGGAGTCGATGGATTTACGGCGACTCCGACTCCGACTCCGACTCCGGCTTTCAAAAACCAACTCCGACTCCGACTCCGACTCCGGGCAGAAATGTCGACTCCGATCGACTCCAACTCCCAACTCCGACTCCGCACACCTGGCAGGGCTGCGGAGTCGACAGATTTTCGGTGACTCCGACTCCGACTCCGGCTGGGGTTTCCAATATCGACTCCGACTCCGACTCCGACTCCGGTCACAACTGTCGACTCCGACCGACTCCGACTCCGACTCCGACTCCGACTCCGCAGCCCTGACCATGAGTGACTTCATATACGATTAACTTTGACTACCTTGAGACCTTTTTTGCTCTTGGGCAACTGTGACGTTGCTTTTGGGTCATATGACGTCATCATGTGGGTTTTTGGGGGGTATAAGTGCAATAATTTCGCTAAAACATGTCAAACGTTTTTCGCTTATAACTTTTTACCTAGTGACGATAGAGCAAAAATAAAAGCACCAGTGAACTCAGGACGTCCGTGCGCATCGAATGATGTACTTTTTTCCCAATTTAATTGAACTTTAAATTTTCTTAAAAATTAAGTGAACTTTAAGTAATTAATTACGTTTAACTTAATCAAAATGCATCATATCGCACACCATTCAAACCACCTGATCACAAGAAACACGACACCGTTTTTAAAGCTCTAGCGTCATCGTGTGCCAAGTTATTAGCAAAAGCGTAGTTTGACCTTAGTTGACCTCAGTTGACCCGACCCAAGCGTTCTTGCAGCTTGCAAACACCAAGTAGATGTAAGTCAAGGTAGTGCAACACAAAAACGTTAAAAGAAATCACAAATCTCGTATCTTTACACATTCGGGCAAATTTCCTTAAAAATTGTCATGACCTCTAGATTAGGTCAACCGAATTTAAAAAAACGGGTGCATATGATGGCACTCGGTGACCTAAGCATATCCTGCAGGTGGGGCGTTCCACGACAAATCGACAAATAAAAAGTTAAATTTGCACCCTCATATTTTATTCTTCGTTGAAAACTGGTGTAAGGGGTTGTGATGGGCGGGGAAGCCAGCTGTGGCAAGGATTTTTTTCTTCGAACAACGGTTTCCGAGATAAAGCCTCGGGCGATTCCCGGAGTTCGCGCTGCAGCCCTATGTTTGGCGGCCTATAACTCAGAAACTATTGGTTTTTTACGATAAAAACTTTATATGGTTCAACTCACAATCAACCAACAAACATTTTTGCTATCTCGGATTTTCAATTTTTGAAAAATTTTGATCACGTGACCTTTTGTCCTATTTTTCGAAGAGTGACCTTGATATTTTCCCCACTGAAAGTTGCAATTCTGTCTGATGACGATTAAAGCCTTATCGATTGTCATTCATATGCGATAATAAAAAAGTGGTTATCGCCCTGCGTTGACCTCAGGTCAGGTCATTTTTATGACCTGTCCATTATTACGAGCGGGAGCGACAGCGAGATCTCGAGAATAAAGCAAGATAGCGACAAGCGGTAAACAGTTAAGGGTACACACGGATAAGGTCTATAATTTTTACTGAGGTCATTTTCAGGTCAGGTCAAAGATGACGTCACAGGAGCTAAAAGGAAGTCAAAATAGCGGCACTATACATATATATGAAGTTTTTCTCGAATAACTTTAAAGGTATCCCAGCTAGGAACAAACTAATAGCACCATCGTGATCCTCTCGTCGATCCGCATAGAAAAATATGTATGTTGACCTCGAAAGGTCGAAAGGTCAAAAGTTGACCTTAGATCACGTGACCTAAGGTCAACTTTTGACCTTTCGACCTTTCGAGGTCAACATACATATGTTTCGATGCGGATCGACGAGAGGATCACGATGGTGCTACTAGTTTGTTCCTAGCTGGGATACCTTGAAAGTTATTCGAGAAAAACTTCATATATATGTATAGTGCCGCTGTTTTGACTTCCTTTTAGCTCCTGTGACGTCATCTTTGACCTGACCTGAAAATGACTTAGGTAAAAATTATAGACCTTATCCGTGTGTACCCTTTACCGTTTACCGCTTGTCGCTATCTGCTTTATTCTCGAGATCTCGCTGTCGCTCCCGCTCGTAATAATGGACAGGTCATAAAAGTGCCCTGACCTGAGGTCAACGCAGGGCGATAACCACTTTTTTATTATCGCATATGAATGACAATCGATAAGGCTTTAATCGTCATCAGACAGAATTGCAACTTTCAGTGGGGAAAATATCAAGGTCACTCTTCGAAAAATAGGACAAAAGGTCACGTGATCAAAATTTTTCAAAAATTGAAAATCCGAGATAGCAAAAATGTTTGTTGGTTGATTGTGAGTTGAACCATATAAAGTTTTTATCGTAAAAAACCAATAGTTTCTGAGTTATAGGCCGCCAAACATAGGGCTGCAGCGCGAACTCCGGGAATTGCCCGAGGCTATATCTCGGAAACCGTTGTTCGAAGAAAAAATCCTTGCCACAGCTGGCTTCCCCGCCCATCACAACCCATTAGACCAATTTTAAGCAAAAAATAAAATATGAGGGTGCAGGGCACTTGTCGATTTGTCGTGGAACGCCCCAGGTTTGAATCAAATCGACGAAGAACTCTACTTTCCATGAACAAAATAGTGCATTTTTAGTGGCTTTGACTATGTACCGGTTTTTGTGACCTTGTAACCTGACCTCAGGTCACTGGAACCTAAAATTCCCAGGTCAAGTGTCAAATAGATTCCCCAAGTTGTGTCTGAAATTGGGTAGCGCTACGTGCCATAGCGCCCACGCTATCAACGAATAACACTCATTCAGTTGCCGCTAAACTAGTCCAATTTTCCCCTGACCTTGTACCGGTTTTTGTGACCTGGTGACCTGACCGGAAAAGACTGGAACTTGAAATTTTCAGGATAGGTGCGGAAAGATTGCCCCAGAGGGTATGCCAAGTACGTTTTTTGCGAAAAACCTTAGTTGCATCTTGGCTGGTTGCCCCCCCCCCCTCGCCGAGCGAGGGTTAATAAAAATATACAACATAAATCCGCCATCCTTACCGGTGACAGTAGCCAACATCAGGACAGTGGGCGCGGTCCGCTGCGACGCGGTAGAAATCGTCTCCGAGTCCGGCCTCCTCTTGCGGAGCTGAGATGAGCTCGTCTCGCGCCTGCTCAGCCGAGTAGCCCATCCGGAACAGCTCCAGAAGACGGTCCCTGGTCGCCGTCGATACATCCCTCTCCTTCGGAAGTCGTAGTCGTAGTCGTAGTCGTAGTTCGTAGTCGCGGTAGTTCGCGGTAGTCGTAGTTCGTAGGAAGCAGCTCCTGACAAGCATAGGATTACGATAGGATGAGGTATGTGGTAGGAACGAGGGAGTAAAAAGCCGAAGAAAAGCCGAAAATAGCGTCGATTTGTTGAACGGGAGTGGGCCAGCGGTGTTCAAGTCTTTCGTGCTACAAAACGAATTGAGCTAGGTACATGCAATTGTCTGAGCATTACTTAAACGTATTTCATACTGATAGCATATATATATCCTGTCCAAATAGTGGTTCTATCTTGAACATCAGCGGCTCCACGGCTAATTTTCGGGAGGGCCCCAATGACCAGCAATGGGGCCTGGGTTTACGTGGATAGGATATCTCCAAAACGAATTGAGCTAGCCGCTTGAAACTTTCAGACTGTTTTTAACACTATAATAAGCATATCCTGTGGACAGGATTATTGGTGACATTGTACCAAAATTTTGAGGTCCTAGCTTGTGCAGAGGGACGTGTTCAAGGCTAGTTTATCGAGGGTATTTTTCGCCCAACATCGAATTTTCTTACATTTGCCGATGAGAGTTCTCAGGTTCGCATCGATGATCAATGGCCCTGTTGCACTTGCATGACAGTAGGCTACATGGCACAAGCATGTCTATGCCGCATAGGCAGATATCTGCATAGGCAGGCCCAGGGAAGGAACATTGGGAGGTGTCATTCCCCGTTCCAGTGTACCTGAATCCGCCTATGCTAAGCATAAATGGGCAACTACATGGTATTCCAATCATGTGAATACCTTACAGACGTTTAGTTATGCTCATAAAACGTTTCTTTTTCAACAAAATACTTCAAAAATATTTACCCCATTTTTACCTTGATTTTACCTAGGTACCTGAAACCGCCTATCACTTTTCAAATTTCACAAAACCCACAACATATATGAAGGACCCATGGCCATGTATACAGAAACATATCCTAAAGTTTGCATCTAAATCGAATGAAAAACATCAAAGTCATTGCAATTATAAGGGTTGGGTAAAAATGCAAAATTTTTAGAATTGCTTGCCCTCTGAGACCCTATTTTCTTTTTTTCCAACTCTTCCAACTTCCAACTTTTTCCAACTTTTTCCAACTCATTTGCATGAATCTAAAAGTTTACGTTGAGAGGAATTGAATGGTGTTTGTCCCATCAATATCACTCATTTAGTTCCCGAGATCTGACGGGGGGCTGAATCGGCCTCCTCCACCATTTGACGTCCTCCAGAAAGCCCACCAGTAATAGGGTTAAGCACAGGAAGTTTTCACTTAAGCGGGCGCAATATGGGTCTTCTCCCCTAATCCAGTGGCGGATCCAGGTGGGGGGGGGGGCAAAATGGGCATTTGCCCCCCCCCCAAACGGCATAATTTAACATTGCACCTATGGACGAGGCATGGAAAGAATCGATAAATTGTTATGGTTTGCCCCCCCCCAAAAAAAAACTCTGAGCTGGATCCATCTCTGCCCTAATCTCAAGGAAAGTGAATGGATAAAACAGACAAAAGGAGGTCAATTTATGTACCTAACTTTTACTTACCGTAAGATTGCAGAAAATAGTCGAGCTGTCCTTGCTGCATGGGCAAAGCTTAATATCAGCCATTTTCAGACATGTATCCTGAAAAATGAGGAAGTTCAACTGTAAAGTGAACTTCAACTGTGAAGTAAACGTTCAACCTTCGGGGTCAGGGTTGTAAACGACTGGAACATCCAACCGGCATCAATCATCACATCTTGCACAGTAAATGCCTTCAAAAAAGCTTGACGCTGACTGGACTCACCTTCACTACACAATCCACAGAAACGACTCAGACTGAAGCAGAGTCACAGATTAGGAGCTCGATAAAGTAAGAGTCCTAAAGGCCAAGTGGCCTTCTAAATTCTCGTACATCGTAAGTAGGTAAGTAAGTATTTTCCATGCAAGGGAGAGAAGTACCTATCAACTGAGCGCCGTGTCTGGAACACTACGCTTCTCAGATTGAGATTCCATGGAAAATAATATAAATCCAGTCATGATGAATAGTGGACACAACTTAATACTTTTCATATCCACTCACCTTGACCTGTGCCCCATGTATGGAAGACCGCTTGAATTTTGAAATGAAATTGAAATGGGCATCAACGAAGATAGAAAGTCGGCAATCCCGGCGTAAGCACCTCTTTGCACCTAGATATCAAGCGCTTCAAACTCACCCGAAAATGAACCGAAACGAAATGAACCCGAACGTGTTTTATATTGATATAATTGGTACCTTGCCCGAACCATGGCCAAGGCGAAAACAAAACAAAACGCACCATGGCGCAAAATCGGATGCAACTTGGATGCAACTCCGTAGGATGCGAAGTATTGCGAACGCTGTTGCTAAGCTACCCCTGATGCATTGTGGGTCCTGACGTCACGGGCCGGAGCGGGTAGCCAATCAGAGCCGCCCTGTGTATTGCTCCGGCTGGGAAAAAAATGACGCCTCCCGCGTCCCCTGGCTTGAAGCTTCGGCTCCGTGTTACCTTAGTATTCTATGACCGTGCTACCAACTGACTTCGGCGGGGGTCGACCTGGCTAGTGTCGAGAAGTGGGCCCTCGGCAGCCGCACTGCGGACGGAATCAGCACAAACATGCACGTCAAGGCCTTCCACAGGGTGCCCAAGTACCTGAACCTCGACGGTCGAGTGTGCAAGAGTCGACAAGCAAGCATTAGATCCAGATCAAAATACACTTCGTTAATAAACCCATTTTCCTGAAAATTGTTCGCACCAAAATTTTCAATTTATCATTATATGCTGTACTTCTTTTATTTGATTGAAAACACTGCATGTATTCCTTGCGACTTTTTGCTCATGGATTCTAAGACTGTTCAGTTTAATTGGCTGCAAGGAATCTTGTCATTAGTTTTAGTAATAATTAATGGTATTTTACTCATCGGTATTAATGCGGTCATCGGTATACAGCAACTGCTTATAGTAGATACACAGACTTGAGAGAATACAGCTAATAAATTATTTATGTATTGGATTAAAACTATAAAATATTTCAGGTGCATCGATGCTCTGTCGTTCGCGGACGACCAGATGGTGCGTGCAGGCCGCAGACGCCTGTGGAAGGAGCCGAGCGCCCACGCGAAAAACAACCAGCGCCGCCACTACGCCGCTGTCAAGCACGTCAGGGAGACGGGCGCTACAGCAACCAGAGATGGGGATGCGGTGCTGCCTACCTGGCAGGTGGTGTCTGCTCCGGGTGCGGATGCAGAAGCGCACACAGTGGAGCAGCTGCATAGGACCTGCCCGCTGCCGGGGAGATGCCAGCAGCGGTGCAACGAGTGTCGTATCTGCGTCCACCAGATGCAGTGCGACTGCTGACTGGATGGGCCAGCAAGCCATATGTTAAAGGGACCCTCCGGCCTCCCACCTTCAAAAAAGTTAATGAATTGGCATGGAAGTGATGTCCCTTGGTTCAGAAAGAGCGAAAACGAATATCTACCAAATTTCACCGAAAAATATTCACTGGTTTTCAAGATATTAGGCTTTTACTTTTGTTTACTTTTTGGGATCTCCCTGTTACTAGCGACTTTATTTGGAAGCAATAATTTGGCAGCCTTAAAGTGCGGCAGACGTTGCGCGCAAAGCAGCGTATACCACCACGTGTTAACGATGGTTTTTAGTCTAAGATTTAAAAATCGTTAGATCTCCGCTGACGTCACAAATTCTAAGGGGGCATACCAATGCATTAGCCCCTTAGAATCCGAAAACTGCAAGTTTGAAATTCCATATCTTCGAATTAAAGCATTTCTCGATGTTGTGAGTGCCCAAACCGGTATTTGCAGGCCATGGCCACCAGATTGGCTATCTCAACTCAAAACTAATATTAAGGTGGGAGGGTCCCTTTAACATAACTATGCACCTGGTATGCATGCTGGACCCTGATGCTCTGCCACTAACGTCTCAGCCTTCAGGTTCAGTCACGGTGGAGGTGGAGCCGGACCCGCTGCCGCTCCTCATGCCCTCCGTCAGCCGCCCTCTGACAGCTACAGACCCAGCGCTGCTGGTCAGGAAGGGGGAGATCGTGGAGGCTATCCCCAGCCTCCCAGAGGATGTCCTGGCGTCGGTGGCCGAACATTTTCGCCAGATTGACCAGTTGATGGCGATGGCCGCCACCCGAGCCGCACACTAGCAAGCCGCACATAAGCCTCTGCCAGCTCCTGCTAAGGACCAGCGCGCCTGCAGCGCCCAGATCGCCAGGCAGCCCCGGTTCCGGTCCGTCCGCGTCAGTCGACGTCCTGCAGCCGCGGCGGTGACCTCCGCTGACATCCAAGAGTGGGCGGGACACGGTGGAGAGTCTCTTCGCCAACGATATCGGCCGCCAACGCCCCACCCCCCACCCAAGCCGACCATACGTGCGCCACTTAAAAAAACAAAACGATGTCTGTGGCACAATAAAAAGAGTTTTCACATGTATGCTTGTATTGTACTGGTATAGGTATACATAGAACACTGTTACTAGGTTTGGTTCGGTTTCGAATTCGCGTTCGCTAATCGGGTTTCGATACTCGCGGTTGTCGGCTACAGCTGGATTTGCTCCTGCCGGGGGACGATGTCGGTCGGGTCCTGTCACTGGCGACACTAGGGCACGTGGCAACTGATCGGGGCACTATGCTTTAACTCTGGTCCATAACTGGCCAGGGCTCATAACTAAAAAACTAAATGAGATACAGACGTGTTTTTGGGCTCAAACGAAACGTTGGAGACTAACGATCATTTAAAGTGCAAAATGTGTCGGACCAGATGCTTATGTACTTGTTTATGACGTCACACGTGTCACGAAACATATAAAAATATTGTCATGTTCTAGCTATGAATGCACGAACATTTAGGTATCTATAAATTTAGAATAATCGCAAGTCTTAGCAAGGCTCATCGACGAGGCAAGTCAAGTTTGCGGACATGACCGTGTTAATTAGCGTTGATAACCTCATGTGACCTTGAATGTTCTTATAGTTATAAGACTTATTCATATAGGACCTACAATCTTTATATTTATTTCAAAAACATTTTAAACGCATGTTTTGATATCAACTTGATGTTAAAGGGACCCTCCCACCTTCAAAAAAGTTTATGAATTGGCATGAAAGTGATGTCGCTCGGTTCAGAAAGAGCGAAAACGAATATCTACCAAATTTCACCGAAAAAATATTCACCGGTATTCAAGATATTAGACTTTTACTTTTGTTTACTTTTTTTGGGATCTCCGCTGTTTCTAGCGACTTTATTTTAGAAGTGCGGCGTTTGCGGCAGATGTTGCGCGCAAATAGCATATACCACCGCGTGCTACAAAACGTTTTAGTCAAACATTTCAAAATCGTTAGATATTTGCGCTGACGTCACACATTCAGAGGGGTATTCCTAAGCATTAGCCCCTCTGAATCAAAATGCTGCAATTTTGAAATTCAATATTTCCGATTTAAGGCATTTCTCGATGTTGTGAGTGCCGAAACCGGTAATTGTGAGCCAGGGACCCCATTTTGGCTATCTCAACTCAAATCTAATGTTAAGGTGGGAGGGTCCCTTTAACCCGGTCTCCACTTTAGTAAGTCCAGAGTCTTGTATGTTTTACGTCACATGACGTCAGGGGCGGATCCAGCTTATCCGTTTGGAGAGGGCAAATGTTTCCGACCCATTCGGCGACCCCGACCCACCGCCGCGCCGGTGACTTTACAACGCTTCACTACGTCTGCAATCTGCATGCGTGTAGTTCAGGGATTTCCATCTGTTATCAGCATACCGACCTAAAGAATGAGCAGCGAGCGGTCAGCTCCATCCCTCAGAATGGTTGTGACGGAAAGACCTGCTTTTCGTCCAGATAGGCATCGACGCCGTATTATGTTTATCATCACCAAAAGCTTTGGGAGCGGAAAAGGATAGTCTTGCCCACACGACTCAGCTATGGGGAGGGCAAATACCCACCATGCCCCTCACTGGATCCGCCATTGCATGACGTGAAATGGTAGAATGTATCCCAAAACTTCTTACCAATTCCTATTGTATGGTGCGTTATGTAACATGCAACGTGCACGTAAAAGCACTTCATTGCCATACTAACTGACGCTTACTGAAGCAAAGGGATACTTTTTCATAAAGGTGGACAGCACTAATGATACCATACCACCTACGTCGAACGTATTAATACTGACTGAAGAGGCCGATAGTAACCCTGCCGATCATCGTGATCAGCGATGCGTGCTGTGGCCGGTCTCATACAGTCACTTTTCAGTTCACAGTCCCATCGCAAACTGGGCACAATGAATATTCTATTGCGCTCCATCAGATACTAAGATATGTTTATAAACTATCAAGCAAGGATGTGTAGCGACCATACAGCTCCAGAGCCCATCTATGAATTTCCTGCAATAGCCATGGAGTGGAAAGTTCCTGTTATAGACCTATAGGTACTATTTACACCGATAATGCTGTTGATATTTAGGAAATGTATATTTCATAGGAATGCTAGCAGTTTTTGAATGAACAACTGTCATTCACCGACATTGTCCGGTCTCCGGTTCCGGAGACCCTTTATTTTCTTCTCGCGACACATGAAAATGCAACTGGCACGTGTCGTGGGGGGGGGGGTCGTGCCGTCAGCTAATTACGCCCCAGGGTACGCCAGGTCGCACACAGGTCGGCGACCTTCCATTGGCCACCAGCTCGTCACAATAGACGAGAGAATGAACGAGGAGTACTGGCATTTTCCCTTAACGCACGCTAGAGCCCGTCCCATGGCTCAGCAGGAACAGAAATGACTCATTCAAAAAAGTGTTCACCCCCAACACCGGCGCAATCAGGCGCAGCTGAAATTTTGAGGACATGTAGACAACTCCTTGACCTACAGTGTGGCGGTAGTCTGAGACCGTACACTAGCGTACAATTTTTTGTAGCTCTAAAAGAACATTTACATTTTTCAAAAAAGTGTGCCAGTGTAAGGGCTGACGCAAATAAATAAATGTAACACCTATATGCATTATAATTATATAAATTGTGACTCATTATAAAGCCAAAAGTTCGCGCTATCGTTTGGTACCCAAATTATATAGTTTTGTCAATCCAAAGCTCGAAGATGTTGACGTGAAGCAAGGCGACTGTTTCTGCGTTTGTTCGCCGAAGTTTAGGTTTTGAGAGTTGTCTGACTTTGTTGTACATTTTCAACCTTTTTAAAAGTAAAGAGAATAAAAGCTTCCGTCGTTAAAGATGCTCTGATCATTTTTGAACACGATAGTGGCCAAATGAAAACGTTTAAAAATAGTCGATATTTCGCGTCCTGGCCAGTTTTTGGCCAGAGTTAAAACACGGTGCGGGGGTCGGACGCAAGGCCGGCGCAGCACAATTGAGTGAAGGGTAGGACGAATTTTGGTAGGAATTTCTAGGATAACTACTAGAAAACCTACTACATGTAGTCGGGACTAGCATAAGTTAAGTTTAAACTAGAATATGGTAGCGTTTATGGTAGGCGGTCATGACGCGCACGTGACATTCATTTCTTACATTTCTCGAATAACAGGTTTTAGAAGGCCGATTAGTGGGCAGATACACTAGGTTAGCTATTAGATCATTAGATATTAGCTATAGACTATTAGATTATCGGTTATACAATCATTCAAGAATCTACATTATTAAATTCAAGTCAAAATCGCGCGTCTCTTCCAGGATTCGAACTCAGGGTCCTCAGATTCGTGGTTCGAAACGCTACCGACTGCGCTACCGAGGACCGCGCGACGGCGACCGGAGAGGCGCGTCTCGGGTGCTGGCGTGCAGAGAAATCTTAAAGGGATTATCAGGGTTTAAAAATTGACAGGAATCGGCATAAATTTCCAATCAATGAACTCCCCAGACTCTGCCGATTCTAAATATATGCATAAAATGTAAATCGGTACCAAAATTTGCGAGATATAGCCGTTTCAAAATTGACAAAATTGTACTTACTCACGCAAAACAAGTACTTGGGCGGCCAAGTTGGCCCATCACTAAAATGTAAACAAAGAGCAGCCTTGGGAAATTTCGCCAAGGCCGCCGCACCGCACTGTCGATTTCCACAAGACGGGCATTGTCTGTTTTGTTTTTGTCTGTTGTTTTTAGGGCCTTGCAACAAGATTTCAGTGCTTGGCATTGAATTTGGATATGAACAAATTGAAGATTTGCTTTTCAATAAGACAGCAAGAGTTATCAACATTGCCAAAGTTATTATTTTGATTTTGATTTGGGTGTGATTTGAATAGCTTGAGCTTGTTTGCTGATCATCAAATCTTGATTAATATCATTTACTATATTATAAATCCTAAAAAGTCCGCCGCCCACGCCGTCGGGGTTACTCCCTAAAAGGCTTATTACGGCGCCATCGATTGACGCAGGATGGTGAAATTTTTACCAGTCGTGGGTCACGTAAAAAAACAGGTCGTATTAAATTTTGGGCACGATATGGCTGGGGGTGCGCCCGTGGCGCGTGCTCATGTGCGCCATAGGGTTAGCATTAGAATCGGCAAAAACAGGCTATTGCTCGGAAATGGTAAGGGCTACGGGGGTGAAATTTTCATGCCAAGTCGAGCGCGTGCACTCATTTGTCGTATTAAATTTTCGACGGTGTGGGTTCAGCGGTGTGCACGTGGTGGGGCCGCGACCGGCGCCGAGCAGAGGGCACGTGCTTTAGGCTCAGTTGTTCGCTTGCAGAACTGAGCGAAATCAGAGCCGGGAGGTCGTTGACCTTTGACAACGAAGGCCGACACAAGGCACCGCTCGCCAAGGGGATTCGCCAGTAAATACAATTAATTTGTTCTTGCAATATCTCAGCCGTTTCTGGGCCGATTTAGCTGAAACTTGGTAGTGTAGGGTATGGTAGGGTAGGGTAGGGTAGGGTAGGGGTAGGGTAGTGTAGGGTAGGGTAGGGGATTGTAGGGTAGGGGATTGTAGGGTAGGGTAGGGTAGGGGATTGTAGGGTAGGGTAGGGTAGGGTAGGGTAGGGTAGGGTAGGGCTAAGGTAGGGTAGGGTAGGGTAGTGTAGGGGTAGAGTAGGGTAGGGTAGGGTAGTGTAAGGTTAAGGTAGGGTAGGGTAGGGTAGGGTAGGGTAGGGGATTGTAGGGTAGGATAGGGTATAGGGTAGGGGATTGTAGGGTAGCGTAGGGTAGGGTAGGGTAGGGGTAGGGTAGGGTAGGGTAGTGTATGAGTTGGGGTAGTGTAGGGTAGTGTAGGGGTAGGGTAGGGTAGGGTAGGGTAGGGTAGGGTAGGGTAGGGATTGTAGGGTAGGGTAGGGTAGGGTAGGGTAGGGTAGGGTAGGGGATTGTAGGGTAGGGTAGGGTAGGGTAGTGTAGGTTAGGGTAGGGTAGTGTAGGGGTAGGGTAGGGTAGGGTAGTGTAGGGGTAGGGTAGTGTAGGGGTAGGGTAGGGTAGTGTAGGGTAGGTTAGGGTAGGGTAGTGTAGGGGTAGGGTAGGGTAGGGGTAGGGTAGGGTAGGGTAGGGTAGGGTAAGGTTAAGTTAAAAAAGGACCTAACCAACAAAACACTTGAACACCCCGCACCTATCACCAACCCTTACAGTTTAATTAAAAACGGCTACCCAAATCTATCCAAATAATACATCTAAAAATACAAATCAATCCCTCAAACCAATGCACCCGTAACATAACATAAATCAAAACATACAGTTATCGCGTAAACCTGTACCTCTAGTATCATTTAAATGTCAACAATTTTCAAGGGTAAATTTGAGTGTTTTATTTCAATAAATTGAAATGTAAGTGCATCAGGCACAAGAGCTAAGTTTCAATCTGATTATTTTGTCAAGAGTGGTCAATCTAATGTAACGTCTTGCGAGAAAGCTTACCTGAGTGACTGAAGAAAGCGCTACCTACAGTTTTTCAAGATCTATGTTGATCTGTTTTTTTCGAACAACAGGTTGTACAACATGATGTTGTGACATGACCTCTGTGTCCTGTACGTCTCCCCTGCTGCTGCAGCAGAGCCCCGGCTTCAACTATAGTTTGTTATGGGTGGGCTCTCCGTGAACGTCTTGGTGCGTTTCTACATATTGCTGCTGTGAAAGGACGGTACATGAAAAAATATGTAACTTGTATGTTTTTTATTGCCCTGGTACCTACTTAATGTATATTTTTGTTGTTTATGAGTGATAAATGAATAAATTTTGAGGAAAATTGAGGCATTTCAGTTTTAGTTTGTGGAACAGAACAGAAGAAGCTGCTGAGTGCGGATCATGCTTCAATTGAGAGAATCATCCTCAGTTATCTACATATAGGCATGCTTTGTAAGCTCCTTGCATTTTGCCAGCTTCTACTTGCTAGTCAAAGTTGTAAGAAGGGTTAGGGAGAACAATTGGTACACATGCTACCATGTGCAATCACCAAACGAATGAACGTGAGGGCCAAGTCCTTCACACAGCATGGATGCTTATAGGTACTGCACTAATGTATAATGTTCATTATGTTCATATTAGCAACTCACCCAGGCAGCCTGCCTTGTGGTATTTCTGAGTTTAAGATTTTGTAAGACTCACACTAATCATAAGGTCAATATCACTAATCATAAGATATTGATATGTGTGGATGAACAATGTGCAAAGGGGTCGCACGTGCCTGCTCAGTGCTCAGCCATGGATGCACGTGCCTTCTCAACAATGGGCGTGCTTGCAGACATCTCCATGGACGAACAATGTGCAAAGGGGGGGGCGTGCCTCCGCGGCCGCCTGTTGGCTCAGCCGCTGCTGCTGCTTGGCGCCGCTGCTGAGCGCTGCCGGAGACGCCGCTCGCTGCCGGAGCTGCCGGAACAGTCACCGGAGCTGCCGCCCGCTGCCGGAGCTGCGGGAGCCGGGCCCGCCGCTCATCTGTCAGGACCGCCGACGGCAGCACGCCCGTCTGTCAGGGTCTGTTAGTGCCGGCAGTGGACGCGCGCGGGTGCGGGCCGGGTACGGACGCGCGCGAGTGCGCGCCGGTACGTGCCGGGTACGAACTCGCTTGGGTGCGCCCCGGCTGTGGACGCGCGCAGGTGCGCGCCGGGTACGGACGCGGCGTGCTCGCCGGGTAAGGACGCGGCGCGCGCTTGCGTGCCGACGATGGGCGCGCGCGCGTGCATGCCGGCCATGGCCGCGCGCGTGCGCCCCAGCCATGGACGCGCGCTAATGCGCGCCGGCGATGGGCACGCACGTGCCTGCTCGGCAATGGATGAGCGACGAGCGTGCCTTCTCGGAAATGAGTATACATGCAGACATTTCATGGATGAACGCTTTCAATATGTTCAATGTGTTGAGACGGATCTGAGTAAACTGGAGAGAAACTAGGATAGTTTTAGTCCTGCTCAACTAGTTCTGCCAATAAGTACAAACACCACCTTGCTGCCAACTGCTTACCAAATACCGCATCTGTTGTACCCTTGCATGATGCATATGTACATACAGAAAAAAATACAGTCTGTTGAAATCTGAAAACATACACTGTTGAGCACTGTGGATGAATCTGTATGAACCCTGTGGCTCAGCGAAACCTTCTGGCCCAGGTTATAATTGACAGTGAATTAGGAATCAATCCTTGCGAAGAGAAAATAGATCATTGTGCTTTAGATGAGCATAATGAAGAAGCGTTCCTGAAGTTGAGTTAGTGACTTTCCATCATCCATGCCAGATGGCCAAAACACACCATTTCAATACTGTCCCAAAAATATATTTCAAAACACTTATTGCATGGCTATACACACCAGCTTACTCAGTCACCACACTCAAACCAAGGCCATATAAGGGTAGCAGTATAGCAGGCGTCACACTTGTTTTTTTGCAACCATGAACGAATGAAGAGAGGCGCTGTAGGTTAGGTTTGGTTTGGTAAGGTTTGGTGAGAAAGCATCTCTGGGTATAGCGCATCTCCTTGGTTGCAAAAAGAAGTGTGACGCCAGCTTTATGACTACCCATATAAGTAGACTCAAACACAGTCTACTGATACAAACGTCACTGGTCTCAAGTCTGCGCTCAATGCACCAGATGTACACTACTCACAATACGTCAGGACTCAACGTCAGCCACCAATTTTCTACATCAAAATTCATATCAGGTTTTCAAAGTAACAATGTATGTGCCACTTCTGTACTTTGTGCTACAAACACAGAATAAATGATATCAGTCAGCAATGCATTGCTCATTGTCAGCCAAAATCTGCAAAGTCAGTCCGCAGGCTTTGCAAGTAAGTGCAAAGTCTGCGGAGATCAGTTGCTTTACACACCACCAATATCATGCTGCAATGTGCTCAAAACATGCCTATACACCAACAACAAAGCACAACCATGAAGCACCACTGATAACACTTAACCTCAAAGCACACAACATGATAATTTATTTATTTTGAGTACCTACAGAAACAGAATGTCTCAAGGCCACTCGTGCTCACTCCGAAATCTGCCAGTCGCTCAGCCTTGAACATTGACATTATTTCATCTGAAATCTATTTTCTTCACTTGATCAAAGTTGATCTGCGTCATACATCTTACAACGGATGTCTCGAATTATTGGTAACGTTCAGCACTTAGCATTAAAAATGATAGGTAACTTTGATTCAACACTAGTTCCATCCAAGCTTCTTCATTGCTTGAGCTATATCACTTTCAAGTTTAATTACTTGAACTAAGACATTCTTGAATTACACTCGGGATGAGCTTAGTTTGAACGCACACAACACAATTTTTTAATTTGAATTATTTTGATAACCCACCACTGGCGGTCGCAGCCGCTAGCAAAAGGGGGGGCCAAAGTCACACTCGCGGGACGTAACATTTATCCGTCACCGGGAGGGGGGGGGGGTGATCGGCTAATTTTTACGTCCACGAGGCGCCGCACAGTTGGCATTACTTATGTTTCATCCATCTCATTCTTGCGTGAAATCTTTGAGCTCAATTTAAGGCAAAATCACCAGTTCCATTTACCGTCTCACGGTGTGCCCACCGGTCGGGCCGCTGCACCATGACGACGGATCGGTGTAGCATAGGTATACTGGGAGGTCAGGCACGCGTATTCATGACCTTACCACTATAAAACAATTCGGAAAAGTACAGATACCTCTTGCTAAAAAGTACAGATACCTCTTGCTTTGAACAAGCATGTGAAACCCAGAGAGCATTTTTAGACTATGGCATTTACCCATATATGTAGGTACCTAGTTGTGTGGCGGCGGGAGAGAGTAGGTACACCGACCTCTGGAGACCCCCACAGGTTCCGAGCTTTCAGAATTGGCATCTGAGGGCCGCGCGCGACTCCTGCGGGGCTTCGCAACGGCTCTGTTGGGGCTCACTCAACCTGCCTGGTCCTACTGCTAAAAAGACTGGCCCTGAGCCCTAAGGACTTCATCAGTCTCTGCCAGCCCCAGGACCCACACCGGCTCATGGGGTCCCGACGTCGAAATATGAGGGAATCAGCGCGGGACCATCAGAACGTAAAGCAATCTCGATCAGGACCAACGTAAGGCTGTGCCGGAGACTGCGTGAGCCCTCTGATCTTCAGAAACCCACCCATGTATGCTTTCATGTAGAGGCCAGTTTAGGGCCCTCAGAAACCAGTACATGGCCTGCAAACTACAAAGGCCAGTAGTTTGAGACCATCAGAGACCGATTTGGGCTCTCAGAGGCTAATATGGGTCCTTACTCATTACAGGCCAACATGGGCCCTCAGAGGTCAGCGTGGGGCCCTAAAAGACCGGCATGAGCCGTCGTTGGACCCCAGAGGCCAGCAGAGGGCCCTCAAAGGCCAAGATGGGCCCTCCTCAGAGGCCAATGCAGACCCTTGGAGGCCGGCATCGGGTCTTCAGCAGACAGTGCGGGGCTCTTATAGTTATTGGCACCTAAAGGTTCGTCTTGGGACACCAGAGACAGAAATAAGGCCACCAGAGACCGGTGTGAGACCCTCAGACGCCGGTTGAGACCCCTGAGGCCGGTTAGGGGCCCTCATAGGCCAAATGTGGGGCCTCAGAGGTTGATGTAGGCTCTTAGCGGTCAACGTGGGCGCTTGACCACCACTGAAGTTCCCTCAGAGGTCAGTGTAGGACGCTCAAAGACCGGTGTGGGAGCTATATTAATAGCTGGGCGTGGGTTTTTTTAGCCTCGTGACGATCGAATAATTGCCAGGGCCCCATACACCTATATGGGGGCCCATTGGTTGTTTGAGGGGGGGCAAATGATATGATGGCCCCCTTTATTGACCTTTGGGGGCATGGCCCTGATGCCCCTCCCCCCGGCCCCCCGCGACCGCCACTGTGTACACATGTACACATGTACACATGTACACACATGTACACATGTACACATTACACACATGCCTCTGAGATTGCATACTAGCTCATGCAAACTCTATGCAGGCCCCGGAGGTCCCCCGCTAATCCTTAAGAAACCAAGCCGGCATACGGCGTCACCACCGGGCTTCTGAGGTGCACAGCACCAACCCATGAGGTCTTACTTTAGTGTCTTGGAGCCCATCTCCTTTAGCAGGGCCCACCCGCCACTGCCGAAGAGGGTCTCATGCCAGCCATTGCTGAATGCTGGGCCTACGAGAGCCTCAAGTAAACCCACGCTGATATTCCATATTGATATAAGATCCGGCCATACTCGTGAACCGGTGCCAGCGACGCTGACCGCCAAATTGACAGAATGCGAAACTGAGCCCACTCATGAGTGAAATTTACGTCCTTTGATGGCGCAAGAAAGAAAATGAAACATACGAAAAGCTTTTCTATGACTTTTGTTCGATCTGAAAGGTGGGGCCAAAAGATAGTATGGCCCCACCTTTCAGCACCAAAGGGGGGGCCATGGCCCCCGTGGCCCCCCCCCCCTGCGACCGCCAGTGTAACCCACAGGATATCTAGAATGAGAAGCTGAGAAGAATGAGAAGAAGGTTGTGTTCGTTGTGTTACGGACCTATGCTATATTTCCCTATTTTGTCTTGGGAAAATATAATGGAGCATGTAATCCATTATATTTTCCCTAGATCCATTATATTTTCCCTAGAAATATTTAGAAAAGTCTCCGCTAGTGTAAACCCTATGGGCGTTTAGAGATGGACCACCAAGTACTCGCAAGTTTACGCGGCTGGCAGCCGCGAAAACTTTGGAGGCCCACCATTGGAAAATTAGGCAATTTTGAGACGAATGACTTTGGATTGGGGCTTCAGTCACCTTCTTCTACACGTTTCACTGAGTAAGTCCGAAATTTTGGAAAAAACCCTGATAATACCTTTAACCCTGTACGCCGTAGAAGATCGGCTAGGTTTCGTGAAAAATGGTAGATGAATTGTCGAAAGAAAATTCGTCATCTATCATCAGAGACCATTACAATATTTTTATTACTTGTAACTTTATTTCAAAATAAAATTTTCAAAAATTGCAACTGTTGGCAAGTAGCTTTGAAGCGATTGTGGCTCACCGCGCCATTATTGTCCCGAGGCCCCCTTATGATGTCATCAAAAGTGGTGTGACATGGGCCTGGGCAAAGGCACCTACAATTGAAGAAAGTCTCATCCTGTATTACCGTAATAAGTCTATTTTCTTCACTACTTGCATCGCTTATGCATCGGCATTCATAAAATATAGTAGTATGGTAACCATAATCGGCACCTTTCAGGGCCTGCGCAAGGCCCTCTAACCAGGCATGGACATCGGCCAATCGGGGCGAATCACGGCCGGCGGGAGGATGACGTCATCGGCCCATACTCCGCCGACTCCGCACACCCACGGTAGCGAAACTAAATGGTGTTTGCACCAATTGTTTCGTGATCGATTTTATTCAACTGGAATGCAGTAAACGTTCAGCGGCTTCTCACCCGTTTGACTCAATATCCTTGAAACCTTTCAACAGCAAAAAATTGCAGCCAACTTTCGCTAATTTGCGGTTAGTGCCGACGGTGCCGACTGCTGTACTTAAACCGTGGCAAACGGGTAGATAGAAAGGCGACCAAAACACACCATCTGTTTTCGTACTCGATTATTAGCATGTCAAAGGTTGATATAAATGTCAAGCTATGCACAATGCACATTCGTGGCTAGACAGCATAGAAGTTAGATTTTAGAACCCAAAGTACTGTTCGAGTTCAATCGCGGATCCAGCCTGGAGTTTGGGAAGGGGGGGGGGGGGTACTGTTCGTCGACGGCGGATGGGGACTGTCAAGGCTATAGAACTCCAGGTAAGGACACCAGCCGTTTGACCTTGAACGCCGCCGGCCGGCCGATGACGTCATTGGAGGCAAGCCGGCTCGGCGGACACACAAGGCGAATGCATAACGGAGGGGCGTTGGAACGTTGCGGGAGCCGGGGAGATATTTTAATGTGGTTGTATACCACCATTGTTATGTTTATTGATCTACAGACTGCATTCTTTTAAACCTCGATGCACTCTAGGCCTGGATGGTTCGTACATTCGTGGAACGATCACCCCGTCCGAAGTCCGTGGTCGAAGCTGTCATAGTATTAAAGACACTAAGACGGGTGCAATAACGGCGATCCGATCCCGTCTCTGGCGAATCTAGAGGGGTCGTAAGGACCCAGGCCGAATCTGACCGTCTATTTTTAGGGAAACGGGGTGGGTGAATTGACAACCGATGGCTTAAGAGATAATGAGAAGAGATCCCGTCGTCGATTGTTGTTTGACAGACAACACATGTTGTACTGGACGTATGACCATCAGAGGTAATGCCTGAACGTAGGCAAGCATAATTGTTCTGTCATACTGTTTAAGAATATAAAATGGTAATGGAGATTATTGAGGATATGATCTCTGCATTACAGGAATTCGCTAATTACTACGGCCCATAGGGGCACCGCCGGAGCTGTTGTTTTGCCATCGGTCCCAGGCAACTCCAGGGAGCTGCAGTACCCGGCGGCCAAAGCGGCCCACCTCGTCGACTCGCAGGTCCTGTGGGATTCCGTGATGCTCTAGTGCTTCACCCACAGAAGCACGGGCATAGCAGTAGGATGCGGGGCTAGGTGTCTGTCCACCTCTTCATTGAAAGAACAACGTATACAGCGCCTGGTCCCGCCGAAGCTCGGTATCGACCGTGACTTATTCACAACTGGCGGATCCAGGAAGCGGTCTTGGACACTGCGGGGGCTTACCCCAAAAAGGTTTCTCGGAATTAATTAAAAAAAAAACTCTGATTTCGATTCCTTGCGCACTGCTGTGCAGTGTGATTAACCAACATTTCCTCAGAAAAGTTGTGAAGTTTTCTTTGATTCTCGAAAAGCGATTTCGGGCACTGCCAATGTGGGGGAAGACATTTGCCCCAAATGCCTTCCCCTGGATCCGCCAGTGGGTTGCCCCACTCCGAGCTTGACTAAAACCATTTTCAAACCCCACCAGCAACCGATGGTAAGGTGAATTTAAATCCAATAACTCATCTCTGTCTGCCCGCCTAAATATGTATACAACACATGGTACGGCACCCGGCCCTGTCTGAGCTATGAGCCGATCGCGATATTTTCGGCTTTCCCCAACCCAAGCTCGATTAGGAACGTTCTCCTTCCCCACCCGATTGCTGATGTCAATTCAAATTCAATACCTCATCTCTGTCGGCCCGACCATAACCCATTCATTGCACACCGTTCAGCGCCCCGCCCCGCCAGAAGTATCCTAGCGCGCTGAGCAGTTGCCTCCAGCCGCGTCATCGCGAGGCCCCGCGCGGCCCATAAATTAATACATTGCGCGAATAGCCGTGTCGCCCCCCTGGGGACTGTGTGGAACTCATTGGCGTTTTGATTGTCGGCTCGGGGACGGTCGACGGCACTGTGCTGCTACTAGGTGTCTCCTCTGTCGTTTAAAGGGACCCTCCCACCTTCAAAAAAGTTAATGAATTGGCATGAAAGTGATGTCCCTTGGTTGAGAAAGAGCGAAAACGAATATCTACCAAATTTCACCGAAAAATATTCACTGGTTTTCAAGATATTAGGCTTTTACTTTTGTTTACTTTTTGGGATCTCCCCTGTTACTAGCGACTTTATTTGGAAGCAATAATTTGGCAGCCTTCAAGTGCGGCAGACGTTGCGCGCAAAGCAGCGTATACCACCACGTGTTAACGATGGTTTTAGTCTAAGATTTAAAAATAGTTAGATCTCCGCTGACGTCACAAATTCTAAGGGGGCATTCCAATGCATTAGCCCCTTAGAATCCGAAAACTGCAAGTTTGAAATTCCATATCTTCGAATTAAAGCATTTTTCGATGTTGTGAGTGCCCAAACCGGTATTTGCAGGCCATGGCCACCAATTTGGCTATCTCAACTCAAAACTAATGTTAAGGTGGGAGTGTCCCTTTAACGGGGCTCTGGAGCGGCCCCCGGTCAATGGCATTGGCAGCTTCAGATCTGGTGACGTAGGCAGAGCGTGAAGGTTGTTTTAATTTTCCCTTCACTAGTGCTAAACCTATGGGAGAAACTGATTTCGAGGGCAAAACTAAAAGTCGATTTATTAACTTGGTAGTCGAGATACGTAAAAACCGAGAGTACCACACGACAGCCTAAACTTTCTTCTATCGATACCCGCATCCACTTTGCGATGGTACATACATAAAACGCTGAAATATGGCCATAGGCGGGAAGATGTCATCCTAAACGGCATCACTCAGTTACATCTTGATGGCTGCTTTCTCGAATGCTCGGAACGTACCGAGTGGTGATGAACCTGACCTCAGATTCAAGCCGGATCTTGTGATACCAGCAGCTTTTTTCAGGTCAGGTCAGGTCACTGACCTTTGACGTCATAAGTGACCCTTTGCATGGTCCTCAGATGCCGCAACTTCACAAGAAATTCAGTGCCAGGGGATCTGTCACAGCGAGGTGAAACTTTTAAGTCTTGGTGGTCTCTGGAGCCCAGACATGTGCTTGGATCCGAGAGCTGGATCTATGATCTCAGTGGATCTCTCGACAAAATAGAGGGGTTGGATCTATGATCCGGGTGGATCTCTCGACAAAATTCAGGGGTTGGATCTATGATCCGAATGGATCTCTCGACAAAATTTAGGGGTCGGATCTATGATCTCTGTGGATCCAGCGGGCAAAAATTTGTGCAGGACCTATGATCTGTATGGATCTCACGACAACATGTAGCCAATGAAACCCTTATCCTACATAATTGTACACCTTACAGTGCAATACAATTGAGAATTATCACTTCTGGACATGGTTATTGGTTAAGACCACTTGTAATCATTAGGTATCATCATTAAATTTGAATTTAAATCACTGAACTCTATAATGTGGAATGCGCATCGGCCGCCAAATGGTGTCCAACGGTGCCGCCATGTTGCGCAGACCAGAAAGCGGCCGCCGCCTGTGCTGGGGAATAGGGAATTCGGGACCTCGATTTACGTTTGCGGTCGCTGCATCCGTTACGCTCAAGCTATGTGGACACGGAACTCGGCATCTTACGCAGAATTGAGTGGAGAACAAGATGAAATCCTAAAAAATCATCAGCTATAAGGAACTAATACGTTAAACCCTAATAAGTCAATGGGGAAATATGAAAATTGTTATTTTGGCGCCGAGAATGATCTGAAACTATCTCAAGCATATAAAATCATGATTTCATGCACTCTTTGCAAGGTTCTATGCTTCATATTTGCATTGTTGCCCTTGCGTGACGTCATTTGTGACGTCACAAGGGTCACCATTTTTCTTCAATAACTCCCGATCAAATTGAGCTAGCGAGTCGGGAAAGCCACCAATGGACTCAGGAAGACCTGCCGAATCGAATGATATGCGACATGACCTCTTTCGACCAACTTCGTGACCTGGGGGTGCTGACCTGACCTTGACCTGAGGTCAACACCCTAAGTTGACCTGACCCGAACAAAAAGTATATCACTCGATGCGCCTGAGCTAGCTGAACACGATGATGCCAAAATCGCGGCTCTACGGCCATTTTTGGCGAAGTTATTTACCAAAAACCGAACCCGTGCCTTAGATCACTTGACCTGACCTCAGAGGTCACCGGTTGACCTGAGACCCTTGCAGCGGGTTCCTACCAGTCACTCTGCATTATACTTTGCCGCATACGACCACTTTACCGCTTAATTCTAGTTTAATTAGCGGTGCATTAGCGAGGTGGGTTCAATCAACCCCCTCGGCCGGGGCAAATGTAGGTCAGGCGAGTGAATTTGAGGAATTCTGAAGATACGATCGTGTTCCCCACTCAATTCTGCGTAAGACGCCGGGTTCCGTATCTACGTAACTTGAACGTAACGGTTACGGCGGCCGCAAACGTAAATCGAGGTCCCGAATTCCCTATTCCTCAACACAGGCGGCGGCCGGTTTCTGGTCTGCGCAATATGGCCGCCACCGTTAGACACTACGGACAATAGGGTTGAAGCGGCATTGCTCCCCTGTGATTTAAATAAACAACATTTGTACTACATTTAAAATAAACCAAGAACATGCATATTGCTACTTTTTGTGACCAATTGTAACTTTTTCATGACAGCACTGATGACAATCTTATCAACAAGCTACAGCCACTTTAATTCAATGAACAAGCAGTACAGACAGATGCAGTGGCAGCAGGGCACTGCAGATTTTCATTTTGGTTCCATTCTTTCCATGCAACGCCAGTAGGGCTAATGTTAAAATGCCAAAATCTATGGGGGGCACTGTACCCTGGTGCCACCCCCCCCCCCCCTGTTCTGCCGCCTATGGACAGATGTTAGGGAATCAAACCTGGAAGCCAAATAGGTCAGTTTTGTTAAAAATAATCCAGCAATCCACTTCTGCCAGGTATGAAATCCCAATCCAGAATGTTCGTATGAGCTATTAGTATGTGCAACACAATTTCGATTTAGTAAGAATAGCAACCAACCTCTAATACTTTCCTAATAAAATTACAAGTTCAAAAATGGCATCAACTTCTTCAGATTACCTACTTTTGGCATCGTGCCACGTGTGATGCCATGCTGTGCTTTTGTTATGAGAGAGCCTCCCAAAAAAAAGACAAACGAAATTCACAGCTCACGTTTTGGTAATATGGTTTTATTACGTCATTATCGTTTGACCAATGAAAAATCTTAATTTGACCAAAACCGCAATGATTCCAAAAGATTCCCCGTAATAGGCCCTTTAAACTAATGACGTAAGATATTGTTATTCTTTTGAAAAATGAATAAAACAAAGATGCAAGGCGCACACCGCTCTGGGCGATGTAATACCGTGTCAGCTTACTTGTACGTCATTAAATTCAACGCTACAAGGATGATATTCACAAACAATGGGGATGTTCGCGCTAAGAGTTCCGAAAAGTCTCGCCAGGTGGCAGCACGGTATGCTTTGGACACAACGCGCCGGCCGGGCGCCGGCCGGGCTGGGGATAACATACCTTGGGGATAACACTGCGGGCGGCGACGGCGGCCGACGCGCCGCGAACGGAAACTGCGTTTCATGTCTTTTTGAGGTTCATCATTTTGCTAAAATGAGTATCTACAGTTGATTTCGATATTAGGAAGACAATGACGCGTGTGAAAGGCAAACTACTACATCGCCATTGAGCGGAAGGAAAGGTCACCAAAAGCTACGGAGTACGAAAGATTCGATGTTATCACATATTTTAACTTACACAGTTGAAATTAAAAACCTTATTACATTCAGACATATATTCACAAGCATGAAACAACCGATTTACAGCACACATTCCATGACAAGATCGCATACCTTCGGTCTTAAGTTGACCTCTAGCGCTCGTCACTGTCAGATAAGTCAATCACATCCCTGTAGTTTGTACAGACTATTGACTTAACTTCATCCGGCATGCGTTCACTCTGTAATGATGGGCAACGAATCACCGGCGATTTCTGCGTGGCTCTATATGACATCCTCGTCCGTTCCCCAGGTCAATTGGTTCGGTGACTTTCAAATTATAGCAGGCCCTTCCTCGGTCAGGCTTGATGGATCCACCGTCACTTTACGCGGTACTTTTAAGACAGACTGTACCTTCTACCAACACGACTGACTGATTACAATCTGATGCGAAAGGGACAATATCTCGTCGGTCTATCAGTTAAAGTTTAATTTTCAGCGACACAAGTGTGTAGGCTGCCTGGAAAACTTGCAACAAACTAAGTAAACTAAGCTTGGCTTGTAATGGGCACAAACTTGTAATAAAGAGGTACTTAATTAACAAATCCACAATGTTCTGTTGACGTATCGTCGAACTGATTTGAGACAAGCAAGTTGGTATATTCTTCTTGTAAGTAACGGGTTTGGGCTAACGCGACTGTAGTGAGTTGGTTTATCACAGGATCCGTAGCAGAAGCGGTTGACAAAACCTTAAGAACGGTTTCCTGGAACCTCGCGCACCTTTGAATCACTTGAAAACGCGGCAGGTCGTTCTTCCCCACGCCGGCGCGGGAATCTCCAACGACCAAGTCCTACGGCAACTTGATCTTGGCCACTCCTTCACGAACAGTCTTTAGTTCTGCCTGGAGATCACTGTAGGATCCAAAATCGAACCCCTCTGTACTCACGGGTTCAGTCGGCTCAATAGCCTGTTCTGTTTGAGCCACGTGCCGACGACCGGCGTTGGGCTCCTCAAGGCGGTCGTTGATTGCACTCACTGACGCCTCAATCACAGTGAACCTGTCTGACAGGGCACGGATAGCCGTACTCAGCTCTTCCATCACTGGACACGGAGTCCCACACCGCCTCTAATACCGGCGACCGGGGAGCGCCCGAGCTGCGCGAAGGGCGAGCACGCACTGCTGGGGCGGGTCAGACTGACCCGCCACCAGCTCCACTAGCGGCGGGTCACGTAACTACGGTTCAGGCAAGCAGCCTTCACATATGAAGCATTGCTATGACTACTCTTCTAGAGCTGATTGATCGCTTTTGAAGGAAGGAGCTGAGTGGCTGAGCCCTACCATTCACCACTTATCACCTTCAACAATTGCTTAAGGCATGCAGTTCTCTATCACTGGAAAATATCTGACAATTTGCTGGCTCTCATTTGTGTATGATGCAACATGCTTTGCACCAGTGATACTATAGGTTGCAATGTAGATCCAAGGTGTCCCAGAAGCCAGAGCAAAAATTGACACCTTAATCAACTTCATGATTGTGGCAAAACTCCACTGCTTGACTACACAGAGCACCAACTGTTTGCTCCTCTAAACTTTCACCAAAGGAAGTGTTGCTGATGTCATTTGTAGCAGCAGTGACACTGGTAACTTCAAATCACAGGATCTGGTAGCATAAGCTCTTGAATCTGGATCTTATCAATGCAGCATTGCACCTGTGAATAAATGAAAAATGGCATAAGACAGTAGGAAAAGATCTTGGCAAGTCATAATGAGATACATATGTTTAACATGCATGGATAAAAGGACATTATATACCGAAGCAATTAGCAAAACATTGCAGTTTAAGCACAGCTGAAATATAATATGATGAACTGGATACAGTGACATCATCAAGACCCATGAACTTTACACAAAGTATTTGCAATTTGGAAATGCACTTTTATTGCAGTTACCTACACAAATATTCTAGAAGGTGAAAATTTATTTAAAAAACAGCAAAAACCTTGCCCGTATTTAGGTGCTAAAAAAGCTGAGTGAATATTCTAAAATAGTGTTCACTTCAGTGTGAATCAAAACTTAGAGTAAAAAATTATTTACCTGATGAAATGAAGATATTATATCAATAATGAGTACCTTTAGGTGATGATGAGTTAAAAAAAAAACATTTTGCAGGAAAGGCTATCAGTTACTTCTGGATGATATACTGCAGTGCACAAGCTGTTCACCAACTCCTACCTGGTCTTTCAGTGGGATCCCTCTGTATGCACCTCAGAACTTCATCCGCAGGGCTGGTTCCTTCATACGCAGGTCCTCTGCCTTCATTGATTCCTCGGACTCCATCCTGACAACTCCGCACCAGAAGCATGATTGCACTGGGCACCTGTAACACCATGTAGGATGATCAATACTTGTAACAATTCATAAATAGTAGGTAGCTTAGTGTTCTATCACATATACCCTGGTTGCTGGTGTTAAAATAGATCCTATTTGTCTTTTTCCATCATAACCTTTATCTGCATGCAATATCTTTGGTACCTACCAGACAAAGTAGAACACTGCTAAAATGCTTGCAATGAATCTTATAAAAATGCATTGAATTTATATAATCATTCTCAGCAGCATGTATCATCTTTTAATGCCTTTCTCAAGGGGCAGGTCAATTTCCTATATTGATATGCCCATAAACTTATACGGGTAAATTACTTCATGTGGGCAATACAAGATCCAGCTATGAGTTAAGTTAGACTATTTTATACTCGAAGTTATGCTCGCCATTAAAAAAAATGTCTGGAAACGTGTTACATCGATGGAATTGCCGTTTGGAGTCGGTCTATCTTCGGCTTCTGCCTCTCTTCGGCTACCTACGTCAATTGAAGCCTTTCTAAGTCTCCTGTCCTTTCAAAACTTGCCTTTCCATGCTTGTGACACTTGCTGAATATAAATTCACAACCCATCTGAGCAAAATTCAACTCAATTGCGATCAAATTCACCGAAATTCAGTCCCTTGGACCGACACCGCACGGACTCCACACAGTGCAAAACACAGTGGCGCATTCGCCGCCACAGTTTCTGTGTCCAAAGAAGGCAGTGCTGCCACCTGGTGAGGAAATAAGCCGAACATCCCCATCGTATCGTAAAATTATGTGAGGCAGAAAAAATGAACATTCTTTAAAAAAAACTCCAGACATTTGAATTTCCAGTTTGATTTTTTATTTATTTTCATTATACTCGAAGGTAGAACGCCTAGCTCATTTGTTATTTGAAATGACGTCACGAGTTCTATTTAGATACTGAATAATCATTTTACGGTAAATATCCAAGGTCATTACAATTGATATTTCGCTTCCCATCGCTTCCGCAGGCTGTTGAATATTTTTATACTTGTGTTTATATCTCAGTTTATTTTATCAAATATTTCTTTCAATAGATTGAAATGCCTTTACCTAACCAAGCCACATGTGTCAGTATCATCTTTATTGTTTATCAATCAATTGTGGTAGCTGGAAAGTGGAAACTGGAAAGCCTCATGGTTGTCTAATGCAAGATTGTCTTATCAATATCATTATGTACATAGATTCTAACATGAATTGTGATGTGGTAGGTACCTAGTTATGTATTGTTCATTAGTCATTACTTTGACTTACCTCTATGTTAATTGTTAATGCAAACTTTTCTGTTGGTAGGTATGTGAACTGTGAACAATCTTCATGTCACTCAATTCTCTCAAGTTGTGACTGTCATGAGCCTCCTTTAATTTGCATTCTGTATAATGTAACTGGATGCCTTTACTAATATGTCCTTTGTATAAGACTGTTTGTTTCTAACCATACTTTGGTATTCATAACTTCTTATGAAAGAAAGTTGTTAACATTTTGAGCACCTATGAGCTATGATCCCAACGGATCTCACGACAAAATTGGGGAGCCAGATCTATGATCCGAGTGGATCTAGTGACAAAATTGAAGGGTCAGATCTATGATCCCAGTAGATCTCTCGACAAAATTGAGGGGTTGGATCTATGATCTGAACGGATCTCGGATCGGGATCCATGGGATCGGATCTCAGATCCATTTTTCCGGATCCAAGCACATGTCTGCTGGAGCCCCCAACATTTGCATATGTCGGATTTGTGCTTAGGGTCACTTAAGGTCACATGACTCCACCATTGTAAGTCAATGGGTAAAATATGGAAAGAGCCATTCGGCGCCGAAAATGATCAAGGTTATCTGAGGCACATGGAATGGAGATTTTATACAAATCATCGCAAGGTCAGTTGCTTAACTTAAGCATTGTTGACCTTATGTGACGTCATACATGACGTCACGGTCATATATTCTGGGCTTTCCTTAATAACTCGCGATCAAATTGAGCTAACGAGACGAGGAAGCCACTAGTGTGGGCTCAGCAAGACCTGCCGAGTCGAATGATGTAGACAGATTATTACTTTCTTCGATACATTTCGTGACCTGAGAGGGTAAGAGTTGACTTTGAACTGAGGTCAACACCCTTGAGAGAGAGAGAGAGAGAGAGAGAGAGAGAGAGAGAGAGAGAGAGAGAGAGAGAGAGAGAGAGAGAGAGAGAGAGAGAGAGAGAGAGAGCGAGAGAGCGAGAGAGAGAGAGAGAGAGAGAGAGAGAGAGAGAGAGAGAGAGAGAGAGAGAGAGAGAGAGAGAGAGAGACGGTATATTTTCAGTACATGGCTTTGAGGATTCTCTCATACAGCACATGTTCCATGCAGTACAAAACGCGCACACACCAAACACGTTCTACAGTTCCATACACATGTCTTCATTGAGGAGTGAGGTCATGTACGAGATTGCTGATTTTCTTAAGCGAGCACTGCAGCAGAAGGGCTGCAGCATATCCATGTTGCGAGTGTTCCGTCCGCTTACATCTGCTCTCGTAGGTGGCAGCATTTCTCGGTGAGCCGCATTTTTTAGCAATTGCCTCGCCTGTCGGAGGGACATCTTCTGTCTCCTGTCTGCAAGACTATCCATTTCAAACCTCTGTAGTAGATCCTGGTAACTATCAGGGCACTAAAGAGTCGGGTACTCCAAAGTTTTTCCTAGTACATACTAGAATTATACTATATCATCTAGAAAAACAACTAGAACTGGGAGCTTTTTATTATATACCGAAAATGATCCTAGGATATGGCTGCGCTGAAGCGCGGCGCAGCTGGCGCTCGTGTTTCAATACATTGCGCTTCATATTTATACACAAGGCGGCTTGTGGTTTCACGCGGCAAGATTACTTTACTCACGCGGTTCCATGGTGTTCTCCCTTCATATAAAGACTTACAAATTGTGCTGGCTAAGTATTTAATAACTATCGTGTGCATTAAAAAATTGGCTCTTCATTATGCATGGAATTGTGTGAACAAAGGCCTTTCTGAGTAAGTGTATGCAAATTTGTAAACTGCTGTACTTGACTGGGTGGTGGGCCAGCCTCATGCTTTCTCATTCTTTCACTGTTGCGTAACAATGTGTTAAAAAAGAAGTTTCAAGGAATTTTATCAATTGTGATTTGTGATGCATGGCGACACCTTTCGACTTAGCTGTGAGCATATTTGGTATAATCGTATTGCAAAGATTGCGTACACCGGCTTTATCTATTTGCAATGGCAGCTTTCGTACGACATTTGTGTATTGTCTTTTCCATGTTGGTCACTACTCGTTTGTATGTATTTTTAGAGGCCTGACAGGCTGATGAAGGAAGACTGAAGTCTTCTGAAAGCTATCATTACTAGGAAATGAAGCTGGTGTTATGACTTATGAACAGTGAACAGTGTCCCAAAATTTTATTTCAGGGTGAAAAATTGTTCTTGAAAATTGGAGATGAAAGTGGAAAATTGATTTCAGTTAGATGTCATTTCCCACCCGAAACTGGCAAATTTTGGGACATTGGTTTTGAACAAACTGAACAATACAATATCACTGTCCCAGGCTCTAGCTGAATAACATCAACATATAACATAATACTTTGTGTAAGCATCTCGTACAACTGTGTTGCTGTAATAATGAAATCAAAAGACATGCATCCTGCATCCATGAAAGTGGATAGTAAGTAGAAAGAAGCATTTGTTGCCACATGTTAGTGATAATTGTGTAATTTCTTGGTAATTTTAGCTTGTATGAAAACGCGTAAGATTTAGGTGATTGAAACTAAACATGGAAGATAATTTTTAGGTCAATTTTTACTTTTTCTTTTTTAATGCTGTTCTTGATATTCCACTTCACTTAAAACACACCAGTTCATAAGTTATTTCAGGGCTTTCACAATAGCCATGTCTTTGTGGTCAATCATCCTCTGAGTCAATTCCATTCATAACTTCCTTAGCCATATATCTCTGATCCTTTTTTCAGGACAAGACATGCACTACTACATGTATGCTGTGCCTGGCTCAAGATTCCTATATGTAGCCAGGCTGCCCTACCGACCCTGGCAAAATGAATGCTTCCTTGAACAAAGCTAACCAAAGGTGCCATCAACTGTCTTAATCTGAACAGGAAGGAAACCTAGTTTTCACATAGACAACAGCTTGTGTGAAGCTGTCACTTTCAGGGTGTGCACCACCCAGTGTTCATTTGTTAACATCAATAATGTGTGACCACGAAAGGAAACCATTCTGAAGGTAACATCTCTCGCCTATTCTAAGATCCTGTTAACAATCTACTACCTTAATATTAACAGGTCTTTTAAATAACCATGCATTAACTAACTATTCCTCTGATAATGCTTCTTATGTTTTCAAATAGGTTCATGTTCTTTCATTCTGATTTTTCAAAGATAAGTATCACTTGAGTTTGTTTTTATTGCAAGTGTGATGCATGTAATTTCATCATGTTTTCTCAGATCGAAGATCCTGCTCGCAGCTATGCCTCATTGCCTACCATGGCCAAAATCTCTTTGAGGTTTACCGTAGTGTTCTCCGTCTGATTGTTATGTGTTGAGGATGAGCTGAATGTTACTGATATTGATACCTGATATCTAATTGTGGTCAATGTTTAGTGTAATACCGTGACATCTTCCAATGCCAAAGTTTATTTCCAACGAGCCAAAGCTTATTTGCATTGCAATTACGAGCGGTAGTGTGATGTGTGGAACGTGTAGTAAGTACCATTGGGAACCAATTACTCTGGACTGTAACCCAAAATGGCATGTTTGCATATATGAGAATGTTAAGTGTTCATCGTCTTTAGATAATAAAAGCATTGGCATACCAGGAAGTGGATTGTTCGGTAGTCGCCTAAAATGGTATCAGAGCTGCAATTTTGACACCATCGTGTTCGTGATGCTCAGCCACGTCGAATGATATGCTTTTTGTATTTTAGGATGTTGACCTCCGTCCAAGGTCAGGTCAGGTCATTACCTCATGATGAGGTCAAGTTGCACGTTATTCAATTCGGCATGTCTTTCTGAGTCTATTTGTCTCTTTTCCGTCTAAGATCACTGTCAGCGCCAAAATAGCTGTCTCTATATCCCCCCCCCATGGGCTTATAATGGCCAGATCACCTGACCGACCTGACGTTAGGTGACCCTTAGGAGAAATCCGAAGTTAACGACTTTTGAGAATAAGGGAGTTTGATAAGTTCTGTAAGTTTCATCTACCTGTGATAAATCTCCTTGAATTGATGGAGTTGCTATGTTACGACGTTTTTAGACCGTGCAGAGGTTCACTTATGACGTCATAGGTCAGTGACCTGACCTGACCTGAAAATGAGGTTGGTGCCGCAAAATCCGGCTTGAATCAAAGGTCAGGTATACCAACTTACAACCCTCCATCACCAGCGCGCTCACCCCTACTTTACTTTGCAGCAATGGTTTGCCGCACATTAACGATAAAAGTTTTGGTCTGTCCGAGATTCGAACACAGGACCTTCCGATGTATCAAAAACATGGGGTCATATATAGACGAATATCTCGAAAACGGTTGGATGGGCTTGAACTTTTCGTCCCAAAAATGGAAATAAAAATGTTGTAGCTATCTTTTGACATACTTTGTATGTGGATGCCCACACTAGGAAACCTTGAAAATCGAGCGCGAAAAGTCGCATTTTAACACGCAACCCTATGGGCTAGTAGGAAAAGTCACGCCCATGCTGCCATATGACTTTGGAGGGGGCTGGTAACTATGTTGAAAACCTGCAATAATTTTTAGGGCCCGTTTTTGCACGCTCTCGATTTGTTTAGCTTGAGAAGCAGTAATACCCGCATGGAAGACTGGTGTACAATACTCTAAGAGCGGTCTAATATAGGTCGTGTAGACTTTAACCAATTGGTCTTCAGGTGGTTTGTATCGTCTCAAGATGTAGAGCATACATAAAGCCTTAGATGCGCGCGCCACAACATTTTTGACGTGTTCTTCCCACGTCAAATTATTTGATATATTTACACCTAAAAGTTTGGCTGTACTGCAGATTGGTATGCTGTCACCATTTATCGTGATGTCCGGTAAGATCATGGGTTTCTTTGCTGTGCAGAAGTGCATCACATGACACTTATCGGTGTTGATAACCATCTTGTTTTTGTTTGCCCATTGGTGTATGTCGTTTGTCACAAGTTGTAAGGTGCTCGTTTCATCTATACTGTCTATTGAGCACGACTGAAAGATGGTCAAATCATCAACGTACTTCAATCTCTTTTGCGTGTTTCTTGCAGCATCATTAATCATGGCTAAAAATGCGATAGGCCCGAGCAATGTTCCTTGGGGCGTACCACATGTGATTTTCTTCCACCCACTCAAGGAACCATCCGGCATCTTTACGCGCTGTTGCCGGTCTGATAGAAAGGAGGAGACCCACTTGGTGTATTCAGCCCTGAGTCCCATCGAAATCAGTTTCTGCATCAGTATAGTGTGGTCGACAAGGTCAAAGCCCTTCTTGAAATATGTAACGGAAGTTGGCACAGATTCAGCACAGCACAGATTCGGTAGGGGGAAAAAAGGCCCCGGTAGAGGGAAACCTTTATGACCCGTTTTCCCCTAGAAATGACGTCACAAAGAGGTAAAAATGGGTATCAATCGAAAGCTCTCGTTTACTCAGACACATTCCTGCAGGAAAATTTCACTTTTTCCCCATAGGAAAGTTTGTACGGGAAAATCAAAATTTTGGGTCAATGGGGGGTCCCCCCGATTTCGTTCAAAATCGGCACACAGATGCCCCACCACCAGCCGAGAAACTTTCCCCAAAACGGTCCCCGTTGCATTGACGTTTAAGGCCCGTAAAGCCCCCTAGACTCGTAAAATATCCGTAAAATCGCCTTTGTACGGACAAAAAAGTGGTGCTATGGTAAAAATGGGTATCAATCGAAAGCTCTCGTTTACCCAGACACAGTCCTGCAGGAAAATTTCACTTTTTCCCCATAGGAAAGTTTGTACTTGAAAATCAAAATTTTGGGTCAATGGGGGGTCCCCCCCGATTTCGTTCAAAATCGGCACACAGGTGCCCCACCACCAGCCGAGAAACTTTCCCCAAAACGGTCCCCGTTGCATTGACGTTTAAGGCCCGTAAAGCCCCCTAGACTCGTAAAATATCCGTAAAATAGCCTTTGTACGGACAAAAAAGTGGTGCTATGGTAAAAATGGGTATCAATCGAAAGCTCTCGTTTACCCAGACACAGTCCTGCAGGAAAATTCCACTTTTTCCCCATAGGAAAGTTTGTACGGGAAAATCAAAATTTTGGGTCAATGGGGGGTCCCCCCGATTTCGTTCAAAATCGGCACACAGGTGCCCCACCACCAGCCGAGAAACTTTCCCCAAAACGGTCCCCGTTGCATTGACGTTTAAGGCCCGTAAAGCCCCCTAGACTCGTAAAATATCCGTAAAATCGCCTTTGTACGGACAAAAAAGTGGTGCTATGGTAAAAATGGGTATCAATCGAAAGCTCTCGTTTACCCAGACACAGCCCTGCAGGAAAATTCCACTTTTTCCCCATAGGAAAGTTTGTACGGGAAAATCAAAATTTTGGGTCAATGGGGGGTCCCCCCGATTTCGTTCAAAATCGGCACACAGGTGCCCCACCACCAGCCAAGAAACTTTCCCCAAAACGGTCCCCGTTGCATTGACGTTTAAGGCCCGTAAAGCCCCCTAGACTCGTAAAATATCCGTAAAATCGCCTTTGTACGGACAAAAAAGTGGTGCTATGGTAAAAATGGGTATCAATCGAAAGCTCTCGTTTACCCAGACACAGTCCTGCAGGAAAATTCCACTTTTTCCCCATAGGAAAGTTTGTACGGGAAAATCAAAATTTTGGGTCAATGGGGGGTCCCCCCCCCGATTTCGTTCAAAATCGGCACACAGGTGCCCCACCACCAGCCGAGAAACTTTCCCCAAAACGGTCCCCGTTGCATTGACGTTTAAGGCCCGTAAAGCCCCCTAGACTCGTAAAATATCCGTAAAATCGCCTTTGTACGGACAAAAAAGTGGTGCTATGGTAAAAATGGGTATCAATCGAAAGTTCTCGTTTACCCAGACACAGTCCTGCAGGAAAATTTCACTTTTTCCCCATAGGAAAGTTTGTACGGGAAAATCAAAATTTTGGGTCAATGGGGGGTCCCACCCGATTTCGTTCAAAATCGGTACACAGGTGCCCCACCACCAGCCGAGAAACTTTCCCCAAAACGGTCCCCGTTGCATTGACGTTTAAGGCCCGTAAAGCCCCCAAGACTCGTAAAATATCCGTAAAATCGCCTTTGTACGGACAAAAAAGTGGTGCTATGGTAAAAATGGGTATCAATCGAAAGCTCTCGTTTACCCAGACACAGCCCTGCAGGAAAATTCCACTTTTTTCCCATAGGAAAGTTTGTACGGGAAAATCAAAATTTTGGGTCAATGGGGGGTCCCCCCTGATTTCGTTCAAAATCGGCACACAGGTGCCCCACCACCAGCCGAGAAACTTTCCCCAAAACGGTCCCCGTTGCATTGACGTTTAAGGCCCGTAAAGCCCCCTAGACTCGTAAAATATCCGTAAAATCGCCTTTGTACGGACAAAAAAGTGGTGCTATGGTAAAAATGGGTATCAATCGAAAGCTCTCGTTTACCCAGACACAGCCCTGCAGGAAAATTCCACTTTTTCCCCATAGGAAAGTTTGTACGGGAAAATCAAAATTTTGGGTCAATGGGGGGTCCCCCCGATTTCCTTCAAAATTGGCACACAGGTGCCCCACCACCAGCCGAGAAACTTTCCCCAAAACGGTCCCCGTTGCATTGACGTTTAAGGCCCGTAAAGCCCCCTAGACTCGTAAAATAACTCGCAAAATTTTGATTTTCCCGTACAAACTTTCCTATGGGGAAAAAGTGAAATTTTCCTGCAGGACTGTCTGGGTAAACGAGAGCTTTCGATTGATACCCATTTTTACCATAGCACCACTTTTTTGTCCGTACAAAGGCGATTTTACGGATATTTTACGAGTCTAGGGGGCTTTACGGGCCTTAAACGTCAATGCAACGGGGACCGTTTTGGGGAAAGTTTCTCGGCTGGTGGTGGGGCACCTGTGTGCCGATTTTGAACGAAATCGGGGGGGACCCCCCATTGACCCAAAATTTTGATTTTCCCGTACAAACTTTCCTATGGGGAAAAAGTGAAATTTTCCTGCAGAACTGTGTCTGGGTAAACGAGAGCTTTCGATTGATACCCATTTTTACCATAGCACCACTTTTTTGTCCGTACAAAGGCGATTTTACGGATTTTCTACGAGTCTAGGGGGCTTTACGGGCCTTAAACGTCAATGCAACGGGGAACGTTTTGGGGAAAGTTTCTCGGCTGGTGGTGGGGCACCTGTGTGCCGATTTTGAACGAAATCGGGGGGGACCCCCCATTGACCCAAAATTTTGATTTTCCCGTACAAACTTTCCTATGGGAAAAAAGTGGAATTTTCCTGCAGGACTGTGTCTGGGTAAACGAGAGCTTTCGATTGATACCCATTTTTACCATAGCACCACTTTTTTGTCCGTACAAAGGCGATTTTACGGATATTTTACGAGTCTAGGGGGCTTTACGGGCCTTAAACGTCAATGCAACGGGGACCGTTTTGGGGAAAGTTTCTCGGCTGGTGGTGGGGCACCTGTGTGCCGATTTTGAACGAAATCGGGGGGGACCCCCAATTGACCCAAAATTTTGATTTTCCCGTACAAACTTTCCTATGGGGAAAAAGTGGAATTTTCCTGCAGGACTGTGTCTGGGTAAACGAGAGCTTTCGATTGATACCCATGTTTACCATAGCACCACTTTTTTGTCCGTACAAAGGCAATTTTACGGATATTTTACGAGTCTAGGGGGCTTTACGGGCCTTAAACGTCAATGCAACGGGGACCGTTTTGGGGAAAGTTTCTCGGCTGGTGGTGGGGCACCTGTGTGCCGATTTTGAACGAAATCGGGGGGGACCCCCCATTGACCCAAAATTTTGATTTTCCCGTACAAACTTTCCTATGGGGAAAAAGTGGAATTTTCCTGCAGGACTGTGTCTGGGTAAACGAGAGCTTTCGATTGATACCCATGTTTACCATAGCACCACTTTTTTGTCCGTACAAAGGCGATTTTACGGATATTTTACGAGTCTAGGGGGCTTTACGGGCCTTAAACGTCAATGCAACGGGGACCGTTTTGGGGAAAGTTTCTCGGCTGGTGGTGGGGCACCTGTGTGCTGATTTTGAACGAAATCGGGGGGGGACCCCCCATTGACCCAAAATTTTGATTTTCCCGTACAAACTTTCCTATGGGGAAAAAGTGAAATTTTCCTGCAGGACTGTGTCTGGGTAAACGAGAGCTTTCGATTGATACCCATTTTTACCATAGCACCACTTTTTTGTCCGTACAAAGGCGATTTTACGGATATTTTACGAGTCTAGGGGGCTTTAAGGGCCTTAAACGTCAATGCAACGGGGACCGTTTTGGGGAAAGTTTCTCGGCTGGTGGTGGGGCACCTGTGTGCCGATTTTGAACGAAATCGGGGGGGACCCCCCATTGACCCAAAATTTTGATTTTCCCGTACAAACTTTCCTATGGGGAAAAGTGAAATTTTCCTGCAGAACTGTGTCTGGGTAAACGAGAGCTTTCGATTGATACCCATTTTTACCATAGCACCACTTTTTTGTCCGTACAAAGGCGATTTTACGGATTTTCTACGAGTCTAGGGGGCTTTACGGGCCTTAAACGTCAATGCAACGGGGAACGTTTTGGGGAAAGTTTCTCGGCTGGTGGTGGGGCACCTGTGTGCCGATTTTGAACGAAATCGGGGGGGACCCCCCATTGACCCAAAATTTTGATTTTCCCGTACAAACTTTCCTATGGGAAAAAAGTGGAATTTTCCTGCAGGACTGTGTCTGGGTAAACGAGAGCTTTCGATTGATACCCATTTTTACCATAGCACCACTTTTTTGTCCGTACAAAGGCGATTTTACGGATATTTTACGAGTCTAGGGGGCTTCACGGGCCTTAAACGTCAATGCAACGGGGACCGTTTTGGGGAAAGTTTCTCGGCTGGTGGTGGGGCACCTGTGTGCCGATTTTGAACGAAATCGGGGGGGGGGACCCCCATTGACCCAAAATATTGATTTTCCCGTCCTATGGGAAAAAAGTGGAATTTTCCTGCAGGACTGTGTCTGGGTAAACGAGAGCTTTCGATTGATACCCATTTTTACCATAGCACCACTTTTTTGTCCGTACAAAGGCGATTTTACGGATATTTTACGAGTCTAGGGGGCTTTACGGGCCTTAAACGTCAATGCAACGGGGACCGTTTTGGGGAAAGTTTCTCGGCTGGTGGTGGGGCACCTGTGTGCCGATTTTGAACGAAATCGGGGGGGGACCCCCAATTGACCCAAAATTTTGATTTTCCCGTACAAACTTTCCTATGGGGAAAAAGTGGAATTTTCCTGCAGGATTGTGTCTGGGTAAACGAGAGCTTTCGATTGATACCCATTTTTACCATAGCACCACTTTTTTGTCCGTACAAAGGCGATTTTACGGATATTTTACGAGTCTAGGGGGCTTTACGGGCCTTTAACGTCAATGCAACGGGGACCGTTTTGGGGAAAGTTTCTCGGCTGGTGGTGAGGCACCTGTGTGCCGATTTTGAACGAAATCGGGGGGGACCCCCCATTGACCCAAAATTTTGATTTTCCCGTACAAACTTTCCTATGGGGAAAAAGTGGAATTTTCCTGCAGGACTGTGTCTGGGTAAACGAGAGCTTTCGATTGATACCCATTTTTACCATAGCACCACTTTTTTGTCCGTACAAAGGCGATTTTACGGATATTTTACGAGTCTAGGGGGCTTTACGGGCCTTAAACGTCAATGCAACGGGGACCGTTTTGGGGAAAGTTTCTCGGCTGGTGGTGAAGCACCTGTGTGCTGATTTTGAACGAAATCGGGGGGGACCCCCCATTGACCCAAAATTTTGATTTTCCCGTACAAACTTTCCTATGGGGAAAAAGTGAAATTTTCCTGCAGGACTATGTCTGGGTAAACGAGAGCTTTCGATTGATACCCATTTTTACCATAGCACCACTTTTTTGTCCGTACAAAGGCGATTTTACGGATATTTTACGAGTCTAGGGGGCTTTACGGGCCTTAAACGTCAATGCAACGGGGACCGTTTTGGGGAAAGTTTCTCGGCTGGTGGTGGGGCACCTGTGTGCCGATTTTGAACGAAATCGGGGGGGACCTCCCATTGACCCAAAATTTTGATTTTCCCGTACAAACTTTCCTATGGGGAAAAAGTGAAATTTTCCTGCAGGACTGTGTCTGGGTAAACGAGAGCTTTCGATTGATACCCATTTTTACCATAGCACCACTTTTTTGTCCGTACAAAGGCGATTTTACGGATATTTTACGAGTCTAGGGGGCTTTACGGGCCTTAAACGTCAATGCAACGGGGACCGTTTTGGGAAAAGTTTGTCGGCTGGTGGTGGGGCACCTGTGTGCCGATTTTGAACGAAATCGGGGGGGACCCCCCATTGACCCAAAATTTTGATTTTCCTGTACAAACTTTCCTATGGGGAAAAAAAGAAATTTTCCTGCAGGACTGTGTCTGGGTAAACGAGAGCTTTCGATTGATACCCATGTTTACCATAGCACCACTTTTTTGTCCGTACAAAGGCGATTTTACGGATATTTTACGAGTCTAGGGGGCTTTACGGGCCTTAAACGTCAATGCAACGGGGACCGTTTTGGGGAAAGTTTCTCGGCTGGTGGTGGGGCACCTGTGTGCCGATTTTGAACGAAATCGGGGGGGACCCCCATTGACCCAAAATTTTGATTTTCCCGTACAAACTTTCCTATGGGGAAAAAGTGGAATTTTCCTGCAGGACTGTGTCTGGGTAAACCTGAGCTTTCGATTGATACCCATTTTTACCATAGCACCACTTTTTTGTCCGTACAAAGGCGATTTTACGGATATTTTACGAGTCTAGGGGGCTTTACGGGCCTTAAACGTCAATGCAACGGGGACCGTTTTGGGGAAAGTTTCTCGGCTGGTGGTGGGGCACCTGTGTGCCGATTTTGAACGAAATCGGGGGGGACCCCCATTGACCCAAAATTTTGATTTTCCCGTACAAACTTTCCTATGGGGAAAAAGTGGAATTTTCCTGCAGGACTGTGTCTGGGTAAACGAGAGCTTTCGATTGATACCCATTTTTACCATAGCACCACTTTTTTGTCCGTACAAAGGCGATTTTACGGATATTTTACGAGTCTAGGGGGCTTTACGGGCCTTAAACGTCAATGCAACGGGGACCGTTTTGGGAAAAGTTTCTCGGCTGGTGGTGGGGCACCTGTGTGCCGATTTTGAACGAAATCGGGGGGGACCCCCCATTGACCCAAAATTTTGATTTTCCCGTACAAACTTTCCTATGGGGAAAAAGTGGAATTTTCCTGCAGGATTGTGTCTGGGTAAACGAGAGCTTTCGATTGATACCCATTTTTACCATAGCACCACTTTTTTGTCCGTACAAAGGCGATTTTACGGATATTTTACGAGTCTAGGGGGCTTTACGGGCCTTTAACGTCAATGCAACGGGGACCGTTTTGGGGAAAGTTTCTCGGCTGGTGGTGAGGCACCTGTGTGCCGATTTTGAACGAAATCGGGGGGGACCCCCCATTGACCCAAAATTTTGATTTTCCCGTACAAACTTTCCTATGGGGAAAAAGTGGAATTTTCCTGCAGGACTGTGTCTGGGTAAACGAGAGCTTTCGATTGATACCCATTTTTACCATAGCACCACTTTTTTGTCCGTACAAAGGCGATTTTACGGATATTTTACGAGTCTAGGGGGCTTTACGGGCCTTAAACGTCAATGCAACGGGGACCGTTTTGGGGAAAGTTTCTCGGCTGGTGGTGGGGCACCTGTGTGCCGATTTTGAACGAAATCGGGGGGGACCTCCCATTGACCCAAAATTTTGATTTTCCCGTACAAACTTTCCTATGGGGGAAAAAGTGAAATTTTCCTGCAGGACTGTGTCTGGGTAAACGAGAGCTTTCGATTGATACCCATTTTTACCATAGCACCACTTTTTTGTCCGTACAAAGGCGATTTTACGGATATTTTACGAGTCTAGGGGGCTTTACGGGCCTTAAACGTCAATGCAACGGGGACCGTTTTGGGAAAAGTTTGTCGGCTGGTGGTGGGGCACCTGTGTGCCGATTTTGAACGAAATCGGGGGGGACCCCCATTGACCCAAAATTTTGATTTTCCCGTACAAACTTTCCTATGGGGAAAAAGTGGAATTTTCCTGCAGGACTGTGTCTGGGTAAACCTGAGCTTTCGATTGATACCCATTTTTACCATAGCACCACTTTTTTGTCCGTACAAAGGCGATTTTACGGATATTTTACGAGTCTAGGGGGCTTTACGGGCCTTAAACGTCAATGCAACGGGGACCGTTTTGGGGAAAGTTTCTCGGCTGGTGGTGGGGCACCTGTGTGCCGATTTTGAACGAAATCGGGGGGGACCCCCATTGACCCAAAATTTTGATTTTCCCGTACAAACTTTCCTATGGGGAAAAAGTGGAATTTTCCTGCAGGACTGTGTCTGGGTAAACGAGAGCTTTCGATTGATACCCATTTTTACCATAGCACCACTTTTTTGTCCGTACAAAGGCGATTTTACGGATATTTTACGAGTCTAGGGGGCTTTACGGGCCTTAAACGTCAATGCAACGGGGACCGTTTTGGGAAAAGTTTCTCGGCTGGTGGTGGGGCACCTGTGTGCCGATTTTGAACGAAATCGGGGGGGACCCCCCATTGACCCAAAATTTTGATTTTCCCGTACAAACTTTCCTATGGGGAAAAAGTGGAATTTTCCTGCAGGATTGTGTCTGGGTAAACGAGAGCTTTCGATTGATACCCATTTTTACCATAGCACCACTTTTTTGTCCGTACAAAGGCGATTTTACGGATATTTTACGAGTCTAGGGGGCTTTACGGGCCTTTAACGTCAATGCAACGGGGACCGTTTTGGGGAAAGTTTCTCGGCTGGTGGTGAGGCACCTGTGTGCCGATTTTGAACGAAATCGGGGGGGACCCCCCATTGACCCAAAATTTTGATTTTCCCGTACAAACTTTCCTATGGGGAAAAAGTGGAATTTTCCTGCAGGACTGTGTCTGGGTAAACGAGAGCTTTCGATTGATACCCATTTTTACCATAGCACCACTTTTTTGTCCGTACAAAGGCGATTTTACGGATATTTTACGAGTCTAGGGGGCTTTACGGGCCTTAAACGTCAATGCAACGGGGACCGTTTTGGGGAAAGTTTCTCGGCTGGTGGTGGGGCACCTGTGTGCCGATTTTGAACGAAATCGGGGGGGAACTCCCATTGACCCAAAATTTTGATTTTCCCGTACAAACTTTCCTATGGGGAAAAAGTGAAATTTTCCTGCAGGACTGTGTCTGGGTAAACGAGAGCTTTCGATTGATACCCATTTTTACCATAGCACCACTTTTTTGTCCGTACAAAGGCGATTTTACGGATATTTTACGAGTCTAGGGGGCTTTACGGGCCTTAAACGTCAATGCAACGGGGACCGTTTTGGGAAAAGTTTGTCGGCTGGTGGTGGGGCACCTGTGTGCCGATTTTGAACGAAATCGGGGGGGACCCCCCATTGACCCAAAATTTTGATTTTCCTGTACAAACTTTCCTATGGGGAAAAAAGAAATTTTCCTGCAGGACTGTGTCTGGGTAAACGAGAGCTTTCGATTGATACCCATGTTTACCATAGCACCACTTTTTTGTCCGTACAAAGGCGATTTTACGGATATTTTACGAGTCTAGGGGGCTTTACGGGCCTTAAACGTCAATGCAACGGGGACCGTTTTGGGGAAAGTTTCTCGGCTGGTGGTGGGGCACCTGTGTGCCGATTTTGAACGAAATCGGGGGGGACCCCCATTGACCCAAAATTTTGATTTTCCCGTACAAACTTTCCTATGGGGAAAAAGTGGAATTTTCCTGCAGGACTGTGTCTGGGTAAACGTGAGCTTTCGATTGATACCCATTTTTACCATAGCACCACTTTTTTGTCCGTACAAAGGCGATTTTACGGATATTTTACGAGTCTAGGGGGCTTTACGGGCCTTAAACGTCAATGCAACGGGGACCGTTTTGGGGAAAGTTTCTCGGCTGGTGGTGGGGCACCTGTGTGCCGATTTTGAACGAAATCGGGGGGGACCCCCATTGACCCAAAATTTTGATTTTCCCGTACAAACTTTCCTATGGGGAAAAAGTGGAATTTTCCTGCAGGACTGTGTCTGGGTAAACGAGAGCTTTCGATTGATACCCATTTTTACCATAGCACCACTTTTTTGTCCGTACAAAGGCGATTTTACGGATATTTTACGAGTCTAGGGGGCTTTACGGGCCTTAAACGTCAATGCAACGGGGACCGTTTTGGGAAAAGTTTCTCGGCTGGTGGTGGGGCACCTGTGTGCCGATTTTGAACGAAATCGGGGGGGACCCCCCATTGACCCAAAATTTTGATTTTCCCGTACAAACTTTCCTATGGGGAAAAAGTGAAATTTTCCTGTAGGACTGTGTCTGGGTAAACGAGAGCTTTCGTTTGATACCCATTTTTACCTCTTTGTGACGTCATTTCTAGGGGAGAACGGGTCATAAAGGTTTCCCTCTACCGGGGCCTTTTTTCCCCCTACCGAATCTGTGCTGTGCTGAATCTGTGCTGAATCTGTGCCAACTTCCGTTACATTCTTGAAATCAAACATAACCATGGAAAACAGCGTACCTTGTTTTTCCAGTTCAGTGAGTAGGTTATGAAGCAAACGAATGAGATAATGAGAGGTTGAGGCTCCATTGATGTTACCATACTGATACTGATCTATCGCAGGTCTAATCAGGGGTAGCCAGTAACAGTTGGTAGCATTAGGCCAAATGGGCGCTCAAAAACTACTACCCCATAGGGTTTCCATGTTAAATCGACCTTTTTCAAGCGAGCCCCACACGTAAGCGAAAGGAAAAAGTGCCAATATTATTGTGGGGAAAGGTAGCCTCAAGCTTCCTCTACAACCTTTTTATCTAGCGTTTTTCGATGCGGAGGCCATAACAGGTCCAAAAAGCATTGGGCGCTGCCCGACGTACCAAAAGCCCCTCCATGAGAGCGCAAGTTCCTGCGCATGCGCACATTGCTTCAACCCTGTACTAGCGTAAATTAGCGATACTGCTCACCGACTCCATCAGCCAATCAGCGTCCCCGATTACCTTAACCCTATTCCTGGCGGGGGGGGGGGCCTCAGGAGCCCCCCCCCCCTGAGGTTTTTTGGTTATATCTCCCAAACGCGTTGAGCTAGGAAGCTCAAATTTTCTGACTTTTCCTAAAAGGCTTCTACGCAACATGTCTGAAAATTTTGAGTTGATCTGACCTCAGGTCAGGTCACCAGAGGCGGTTTGGTGACGCTACCTCAGAAAAGTTTGCAATCACGCCAGAGCTAGAGTTTTTGACCGATCAATTTCTTCTCTTCAGGGTTTAGTTAGGGTACCAGTATGTGCAATTTGTATATCTCGGAATTTTGATATCGGTGACCTAAGGTCAGGTCAATTTCGCGACCTCCCCATTATAAGTCAATGGGGGAAAAATCAACTCCCTGTTTTTACCACTAAAACGGGTCGGAATGGCCCCATATACCATACATGACTTCATATACGATCAACCTTCACTACCTTGAGGTCTGTTTTGCTGTTGGGCAGCTGTGAGGTCATGTGACGTCATCAAAGGTCACCAAAGGTTTTTGGCCAATAACTCCGTACAGGAACAAGATACAGACGCGTGGATGGTCTCATTGTGTTCAGCTCGTCAAGACGCATCGAATGATATACATGATGACCTCGAGGTCACGTGACCTGAGGTCAACCTTTGACCTTGACCTTTCGAGGTCAACATATATATCATTCGATGCGGATTGACGAGAGGATCACGATGATGCCCTTAGTTTGTTCCTATCTTGATTAATTCGAAAGTTATTCGAGAAAAACTCTCTCCATATCTAGTGCCGCCATTTTGACTTTTTCGACCCCTGTGACGTCATCTTTGACCTGACCTGAAAATGACCTTAGTAAAAATTGTAGATCTTGGCCGTGCGTATCCGATGCCGTTTACCGCTTGTCGCTATCTTGCTTCGTTCTCGAGATCTCAGGGGGGGCCGAATCGGCCCCCCCCCCCCGCCAGTTTCTTGTCCCGGCGGAGCCCGCCAGGAATAGGGTTAAAAGATGTCGCTAGCATAACGTAAATCCTGCTAGCGAACACATTTTAAGAATGAAACAGCTGCGCCATTTCTGCCTTCCATTGATTCCTTCCATCTTAGTATCAACTATACGCTGTTAAACTGACTTGTACTAAGTTTTAAACTATGGCCAGTATGTTATTTCTGGTACATATATTTTAAAAATAACTGCTTTATGAATTTGGCTTTACTCGTCAGAATAGAATACTCTATTTTTTCCATATTCAAAAAATATATCACCTTTCATGTAACTCATCCAGGTAAAATGGGCGCTTTCCGCGTCGTTGGTGTACCCGTTGTTCTATATACCCTGGGTCTAATGTCCGCCGCAATTAACGGTACAACTATTTTTTCCAGCACTTTGCTAAATGTGGGTGTTAGACTAATGGGTCTAAGTTCACCAGGTGCCACGGGACGCGAGTTACCTAAGTGTGGAACTACAAGTCGATTCTAGGGCTGTGATTGGTGACTTTGGTCGGGGGATGACGCTTATAGCATGACGTCACTCGCGTACTTGGCCGGACCAACGGCGCAGCGCAGGCGCGCCGAGCCAACCCAGAGGCTCTCAAACTCAATTGTGCAGATCCTGCGCATTGAATGGCGAAACTTCGGCGAGTTCACTTGAGTTTGGAAGCCCCTGCCAGAGAACTGGAGACGGCCGGATTATTTGCTGGACAGTGGGCAGCGCAGATGGCGATTGACGGTGCCAAAAAGATGGTAGGGGAAAAGGAGTTGAGACTTGAGCAGTGAATTATAAGCCTGTTGCATATATAATAAGCCTTATATTATATATAAGGCTATTTATAAGCCCCCATATATTATAAGCCTGCAGCTGAGTGGTAAATTGTAAAATACTTAGGGTTTGAAGAGATGCAGTGTAGTTTAGCCGACTCAGGGGCATTCTGCCGAGTTATGTAAGGCGGAAGGGTCGCAACTCGCAAGTCGTTTGTTTCCATGATTGCCTGATTAAAATGTAAAGCGTATCTAATGTTAAGTTGATAATACAGCGAGGTTGGGCATCTGCTCAATCCATTTCTTCTCTGCAATAGTGCATTCGCCACTGTAATTCATTGTAAGAGGCACTGGGCTGCGCCGCCTGTTAATTATTCCGAAACCACCAGTGAATTCATTTGCTGTCGTCAGTCACTCACAACAATACGAATCGTTCAGTCGTGCGCTGAGGGTCCGCCAAGTTTAACCCGGCCGGGCCCGGGGGTAATCCCAACCACCGCAGCCCGGGGGGGGGGGGGGCGTTTTTCGCCCCCCTGTCTAACTCCGTAAATAAGGGAGCTACGGAAACAAAAGCGATACCAAACGAAAGGTCCTTACGAGACGATTCTAATGCACCTAAAATTTTTGACCTCAGGTCAATTTTCAAGGTCAGAGGTCAAGGTCAAAGGCTAAAACCGGCACATGTGTAGTGATCTCAAAGTAAGCCTTCTAGAGGACGGCAGGCTGCATCAAACCGGCAAAATTGGGTGTCAAACGAAAGAAGAGAATCTGAGGATCCTGAAAATGTGCTCTAAATCAAAGGTCAAGGTCAAGGTCACGCTCAAAATTGACCTCAAACTTGGCACTTTTTCGCACATCTTGCGTGCTAACTTCCAAGATGTTTTGAAATGTTTTGAGGCTTATCCCCTCAGGCCCCAGGATATTTTTTAAACACTGGATAAAACGTCTTTTACTCGGAAGAAAAATTGATATTTAAGTTTCATTTATGTGCCCTGGGTACCCGAGGGGCCCCTGCAGTCATCCAAGGGCCCCCAGTTTCCTGGGCCCCTGGTCGCCTAGGGGGCCTCTGGTAGCCGGGGGCCTGGTCTCATAGGGGCCCCTGATAGCATGTGGCCCCTAGTCGCCTAGGGGGCCCTGGTCGCATGGGGGGCCTCTGGTCGCATGAGGCCCCTGATCGACTGGGGGCCCTGATAGCCGGGGGCCTGGTTGGTCGTATGGGCCCCTGATAGTCTGTGGCCCCTAGTCGCCTAGGGGGCCCTAGTCGCATGTGGGGCCTCTGGTTGCATGATATTGAGGCCCCTGATCGCCTGGGGGTACCTAGTCGCCCAGGGGGCCCCTGGTAGCCGGGGGGCCTGGTCGCATGGGGCCCCTGGTTGCCTGGGGCCTCCGGTCGCCCCTAGTCGCCTTGGGCCCCTGGTAGGCTGGGAATTGGGATCCCCTGGTCGCCTGGGGGCTCCTGATCGCCTGAGGGCCGCTGGTCACCTAGAGGGTCCCTGGTCGCCTGGGGGCCCCTGGTAGCCGGGGGCCTGGTCGCATGGGGCCCCCTGGTCGCCTGGGGGGCCCTGATCGCTTTTGGGACCTGATCGCATTGGCCCTTGGTCGCCTGGAGGGCCCTGGTCGCCTGGGGCAGTGGGGCCCCTAGTCATCTGGAGGACCTGGTCGCCTGGGAACCCCTGGTCGACTGGGGGCCCCTGGTCGTCTGAAAGTACGCTTATCACCTGATTGATCCCAAATCATCTGAGTGGCTACTGGCTGCTGGATATAAGTAGTGACTGGAGTAGGCACTCATCTGAAGGAGCCAATATCTTTCACGGTGCCGGAGATATCACAGAAAAACAAAAAGGCTAAACTGAATACCCCCCAACCTTGGCCCCAAAGGCGTCATTGGCTAACACAGGGATGTGGGTCGATTTGCAATCGCGTTTCCTCCTAAGTCCTATTCCTCCAATTAATACAGAGTGTCCCAGAATTACCCAAGCATTTATTTTCTGGCTAAAAGTACAATTGCGCTCGTTTCCTAGTGAAACATATAATAGCCGCGTTTACATTACTAGTTGCCAGATAGTGGAATTCCGATAACGAGACATTTATTCCCCACTATTATATTATATACCTACATATCCGGAATTGGAGGATGTTCAGTAATTGAGGCGCTCGCTCATAAAATGCCGTGCGTTTCATGCACACTCCTCAAGCAAAAATATTTTTACTTTCCAATTTTCCACATTTTCTCAAGGGTTAGACCGTTACAGAGACCGTTTTAATTGACTTTGATGAAGTTGAACGCGAGAAATCACAACCAAATGCTACATTAAGTTGTAAAGAACTGAATTGCGTTTTCCCACACACGTGGCGTTTTCTCACCTACGTCTGCAGTAGAGACCGGACCCACTATGCCCCCCCCCCCCCCCCACCATCGAAAGGTTCTTCATGACTCCCGGGGGCCCCCGAGGAACCTGGGGCCCTGTACCCAGCCAGCAATTTTGCTCCGGGCCCAAGCAGGCTCAAGTGCGGATTGCCCGAGATTTTTAGTCGGGCTAAAGTCGGCTAGGGCTTGGGCTAAAGTCGGCGTATGACACAAAAACGCCGACTAAAGCCCATGCTCTGCCGGAGGTATGCCCGCTCTGCGAGCTCCGGACAGCCCTAGTTTAGCCCTAGTTGAGCGACGATTGGCGTTAGCCCGATTTAAGCCCGAGCAGTGAGTCCATTTATATAATGGAGATTACTCTGGGCCCGAGCGGGCTGAACTCCGGCAAGCCCACTCTGTGTGCCCTGTCTATCCCGACTTAAGCAATAGGAGTGAATGGGAATTTATACATTGCAAACTGCTGTGGCTTTGCTCGGGTTCGGCTCGAGTGACGGCTCCTGTTTTCTCAAGTCTCGACTTGACTTCATCTAGCTTTTGCTTCACACTGGATCAAGTAGCAAGGAGCAGCCAATGCACTTTCAGCAGGTTGTACGGTTTCAATGCATATTTAAAATTGTTACGGTCACTCATATGCTCTGTTAACCGGTCATCGAGCATTGCGAAAGGAAAGTAGTGGATGACTTTGATTGAATGTATATTTCAAACGACTACAGACACGTCAAATCAAACACAAATACATGAAACAGTGGACTGCAAACTGCAGCAATAATATGGCATGAGTCATGAAAAAGCGCCATCAAAACTATGAAACAATCACAAGGCCCGCTAGCCTCCGTCCCCGTTCATAATACTTGGTTGAACACTCAACCAAAAGCATAAAGTAAGGACAGCAAGTAATCGCTCATAAGACATAAAGCAATTAGCAAACAATCTTTTATAAGGAACTTCACTCTGATGAATGGGAGCTTTGGAGGCGTCTGGCTCCTCCACGCACACACATCTGCAGTAGGTGGTCGGCCAGCTTTCGGCGCAGTTTCCGTATATACCTACTTAATTATAAGCAGGCAGTTTCCGCTTAACCACTTGGCGAAGGCGACTGCGGCGCCGGCGTCCACCCGGTCCTGGTTTGTATAACTATTCCATTTTTGGAACCATTTGCTCTAATGGTACGTACCTGAAAGAGATTAATTGGTTTAATTTACAATTTACATTGCATGTTTGCTTGAAAAATAACTTATTGTTGCATTCATACTGTAAAAGCACTTCTCATTGATACGTATATAATGTTCATTCGATTTTCAACGCGGACAGAGAATGGGCGTGCTCGGTGATAAGTATTTGTGTTTTATATTTTATTTTCCTGGTTCAGAAGTGCTGGTATTTCACAAAGATATAAAGGCACGGAATGCGGCTTTTCTGAGCGAGGGTATGAGTCGCCAGGCTGAACAGCTATTCAGCTTCATGTTTGATGGCGTGAAACTCAGTCAAAATCATGACGTTTACATACGATCAAGCGCACCATTCAGTATACTTACCTACCGTACTTCCATGCCAGTCCACTTGATAAGAGCAGTGAGCACTATCCCTTCTTCGCGCTGTCACACGCGCCCAAACATCAACCACCAAATGCCCCAACACCGGTGTGTCGTTTCGTCGCTTTTTTTTTTGTTTCGTCGCACAGCGCGCAGACTGTCATAAACGCTGCACATGATTGGCGCAGAAATGCGCATGCGCGAACAGCCGAACAAGTATGGCTAAGCTCTGGCTTTACTCCAGTTAGCCGAAGGACACAGCCAGCTTGATCAGCCCGCGCTCCGCCCAAGTTAAGCCTGTTTTGGATGCGCGGGCAGATGTCGGGCTGAGCTACTGCTATCCGCACGTGGGCATAGCTGCGGCATGCCCCAGCTCAGCCCTAGTAAAAAATACATTGGTTTTGATCAAAGTGGGCAAACCCAAGCTAAGCCCAAGCTGCCCGACGGTTGCCACAGTTCAGCCCAAGCGAATTGCTGGCTGGGTACACTGTGGGGGGCCCCTTCGAAAGCAGGTGGCCCCCTCCTGGGCGAAATCCTGGGTACGTGCCTGCTGCTAGAGGCTATTTCACTTATTCAAGTTAGTAATAATAAATAAGACAATTTTGCCATCCGGAAGCTCTAAATGAAGGCTTAGAGGAAAATAGATGCCAGATTCGTGACCAGCGGGTACAAATCCATCATAAACGACCTTCAATGTGTCAAGGTCAACCAGAGGTCATTCGAGGTCACATGAGGTCAACATGAAACTTGACCTTTTCCGAACAAAATATATATCATTCGACGCGGCCTGACAAGGCGAATGCGATGGTACCACTGCCGTGGCTCTAGGACCATTTTTGTCGAAGTTATTTGCGAAAAACTAAAACCACATTTCGGGGTCGTTGACCTGACTTCTGACCTCAGGTCACCAAAACTATTTTTCCATTTTTCTCTAGGTCAAACGCTACACAGCCGTGCTCGTAATTTGTCTTTATCTCTAAAACTCTATTTTTAGCAGCTATTTGAAGTTTGCGTCTGTGACGCCGAAGTTTGCCGTGCAGGGGTCTAGAAAAATGGACCTTGTGACGTCATCAAGGGGGCTAGGTCCAAATTTTTTACTTCAGAAGATGTCAAATTGATGGGAAAAAAGGTACTGAAAGTTTCGCCTTCCTATCCCTAAGCGTCCGGGAGTTATCGCAAATATTCGCCAGGGGGGGCGAAAAACGCCCCCCCCTGGGCCCGCGAGGGTTAAGTGTGCTGCAGAATGCAGACTGGACCGCCGAGAATATAACACTTCCACATATAAAACATATAACATATAAAATTCAACATATAAAATTTTGTCTGGAACTTTCGCCAATAGAATGAAAAAGGTTTTAGATTCCATCATTCACACAGACCAAACAGCGTTTTTGAAAAACAGGTTTATTGGCGAAAATATCCGTGTTACTTACGATGTGTTGATGGAAACATACAGCAAAAACCTGAACGGCTTATTATTATCAATAGATTTCAAGACAGCATTTGATGTAATGAGCTGGAGTTTCTTGGAATGTTGTCTGAAGAAGTTTAACTTTGGACCAAATTTCATTAACACATTTTGGTGTTTGCACGCACACACCTTTTCACGGATCATTTATAACGGACAACTGTCAAAGCAACCAATAAACATAGAGAGAGGCTGTAGACAAGGTGACCCGATATCTTGTTACTTCTTTATTATTGGAGCAGAGATCCTGGCAAATAAAATCAGAAGCAACCGCCGTTACAAAGGAATAAAAATAGGACAGACTGAGGTTAAGCTGACACAATATGCAGATGACACAACATTTTTCCTTGATGGCACGGAAGAAAGCATCAGAGCCGTATTCGGTGAACTTGGATGGTTTGCCAAGTTCTCAGGATTGAAACCTAACGTTTCAAAATGCAACGCAATGTGGATAGGACACAAGGCCTATACACACGAGACATTATGCCCTGATATACCTGTGAACTGGGTCAGTAAACTTAAGCTTCTTGGTATTGTATTTAACCCTCATTGTGAGAATATAGTCGATGAAAATGTATCCCTAAAAAAAGATGCAATCTTGAGAACAATCGGAGTATGGAAAAATCGAAATCTTACGTTAGTCGGAAGAATCACCATTGCCAAAACATTGTTATTGTCTCAAATGACACACCTTTTATCATCATTACCTGATCCCAGTGAAAAAATTGTGAAGGAGATTAACAAAATAATATTCACATTCGTTTGGGGCTCAAAAAGAAACCCACTTAAAAGGCTAAGACTATGTCAGCCTCTTTCTGCCAATGGTTTAGGAATGATAGATCTCTCATCGTACATCAGATCTCTTAAAATAAAGTGGATAAAAAGACTGATAACAGGCAAACAGAGTGCCTGGCAGTCACTTATTCCAGTAAAGATGCAAAACGAATTCATATGGAATTATGGTGTAAAAGCTTTGAAACAGGTTTTGAAAGAAATAAAGAATCCCTTCTGGAAAGATGTGGTCGTAGCCTGGTTGCATTTCTCTAGTGTCTTTATAATACCGGATGAACAAATATGTGATGAAAATGTATTCAATTCAGACTTCACCAAATTTCAGAGCTCGCGACTGCGAAGTTGGGAAAGTAGAAGAATACGCGTTATTGGAGACCTATTCAACGGTAACGAGCTACTGACATGGCAAAACTTCAGAGCGACTTATAATATCCCATGCAATTACTTGGATTATTACGGTTTAGTGCGCAGCTTACCTAGAGTATACCAACAGAACCAACCAGATAACTGGCGTCAAAATCAACCGTCAATATCTGCCCGGATATACTATCTTTTAAATAATAGAACATTTACAAAAACATTGGCACTTGGGCTAATAAAAACAACCGCTCATGGGATGCAAAGCGATATAGCAAGGATCACGAGGAAGTGGAATCGGGACATTGGCTGCTTTGAACAGCAATCTCTGCTCACTGTCAAAGGTAGTGTGCGTGCAACACGTTATATCTCCTTTCATTATAAGCTCATAATGCGAATTCTAACAACAAACTCCTTTTTACACATGATACACATTAGAGAAAATGGCTTATGTACTTTCTGTGGTGTAAACCAAGAGTCTCTACTACACTTATTCCTACAGTGTCAACACGTTCAAGCTTTTTGGTTGGAGATATCGCAATATCTTTCGAGAAATGGAGTTGGTCAGTTAAACGATAAAGTGAAGATATATGGGGACGATACAAGTTTGCTGAAAACGCATATAGTGACACTGGCAAAATACGTGATTTATGATGCCAGATATAAAGAAGTTCGCCCATCCTTTCACCAGTTTAGGCTATCCCTAAAACGGGATTTTGAATCTGAGAACTTTATCGCTGCCAAGCAAAACGACTTTGAAAGTTTCAACAAAAAGTGGAACTTAGTCCTGGTCGATTTAAAAGACCGGAGCTTTCAGGGCCGCGTGCATGCCAGCAACCCTGGCGGCCGAGCGCCGTAACTTTGATCGCTTTTTTGGAATGCTGCATAAACTGATAATCAGCCACCGCTCCCATGACCCATCCGGGCCAACCCGGGACCGGCCTCTTTGACTGGGGCCGGTCGGCCGGCCGGGCGTGCGGGGCGCCGGCCCTACAAGTCGACGGCTCGCACGCCCGGCCGGTGGATAGGGGGCGCCGCCCGCGATACGTCTTCGCAGGGCGGCGCGGGCGGTGGCTGATGGCCCGCCTGGAGCGCCGGGGAGGTAACCCACAGCTCTCCCCGGCTGGGGAAGCATCCCCCAGCTCTCCCCAGGGCCGTGGACGGCATCGTCCCGGCCTGGCCAGGCGGGCCACACCACAAACGAGCAAGTTTTTTTTATAATTTGTTTCCTTTTCCTAGCTTTCACTTCCTCCCCTTTCCTTGAGCGATGTGATGGGGGGAGACACGCCGGCGGCGGGGCCGTGGCGGGCGGGTGGTGCCCTCTATCATTGCTGCACAACTCCGCACATGTACAACGTAGTATAACTTAAACGTAACATTTATTATGGCTTCAGCAGTCTCGGCGCTTTCAACCCGATCGTCAACTGTTTGCCGGCGGTGTCCTTGCCAGAAGCTGCTCCCGGCAGTCTGACTCTGCCCGCCGCCCCGGGCTGCGCTGCCGTCGACGATGAGCTGGCATCATAGAAACGTGCATCCTGTTTACCCGTACTATTATTAGATTTTTGTGCTGTTTAATGTTTTCTTTAAGTTAAAGTTGGCTTTCTCATTGCCGCCAATGCGTGGCGCCATCTGGACCCATGCTGGAGACGAGCGGCGCCACCTGCCGCCACTCCACTGCTCATTACTTGTGGCGCTGCCTGACTGACGATGTGTGTTGTTTGTTTCTTTCCTAGTGTGTCGTTAATTTGTTTTGAATCGTAAAGATGTGAAATAAATAAAGATAAAAAAAGAAAAAAAGAAGAGAATATAACACTTCCGTCTCCCTGGGCGAGCGGCGCATTGGAGCCGAAGGAAACTGCTTCAGTTTTTTTGTGGGGAGGATACTCATGTTTGAAAATTATGTTATGGAATGATGTGATAAGGAAAAGGACGGTTTCTTGAATTGAGGGCTGTGGAGAAGAGGCAGATTTTCTCATTTGCTACCCGATACAACACGAAAAGACGCAGATGTTGCACATTGGGCTTAATAAGTCTAATAAAAGATAAGGGACTTCGTGAATCATGCCTAATTGACCGCGACCAAGTTATTTGCCAATGCAGGTAGGCACTAGGTAGGTAGATACTCATTTGTGAACAGAACGTTCCACCACCCCTCGCCAGAAATTCAATCAGCAGTTGCTTATTAAAACGTTTGAGTGCACCTGACAACCTTTAAAAACGACGTCTTGCCTTTCAATGGTTCGTGCGAAGACACAAAGCCAGAATCAGCCAAGCAATATCGGAATCCATTGCGCAGTGTGTCGGATGTGCCCCCAGTTTTCAATCCACATAGCATAGCACACACTGCTAAATGCAGGTACGCTCACCTACACATTAGGTATTCGAAGGACTTAATAGCTCATTCACATGGAAGAAACGCATGAAATGTGCAGGCCCGTGTCACTCCACTTTTGATGACATCATAAGGGGGCCTCAGGACAATAATGGCGCGGTGCGCCACAATCGCTTCAAAGCTACTTGCCAACCGTTGCCATTTTTGAAAATATTATTTTGAAATAAAGTTACAAGTAATAAAAATATTGTAATAAAGTTGTTGATTAAATCGATACCATATCTAAAAACTTACTGAAAAATGATTTATTCATAGTAAAAATATAAGCTCGATGCGTTTTTACGTTGCTTTCCTGCAACTGCAGAGGATTTTTAAATCGTCTTTATCTTCAAAACCGGCCATTTCTTAGCATATTGCTGCTCTTTTTTATCGCTAGAAAATTAGTTGGACTTTCCAATGACATCAACGGTTGAGCGACATGTGTAGTCACCAACAATCTTCAAATGAAGTTAGCCATTTTTACGTTGTAAAGAAATGGAGTACCCCTTGCGAGCATCAGGGATGACGTCACTCAGGATCTGTCTCTGATGGGTCGGCGGGGGAGTGACTGTACCTTCTATAGATGGCCTTGGAAATGTGATTTATAGCTGCAGCAGAAGTTTGGCGTCCGATGCCTCTTCGCCAAGTTAACCCTCGCCCGTATAGGGGGGGGGGTCGAACGGACCCCCCCCCCATGGTTTTTCGCGAATAACTCGCGTAAAAAGCGGCCAATCGCAACGAAACTTTCAGTACCCTCGCGTTCATCAATTTCACACCTACCCTGAAAATTTCATGACCCTGACCCCAATGACCTTTGACCTGTGACCTACTTTTCGAGACCATGTTTGGCCGAAATCGCGATTCGGCGTATGTCGGCTCGCATTAGCCGCGCGTTTGCAGTCTTTTCGTGGTTTCAAGCATTCAAACATGTGATATGATGTTGCCCCCATGCATTAGGGTGGGTGTCAAAGTCACCTGAAGGTCAGGTCAGGTCATTGACCTTTGGTGACCTCGATTCACTTTTCGAGTTTTACATGTTTCTAGGCCAGTTTTTGGAGCTGAATTCGAATTTAGCAACCATATGAACATTTACGAAGTAGTTTTGGTGCCTTCGTAACATGTTACGAAGCTGTCAGAGGCGGTTGACACCTACTAGGAATACCCGGCAGGACCCCTACTGGTTGACCTGACCTGACCTGACCCGACCTGGACTAAATGCATAAAGACATCATCTATGATCAAAACTAACATGATATTCGTGATCAGCGCCCCGAAAAACCCCATAGCAGCCACACTTTACGACGTTCTAACAGGTCCCGATTTTCCGACTTTTGGGTCATTGACCTGACCTGCAAGGTCAACCAATGACCTAGGACCTTAAAATTAGGTATCATCGGCTTCCTCTCGTCACGGGTAACACGCTCGTTTTTTCCGCGAAGCTCTAGCTCGATCAGGGGCGAAACGGCAAGGGGGGGGGGTCCAACGGACCCCCCCCCCTTATACGTTCGCGGCTGGAAAAACACCAATACGGGCGAGGGTTAAGACCATGCCAATCTCCGCCAGTCTGCCGCCGCGCCGGCACTGGCCGTGGTGTGACGTCATCCGGCCGGCTCGGCGCTGGATAGTTCCACACTTAGGTAACTCGCCCACGGGACAGGGCTTCTTGGGCACAGGGGTAACAGTTGCTTTTCTCCATATCAGTGGAACGTGACCCTCTCGTATCGACCAGTTGTAAATGTGAGTGAGTGGGACGGCTAGTTCAACAGAGAACTCTTTGAGAAGTCGTACTGGTAAGTGGTAGTTGACATGGTGAGACCGACATATTAACCCGGAGATGGGCCAAATGATAGGCCACTTGCCATGGCTGCAGGTCCACTGCACTTCGGTTCGCCCGTAAGTATGACGGTAGTTGTGAAGCATCCAGCGGTCCATAGGTCCTTGACTCCACGATCAATAGAACGCACGCTACTGACGGTTGTTAATCACAATATCTCAGCTCAGCAAAGACGAGTGTTATTACGAGCGAGCGAGTGCAGCGAGCGAAGTGGGTCTTTTCAATATAACGGAAAAATCTCAGTATGAGCGGCCCGGCCCGGCCCGGCCCGGCCTGTAACGCTTTTGAGAGGCTTATATCTCAGCAACCGCTGGACCGATTGGCCTGCGGTCTTTTTTGTTGAGTAGCCCCATCCCTTCTACCCCGTAATTGACTACTTTTGATACATCTCAATTCTCAGTGACCGTCGTGGCACGTGCCACGTGAAAAGTCAAAGGGTGTTCAAGCTGTTTTGCAAAAGTAGTGATTTTGAGAGGCTCATACCTCAGCAGCCGCTTCGGTGATTGGCTTGCGGTAATTTTTGTAGGGTAGCAGCATCCCTTCTACTAAAAATAGGATACTCTCGATGCATGTGCGTCACCCCCAGTGCACGTGCAAAAATCAAAATACAACAATAAGAGGTGTCAAATTTGTTCCCATTTTAATAACTCGGTAATTACTGGGGCGATTTCGCTGAAACTTGGCATACAGGTAGGCACCCACCAGACAATGCATTCCCATGTGTTGCGGTTAAGGTGCTACTGCACGTGCGCACGTGCAGGGGGCGCTTCCAGATCTCGAGAACGGCTGGGCCGATTGCGCTCAAATTTGGTACACGGTTGGGGACCAATTAGTAGGGTGCCGTGCAAAAGTCAGTTTGGACCCCGTTTGCACGTGCGCACGTGCAGAATGCCGCTTCCAGATCTCAGGAACGGCTGGGCCGATTGCGTTCAAATTTGTTACAATGCTAGCGACCGGTTAGAAGGGTGCTTTGCGCAAGCCCGTTGGAAGTACCCCCTCGCCCTTCCGCACGTGCAGGGCTCACTATCTCGCTCGCTCGTTCTTCGCCCAAAAGGCGTTTTACTGGTTTTAAAACAAGCATAAAACACAAGCACGACAGCAAACACGCACCTTTCTTTCGGGCGCTCCTGCTTATCGGACAACATATAACGTAGGTATCACCATAACAGAAGGTTTGTTGTCAATAGTTAAAATACTATTCTTTAGATTGTGTTTTCTATTGAAAAGCAAATCTGAGTTCCCTGACAATTTGGCAAAAGCTGTCTGAGATCAGTATAACGTAACACACATAACGTATCATATCACAACATATCACGTATCCACATCTGACGTTATGAATCATGATGCTCACGGCCGGGTTCTTCGAGTTTTACCGAGTCAACACCATGCCATCCATCCAGATCTTCTTAGTCGTGAGCGCGGCATCATCTTAGCGGCTGGCCCAATCTTATAAAATGCCTTACTATTCTATTCACGGCATTTGGTAACATTGACAGTGATACCAGTGCCGACAAACGTTTATCCGAGTCGACAAAATGATTCTTTGGACTGTCAACATACGATGGACTGAAATGCGTGAAAACCATTTTGCATTTGATAGCCGTTTACTGCAGCTGAACTTCAGCCAGTGCTGCCTTATCCATTCCACGGCGTTTATAAGATTGAGCTAGTGAGAGTTGTTGGTGTCACTTACTGTCACTCACTGCGCATGATGCCGAAGCTTTCGAGCTTTCCGCTTGTTTGAAGACGCTGTGCGTCTAGCGGCGTTCACGTGCCGGAGCCGGATGAACGTCCGGACTCTGGCGAAGGTTCGGATGAACTTCTTCTCCTCTGAATGCGCCGAGCCACCGTGCTTCTTGAGAAGCAGAGTTGTCATGTTGGTGATGATGCCGCGCTCACGACTCAGAAGATCTGGATGGATGGCATGGTGTACACAGAAAGTCATGTCGAGTTCTCGGAAGAGGTTCAGACACGCCGATGTCGGCACAGTCAGAGCGCACACGCTGCGGAGCCGGGTACACAGCGCCTGGACTGGTATGTCCTCGGCGTACACCACTGCAGGTGCACCGAGGCTGCGGTCACGTTTTCGTGCCATGTAGCCGGCCAGGTACGCTGCGGCGCTATCGGACGCAGGCACGCCGGTGTGGACGTCTACGGCACCAGAATGCTCACTTGGGGCACGCACACCTTCAGCAGCTGATAGAAGTTGAGTCATCTCTTCTTCAGTAGCTTGTTCGGCCTCCTCTTCTGCGTCCGGTCCAGGTTCCTCCGGTTCCGGATGAAGCTCCTCAATGCCCTCAGGGACCTCCTCAGCCGGCTCAGGGCAAAGCTGTTCCAACTCGACGAGCTGCGGAGGCGGTGATGTGTTGTCATCACTGTCCGGCTCTGGCTCTGGCTCTGGTGTTGCCGTCGCCGCCGCCGCTCTGTCGCTCGCGTCCCGGCATCCGTCTTGGGACTGACGCCGTGGCGGGCCAGCTGCAGCAGTCAGAAGGCGAATCCGAGCCTTGGCTTCGGTGGGAGTCGGGCTGAGGCTGGAGCCGCCTCGCCCGCGCACCTGGCTAAAGAAGCTCTCCAGGTTGTCTTGAGTGAGTTTACGCGTCAGCAGGTACGTCTCCGTACCGTACTGGTCTTGAAGATCTTTCGTGAGTCCACGCACGGCCCTGATGGTCACAAGCAAGCCCTTCTGGAAAGGAAACAAGTGCCTGGCATTGCCCACGCGCATGCCAGCCACCTCCTCGAGCGCTGCTAGCGCCTCCTGCTCTGGTCGACCAGAGTATCCACGGCGCAGTAGCTTCACATCGCCGGGGTGAGCACCATAGGCGTAGGAACAGGGGGGGCCAGGTGGGCAAGTGCCCACCCACTTTTCGAAGTGGGGGGGCCAACCATGTGCTTTGGTCCACCCACTTTTTACTCGAGGCCCCTCGTCTCGATTTGAGAGGACGTCGTCACCTTCCAGAATAAAGAAACTCGGTAAAAATAAGTTCCACGAATCCCCACGCACGGACTCCAAGGGGCCGTGATGGATCCAAGGAGGCCCTCTGTTCATACTTGTCAGTCGAAGCCCCTGAGACTGATGGCCTGAGAGGCCCTAGTGGATCTGAGGAGGCCCCAATATCCACACTGGTCTGGGGAGGCCCCTGACACTGGCGGTCTGAGAGGCCCCTCTATCCACACCAGTCAGAGGTCTGAGACTGGTGGTCTGGGAGGCCCCTCCATCCACACTAGTCAGAATAGGCCCCTGACACTGGCGGTCTAGCCGAGGCCCCCTACCCTCACTAGTCAGAGGAGGCTCCTCTATCCTCAATAGTCAGAAGAGGCCCCTGAGACTGATGGTCTGGGAGGCCTATCCATCTACAATGTAGTCACAGGAGGCCCCTGAGACTGATGACCTGGGAGGCCCTTATAATCACACCAGGCAGAAGAGGCCCATGAGACTAATGGACTGAGAGGCCCTTCTATTCATACTGGCCACAGGAGACCCCCAAAACTTTGGTCTGGGAGGTCCCTCAATCCGGCACCAGTCAGAAGAGTCCCCTGAGACTGATGGCCTGGGAAGCCCTTATATTCACACTAGGCAGAGGAGGCCCCTGAGACTGATGGTATGAGAGGGCAGAGGCCCTCATATTCACACCAGTCAGAAGAGGCCCCCGAGGCTGATGGCCGTGAGGCCCTTCTGTTCATATAACTGGCCACTGGAGGCCCCCTGAAACCGGTGGTCTGGGAGGGCCCTCTATCCACACTAGTCAGAAGAGGCCCCTGAGACCGATGGGCCCCTGAGGGCCCCTGAGCTCTTATACATTACATTAGAGGTCTGCACCGGCCGGCTGCAGCCGCGGCTGGCTGCAGCCCCACGGCTGTGGGCCGGGGCGGCTGCAAATATCTCCAAGAACACGGCTACGGCTATGGCCACGGCTGTGAGATTTCAAGCTCAATCTTAAGTACTCAAATATAAAATTTTAAATCCTTAATCTTACATTCTGATAAGCAGTCTAGCCTGTAAAAATCATGCAAAGGATGCCCAGCAACATTGAAAGTGGTGAAGCCTTTGAAAACCTGTAATGGTTTTACCATTTGCTGTAGGGGAGTTTGCACTCTGGTACAGAATACTAATTATAGGTAGGTACCAATTGTTCCTTCATCATCAAGAGATTGACAGTTTCAGAAAATGCAACATGTTATGTTGCATTGTCACATCCCTCTCAAATCAATCTCACCTGGTCATTAGGAGAGCACCTTACAGCTATTGAAGACGAGCATTCAATAATTCTTTCAGGTAAGAGAAAAAGAAATCACGCCTAGGTAAAGGCAGGTAAAGGCTTCATAAAATATTATCTAAAATAACTCTTAGATGTATTTCTGGATTTTCGGCAAGTCCAATTACATAATATAAAACTGGCGCTTTATGTTCTAACTGGTGTGTGAGTGACCGCTAACAGAAAATGCTGATCGACGAAGCCAATGGAATTAGATTATAAGTGAGCATGAACCTTACTTACGGTTAATTCACATGATGGTGAAAACCCTGAACACGTAATTCACATTACGGTGAAAACCCTGAACACAATATTTCTTACGCGAGCTGTTGACTTTACCAATAAAATGACGTCTTCTTCTGAAAATGTAAAAATTTGATACTAATCCTTTGTCTGAGAACGAGTTTTTAAATGTATAGCATTATTATTCATTTAGTATAATTTTTAAGGGTTTTTGTAGTGACACAAAACAATTTATTGCCACTTCTTTGTTATTAACGTCATGAAAAACTCAAGTAAAATTTTTCATTGGAAGAGGCAATTGTGGCTCGCACGTCCTTGGGGATTTGAGCGAAGATCATTATTTGGAAAAATCAAAATAGATGAATGTTTTTCTTTCTTGGTTGGATGCTCACTAGTGTTTTGATGCCTTGCATATCAAATTAGTTTGAGACTTGCTCAGAAGGCTGCTGCAAGCCTGGCATATCACACCCCAGAAAATATGCAAGGTTGAGGTAAGAAAGAAGCAAGAGTTTTGACTAGACAATCACTGTTTGACAGTCCATCAACTTCAGTTTCATTTTCCATACCTACCTAACATTGATTGATAATGAAAAGCATCAGGGTCTGTTTTTCTGTCCCACAACCATGCTTCAGGATTTGGCATTAGATGTCTACACTGCTATGTGTAGGCATGCGTTGCGCATCAGGCTTCAGGCCTTCGGCCTAAAGCCATATACACAACCACTTAACCTATGATGCTTCATGAGCTTGAGAATCTACAGCCCATTGCAATGTGCTTTTGGCTATATGTTTCAACTAAAAACAACTTATTATATACTATTTGGTTGCATTTTATTGAAAGTATCCACGGCTGGCTGACGGCTGGCTGCCCACAGTTTGCCACGGCTGTGGGCGGCTGTGGCTGTGGAGCCACGGCTGCGGGGCGGCTAGGCTGTGGAAAATTGCAGCCGTGCAGAACTCTACATTACATATACATGTATATACATGTATTCATACTGGCCACAAGAGGCCCCTGAGACTGATGTCAGGGAGGTCCACTCCTAATGAATCTAAGGGGGCCCTCTATCCACATTTACACTTTTCTATGGAGGCCCCCGAGACTGATGGTCTGAGAGGCCCTTTTATTTATACTATCCATTGGAGCCCCCTGAGCTTAATGGTCTGAGAGGCTCTTCTATTTATACTAACCAGAGGAGGCCCCTAGGATTGATGGTCTAACAGGCCCTTCTATTTATACTAGCCAGAGGAGGTCCATGAGACTGATGGTCTGAGAGGCCCTTCTATTCAAACTAGGGAGATGAGAGTCCGAAGAGCCATGCGGCGGCAACTGGCCGTGGCCATATTTCGGCTCGGTAGGGCCCCACAGAGCTCATGAGAGCACCTCAAGGGCTCCTAAGTAGACACGCTTATCCCCATAAGGGTGCCACGCCGGCTTCTGAAGGCTCCTTGTTTGCATCTAAGGGCCCTTTCCGGCCTCTAACGGCTCCACCCGCCTGTGATGGCTACACACCAGTGTTTATCAGCGCCACACAGCGGCGCCTTTGAGGGTCATACTAGTGTCTCTTAGGGCCCTATATCGGTGGCTCTGGGGGCCCCACACCGGTGCCTCCGTGGGCCACCACACCTGTGCATCTCAAGGCTCTATAGGTACATCTGAAGGACCCACACCGACACCTCTGAGGGCTCCACACCAGTATCTCGGAGCCTCTGAAGGCCCCACACCGGTGACTCTGAGGACTCACCGGCTCCTGAGAGCACCATGTTGATGTCTAACGACTTCACAAGACCACTGAAGGCACCACACAAGCTCTCACTGAGCTCTAATGTCCATGCACCGGTCTCTGAGGGATTTAAGCCAGCGCATTCATAGCTCCACACCAGCAATTGTAAGGGCTTCACACTGAAGTATCTGAGGGTTCCACACCGGTGTCTCTAAGGGCCACATACCGGCATCTCTGAGGGCCCCATACCGGCGTCTCCGAGGGTCCACATCTGGCGGGCACCCATCAGCGACTGAAGGTCCCACACTGTCGACTCCGAGAGCCCCATCTGCGTCTGGGAGCACCATGCCGTCTCTAAGAACCACAGCGGCTCCTCCGTACGAAAGATGGGCGTCTGCATGCCAAAGGGGAGCGGTTCTGAGACAGTAGGGCACCTATGTGCAATAGAGGGGCGCCTATGAAGCTCATAGGGGCGCCTCAATGCGAGAGAGGGGCGCCTCTGAGGCCTACATACATGGGCGTCCACATGCAATAGAGTTCTGCAGACTGCAATTGATCAATGCCATGGGAGTGCATTCATAAGAAACAGGGGCGCCGGCATGGCAAAGAGAGGCACCTTCAAGTGTCCATAAAAGAGAGACGCCTATGAGAAGCGCACATTGTATGCGACAACGGGACGACTGTGGGACATATAAGGATGTCTCTGATGACTATACATAGGGCGCTTATATGCCAAAGAGGGCGCCTATGAAGCTAATGGGGGCACCTGGGAAACGAGGAAGACATTTGTGTAAGGGTTTTCAGGGGTCATGCGCCGTTTGCGGCAAATAGATTCTAAAAAAAAATCGGAGGGGGATAAGTTTTAAAAATGGTGCGGACTTTCCTTTCCGCACTGTTCGCTTAAGCGGTTACGCCCCTGGGTACATACATCTGCCTGATCTCAGAAGCTAGATTTGGAGGTCATACTTGAAAGCAGCCAGCAGGACGAGGCAAAAGTTGGAGGCCCCTGAAAATAGGAGGCCCCTGGAAAAAGAGGCCCCTTGACAGGGTGGCCCACCCACTTTTCATGACGTTCCTACGCCCGTGGTGAGCACTGTTCAGCCACAGTGCTCATCCCCCTGAGCACTGTGTTCATGTGTCGTCGGAGTGCCAGAGCTGATGAGGCGCTTATAAGCTGGTACGCAGGGCGCACCTTATGGAGAGCCATGCCAGACACCTGCCGAAAAAAAATGATTATCGAGGTGCATGGAGGTCAACTTAAAAGAAAGTTCAGAAAGTTATCGTCTGTCAAAGTTTGTCCAAATGATAAATGGACACCCGTAATGCATACTAGAGATGTCAATCGGATACCAACTTTTTGGTATACCGATACCAACTTGGTATTTGGTATTTCAATCGTAATGTGTTTGGTATTTTGTTGGTATCACAAGCCCTCACTAATGTATAAGAGTCTAATAAATCGGTAAAAAGTTGGTATTTCCCTCAGTTTCCCAAGTTGGTTTGGTTTCGGTATTTTCCCATGGTTTTGGTTGGTATTTGGTCTGGTATCGGTATTTCGATTTTCCGTAATTGACATCACTAATGCACATACTACCCGACCCCTTGGGCAGTATGCATACCGCCCAAAAGTTTGGGCAGTTTGCTTACTGTCCGCTTTCTGACTTAAAGGGACAGTATCATCGAAAAAAAATCAATGTATGGAGCTGATTTTTTTTTTTACTAGCATTTCTTATTTTTCTGAATCAGAAAAACATAGTTTGAGGACCGAACTCGGTGAAAAATATTTTTTCATGAGCGAGTCATTTTCATGAGCGAACCACCACTACAAGCATGGCCGCCACTTTGGAAGCCTGCGAAATTACTACAGAACTGGCGCAGATAATACATTATTGACGCTACGCTTACGCGGCCGCTCTTCTGATTGAGTTGTCGTTAGGGAAAGGCAGCATTAGGTATTGCCCAGAAGATATCACGTGACAATATTCTCGTACTTAAAGGAAATGTGAAGTACTTTTAGCAGATCAGATGACGTCATACATATACGTCATACATGGGAGGGAGATTGTGATTCAAGCTGGAGGAATTCCTTTGTTGAGCCGCTAGAATCCGAAGGAAACAGCGGAAATTGCCTACGACTATTTAATGAATTTAACGGTGATGAATAAGTGCGAAAAACGTTTTGGCTTTACAAAATTTGATGAAATGACCAGGGTAAAAGTTTTATTACTGGCGGTCAATTCAAAACGGCGCAAACATTTAAACAGTGAAGATAGTGAAGCACGATTCAAAGTGTAGTACACCTTTCGTACTTTGAGCGGCGATAGCGGGATAACGGTGTGGAGCTTCGAGGATCGGTCTTCAGTTCCCGGACCAGAAAGGTGGGGCCTATGCAATGTCAAATTTCATCAAAATGGTGATAACTGTCCCTTTAAAGTTGTGTAATCTATGTCCTCATTACGAATATAGCTGATTGGCACGCGGTACGAGGTAAAAGAGCGCTCGCTACCGCATATTTCTGAGACGGAGGACTCGGCCCCGTGAGTTCTGCACATGAAAACTCGGTAAAACAGGATAACTGAGTTAGTCACGACCTGACCGCGCCCCCAACCGGCCACCGTCTGTATATAAAGTCGGACAGAGGAGAGCCAATTGCAGTCAGCATTCGCTACTCCCAACGACCAGCCATGATTAAGGTAAGAGGGAGAGAGTGGTGAAATCTTTCGAAGCAATGCGACTAGAGCATGTGCAAAGATATGAAACACTTCATTAGTTACAGTGCTCGAAGATTAAGTGGTTTAAGTAGTAAAAGTTGCACAAAGAACATCGGTATGCTGATGCGAAGCATAGGCGGCGGAACGGGGGGCACCGGGGCACCGTGTTCCTCTTTGATTTTGGCATTTTAACATTAGCCCTATGGGCGTTGAATGGAAAGAATGGGACCAAAAGTCGGCAGTGCCCCCCCCCCCTTAATTGAAGGTGTTCCGCCGCCACTGGAAGTATTTCATAATTTTTTTAGATACGTGCCAGTAGCTGCGTTTAATTATTGTACATGCAATTAGAGTATCAAATGAAAAAGACGCGAAACTCATGTTTATTGCAACATCCCGTAGGCAATTTAGTGAGTTTTGTTCGTGTGATCACAACGTTCTTCCATGTTTTCAGTTCGCCGTTCTGTCCGTGTTGGTGGCCGCTGCTGCTGCCAGCGGAGGAGGTGCCCAGAGCAGTGTCCACGTGTCAACGTAAGCAAATGTTTGCAGACTGAGGGCATGGAGAGTGAACACTGGACAGCAAAGCTTTATAGCCAGGGGATGCGCACCGGCCTTTTAAAGGGACTATCCCACCTTCTAAAATGTTGTTAAAACCAGTTAAATTGTGCCCGACTTTATAGATTGGATGACCAGGAACACACTCCTGGCATTTATTTTTCATCAAACATTTTAGGCTTCCCATATTCCAAACACAAACTTTCAAATATGTGACGTCACAGCCCAAAATTACCTCCTTCCCCAGGCCACATTACTGTCATAAAGCTGATTCTTTTTACTCTGTAGGCACCACAACAAAGTTCAGACCAAGTTTTAAGCGATTTTTCAACGAACAAACCCATTTAAATCAGAATGACTAAACGAGGTGACGTCACACTAACGGTCGCTCCATGTTGAAGATAGGGCCTTGTACAAGGCCCATTTTCAAATGAAGGGAACGAATTTCTTCAACACCAAGAGGCCGCGGGGGCTGCAACCTAGATAGATAGTGGTTTCTGAACCTCGCCGCAAACTTGGCTATCTCAACTCAAACCCCATGTTAAAGGTGGGATAGTCCCTTAAACATTACGAAAAGTGGCGACACTTGGCTAGCGCTGTCAGCATCGTGAACATTCTAAACAACAAATGCAGTAATCCCACCAGTCAGCGTAAGCCAATATTCGACAGTTATTGACTGATAAGCCAGTGCCACGATTTTGGGGGCCAGAGCGTTAGAGGTAACGTACAGCAGCACGGGATGTTCAGCTTATGACTTGATTTTGACATTATTTAGGCCAGTCTGATAATAACTCAGATCGTCAGATCGTTTATGAAAACTGCAATTCATTCTTGTAGTGGTCGAAGAAGTTTTTTTGCTTTTTTCTAAATTAATTTGTTGAAAAATGAGTTACTATAGTTCGTTTTTTTTTTCAAAAGGACGCTGGCTCCAAGTATGTTTTTCGAACAAGCACGTGTTTTAGCGAGCAAAACGAGCAAAAACTGAACCTGAGAAAATCGAACGTCGACTAATTTTAACATGTGATTTCTTCCCGATAATTTCCATATGGGCGTTTTGGAAGCAGATATGAGAACAGCGGTGACGTCATGCTGTCGAACATGTATTTCAATTTAACCTATGACTATCATGGACGGAACCGCTCACTCGATTATAAGCTCGGCAACAGTGAAAAACTTAAGTTTCACCCAAATTCGTTGACACTTGTCCCACGGCACGGACATTTTGGTGCCTGTTGCCACCAGTGACGTCATCATAGTATATTCATTTTTAAGAAACAATTTCCAGCTACTTGCCGTGCAAAATTTGAAATCGATTATTTTTTCGGTAAGAAATTCTTGGCCAGACACTGAAGCTGCCAAAACTCACGTGAGAGCTTCGATATTGAACTTTGAGCCAGCGTCCTTTTGAAAATAAACGAACTATAGATGCGTACTCTTGCTAAATTTGCCCCGTTACCATGGCAACCTGAGTTAGTTTGGCACCCAGAGTCGCGGTTACTATATTCATTTTTGTCCCCATTTTTTTCGTCGGGAGCGTTCTACCTGGTTTATATAGCCATAGCTTAAGCTAATGCCTTATCCCTTCAATAACTTACCTATTGCAAAAATACTTTGTTAAAATACTCTGTGGGCCGAACAAATAAAAGGAAATAAATTAATAACGCATATTTCTATGTTTATTAATCATAAAAACAACTAAAATGATAGCAACAGGAAAAATAATAATTGGAGCTACATCGACTGCATAATGCATATAGCACTACTGAATACGAAACAGGAAAGAATAATTCAATTTATCTGACCTGCCGTGTTCTTTTCTTTCACAGCTTTTCTCCGTACTCCAGCAATTCATATGGCTCCCACGTAAACCACGGACACTATGTGTAAGTTTCATTAAATTTAATGCAATCTCAAAGTATTTTCCGAGTTTAAGGCATGTATTTCATCACAAACGAAACCTTCATAGTAGTGAAGACAAACGAGAATTTGTAAGGATAATTAAGACATATTAGAGGATCATTAAGTTACACAGTACTTAACCTATAAAACATATACAACAGGTTATTTCCTTAGCCTTGCTCTTGCCTTTAATGCCCGTGTTCTGTCCTTCATTTTCAGTCCTGGAGGCTACGGCGGCCACGGCCGGTACGTCGGCGGCTACGGCCAGATCTACGCCCAGGGACAGGGTATCGGACTCAGCCAGGGCGGTGGATACGGCGGTGGATACGGTGGATACGGACAACAAGGATACGGACACGGCGGACTCAGCGGATACCAGTACGGATACAGCGCCGACGTCGGAAACGGATACGGACAGGGCGCCATCGGAGGTGGTGGAATCTACGGTGGATACGGCGGAATCCGCGGTGGATATAGCGGAATCGGTGGAATCCGCGGTGGATACGGCGGAATCGGTGGAATCCGCGGTGGATATGGTGGAATCCGCGGTGGATACGGCGGAATCGGTGGAATCCGCGGTGGAATCGGTGGAAGCCGCGGCGGATACGGTGGAATCGGTGGAATCCGCCGCTTGGGGCAGATCGGCGGTGGAATCGGTGGAATCTACGGCGGTTATGGACATTTCTAAAAGCTCTCGATCGCCTCTTTGGATGATGTGCCGACAAGACGTGAGATCTGATTTCCGCTGTTCTTTCAGTCATCCCATGAAAGGTCTTATTTGTTCCTAAATGTGAATGTAACAATACTGTCTTTCAGGGGTATGACAATATAATTCCTAAGCTGAATCAGTAATGTGGGTGCCGTAACTTGCAGGGGATTGTTTATGATGGAGTCATCCAGCAAACATTAGGGGCAATTGATTATGTTCGGTTGATCAGTGCGCAACGCTGATGAGCACTTAATGCTAAACATTATTGGTGATAGCATATGACAATTAACAACATCTTCAGCAACATCGCCATCATTATATTTAACAATCATTACAAAAAAAAACTACAATCGCAACCATGACCATCCTGTGTTGTGTTGAGTTCCAGACAATAATCACAGATCATTCCCCAAGCTCGTCTTCGGCCTTGAGCTGCCTGAAGAAATAAAACGGGAGTGGAGGCCGAACACGCCTCACGATCGTAAATAGAGTTGTTCAGCTGGGGGTTCGACTTCGAGGCTGGCAAAACACGAATACAGGCGAGGGTTAAGTTACAAGTCTTTCTTGGTAAATCATATATTAACCCGCGCCCGGCTGGGGGTCATGGATTTCCACGCCCTGCTGGGGGGGGGGGGGTGTTTGAACACCCCCCCCCTTCTAACTCGGCTCCTGGGCCACGTAGCGATACGCGGAAGGCGGCGTTCGAAAGAGCGTCAAAAATAATGAGGAAATCACTTCGGTCAATTTTTTGGTCAGGTCAAAGGTCAGGTCACCAGAGGTCATTGAAGGCAAAATTTCGCCGATTTCCAGGTCGAATGTCGACAATTTCCAAGAAGCCAACGCATAACTCGGGAACCAATAGAGCTACAGCGCCGCGGAAAAGCGCATTCGATAGCCCTATTAGCGCCCTTTCTGAGTAATTTTCTCAGATTTGACCTAACGTCAACGGTTTTGCCTGCAGGGGGCAAAAACTGCAAAAATACCCGATTTTTTTTGAAACAGTTTTTCTGCAATAACTTTTGACCCAAGCCTTGTACGAGCTTACTTTTACCGGCATCGTGTTCCTCTCGTCAAGACGCATCGAATGAACTATAACTTGACCTTGAAAGGTCAACTTGAAAATTTGACCTCAGGTCAAGGTCATGACCTGACCGGAAAGGGTCATGTTGCATATCAGTCGATCCGTATCGTCGAGCTGAACACATCTAAGGCGTTTTCATCGCTCTAGCATGCCTCTATCAAAAGTTATTTGCGAAAAACTGTTAGATACCATTCGTGACCTAAGATGACCTCAGGGCATAAACAGGGGTCACGGACACCATTTTCATGTTCAGTGTGTCTAAACCACTTGTAATTCAGTGTTTGGGAGCGTTTATAATGTCTTTCGTCCAAAAGAAGCGCATTTCAATTTTCTCCCATTGACTTGACTTAATGGGGAGGTCGCAAAATTGACCTGACCTTAGGTCATCGATGTCAAAATTCTGAGATATACATTTTGTACATGCTATTGCTCTTAGCAATCGCTGAAAGTTTCAAAGCGATCGGTCACTCGGTGTAGCTATGACAGACATTGAAACTTTTTATGAGGTGAGGTCACTTCAAGTGACCTGGTGACCTGACCTTGAATGACCTTGGTTTGAAATTTTCACAACATGTGTAGAATTGATGTATGATAAGGTGTATGATAAGGTGGTGGAGATATTCGCGAAAAACCACAAGGGGGGTGTTCAAACACCCCCCCCCCCCCCAGCAGGGCGCGGGTTAATAGATATTGCTACTCACTAGCCGCGATTACATAGGGCTAGTTGCCAGATAGTGGAATTCCGATACCGAGACATTTATTCCACTAACGAGACATTTCAGGCACATTCCGCTAGTTCTGACGACATATCCGACCAGAAGGGGGTGATACTAAATGCTTTCTTCGAAATCTAAGCTGCGTTGCGGCATTGGCGGTTATGTGCGGCGTGTATGTACTATGTCGCATGATTAGTAAGCGGCGACCACTAAATTAGACTCAAACGCTCCGACCGGTTTTCAATGAATAATACTGCATACCAAAAATGCCAACCGCTCTCGTCATAAGATATTTAGCTTTAAATAACTAGGTTAAGAACTTTAAATAACAGCACCCTCGCATTGATCAATTTTACACCCACCCTGAAAATTTCATGACCCTGACCCAAATGACATTTGACCTGTGACCTAGTTTCCGAGACCATGTTTGGCCGGAGTCGTGCTTCGGCGTATGTCGGCTCCACAGGGGAGCACTGCCGCTTCAACCCTATTGGCCGTAGTGTCTAACGGTGGCGGCCATATTGCGCAGACCAGGAACCGGCCGCCGCCTGTGTTGAGGAATAGGGAATTCGGGACCTCGATTTACGTTTGCGGCCTTGCGGCCGCCGCATCCGCTACGTTCAAGTTACGTAGATACGGAACCCGGCATCTTACGCGGAATTGAGTGGGAAACACGATCGAATCTTCAGAATTCCTAAAATTCACTCGCAGGACCATCGTCTTTCTACATTTGCCCCGGCCGAGAGGGTTGATTAAACCCAGCTCGCTAATGCACCGCTAATTCAACGAGAATTTAGCGGTAAAGTTGTCGTATGCGGCAGAGTACAATGCAGAGTGGCTGGTAGGAATCCGCTTCAAAGGTCTCAGGTCAAACGGTGACCTCTGAGGTCAGGTCAAGTGACCTAAGGCACAGGTTCGGTTTTTGGTAAATAACTTCGCCAAAAATGGCCGTCGAGCTGCGATTTTGGCATCACCGTGTTCAACTAGCTCAGGCGCATCGATTGATATACTTTTTGTTCGGTTGAGGTCAATAGGCATTGACCTCGTGACAAAGTCAGGTCAGAGCTCTCAGGTCACGAAGCTGGTCGAGTAAGGTCATGTTGCATATCATTCGATTCGGCAGGTCTTTCCGAGTCCATTTGTGGCTTTCCCGATTCGCTAGCTCAATTTGATCGGTAGTTATTGAAGAAAAGTTTATGACCCTTGTGACGTCACAAATAACGTCACGTAAGGGCTACAATGCAAATACGAAGCATCGGGCCTTGCAATGAGTGCATGAAATCACGATTACATATGCTTGAGATAGTTTCAGATCATTCCCGGCGCTAAAATAGCAATTCCATATTTCCCAATTGACTTTAAGGGTTTGACGTATAAGTTCCTTGTATCTTAGGATTTTTTAAGTTTCCATCTTGTTCTCCACTCAATTCTGCGTAAAATGCCGGGTTCCGTGTCTACATAGCTTGAACGTAACGGATGCAGCGGCCGCAAACGTAAATCGAGGTCCCGAATTCCCTATTTCCCAACACAGGCGGCGGCCGCTTTCTGGTCTGCGCAACATGGCGGCACCGTTGGACACCATCTGGCGGCCGATGCGCCTTCCACATTATAGAGTTCAGTGGTCGGCTCGCATATTAGCCGCGCGTTTGCAAGCTTTTCATGGTTTCAAACGTTAAAACATGTGCGGCTCCCAGTCCCATGCATTAGGGTGGATGCCAATGTCACCTGAAGGTCAGGTCAGGTCCTTGACCTTTGGTGACCTCGGTTCACCGCAGACATGCCACGTGGGCTGGTTGGTATTGGAGCGTGTGATTAAGTAAGGGCGCACATAGGGAGAGTGTGTGGGGGGTCGTGGAAAATATGGATGTATAGACAGATAAATGGAATTTCAAACAAGGTAACGCCCGCCGCCGTGGCTGCTGCCACGGCGGCGGGCGGCGTCACGGTGCTCGGTGCTCACAAAAAAAGGAAGAAGCAAACATATTAAAACTGAGGTAAAAATCATAAGATTATAGCGAAGGGTGCAATTTTAACTGTTTTGGAGCAATTAGCCTTGTCTTGCACCCAAAGACTGGTACCTACGTTTACCTGTTTCCCTGTCTGTTCCTGCTCTTTACGTTAATCTGCCATGCAATCCGCCATTTGGAAACACAAATCCACTGCGATATTACACAAACGATACACGAATGCTGGCACAAGTGCAAAAGACAAAACTAACGATATAATAATTATCTCAAAGCAACAACAAACACTGACAAAGACAGCCATTGAACAATATGCATACGGGGAAGCTGATCGCCAAAAAACGGCCTCCGATCTTTCACTTAGACCGGTGAACTATACGAGAAAGTACACAATATGTAGACTGTGGTTGTGTCTTAGGTCCGAAAGCCGATATTTAAAATCACATGTTTGCTATATTAGGCAAAACAAACCAAAAACATGCACACGTCCGGCCGGCCCCCGCTCTGCCGACTCTCTCCTCTGGTCTCCGGTCAGCTGTCGCTGCCCAAGCGGGAAGCGGGGTGGCGTTGCCCTAGCAACAGTTGCTAGGAGACGGCCGACGGCCTCCTCCCGCGGACGGATGCGGGCGGCGAAACTCAGCCGTCTATATCCGACGCACCATAAAAAACGACACACTGGTACACGAAACAATCCACGAAAGCGAGCGCTCACCTAATCAAACACAGCACATCGCGGAAGCGCATGTCCCTGGTCCCACGCATAAAACACCACATATACTGGTACTCCCGCACTTCACTGTCCAGTGCACCGGGGCAAACATCCGATGCGTCACTGTGTCCGTCTCACTGCGGCCCGCCTGTCCTGGGCGTGCAGATCAGACGGCGGCAGGCGCGCCCGGAACGCCAGTCCCCGGCGAAGAGCGGTGACGGCATGTCGAGCCGTCAGTCCTTGCTGGCGGTCCCACAATCCGCAGGCCAGAATGGCTCGCGGAGCCACAGCTGAACAGTAGCCGGAGCACCGGGATATCCGGAACATCACTACAGGAGTAACTCGCAACGGCGCACACTTGTTCGGGCACAAAAGAACACAACTGTGAACACAGTCACAGCACCCACCACAAAGCGTGTCGACACCCTGCGACAACAGAAACAGAGGTTTGCCTGGTGCAGATGCTCGATCCTTTATCAAATTGTCTCTTCTAACCGGCCTGAGAGGATAGGGCAGTGGTGGCTAACGGACGAAGGATAAGTGCGTTCTCAGAAGTCGCAAATCGGCAAGTCAATGGTGCTTTGCATTATCCCCGTTCACAGGGAACCAAGCGAGGTCGTCGTGGCCACTCGGTCAACACATGGGTGCTACACCAATACCAAACTCGAACACTTCCTCCTGTTTCTGCACAGTCCCAATAAGCCTAACAGCACACCAACTACGATTTCACAGACCAACTTACAACTCAGTCACAACACAGCACAATGACATATCTCACAATCAGCAATCTCTTAATCTAGCACATCACCCGGGAACAAAACGATCGACAGGCTTGGGAATCCGGGAACTGTGGCGTGGCGCCGGCACCGGCGCTGAACCAGCGTTGCTGGCGGCCACCGGCTCTACGGCCTCGGTGACGTCTGCGACATCAATCGCCAACCCAGCAGCGACATCGGAAGGAACCGTCACAGCGGAGTCATCACCTGCAACTGCAATGCCTGTCGACCAGTCATCAGTGGCATCCGTCACGCCAGCAGGCTCATCAGCGTCTGAAATGCCGAGAGGAGCCGGTGGGACATAATCATCTCCTGTGGGCCACACAGTCTGTGGGTGAGACAGACCAGCTGGCCCGGCGGCCAGCGGAGAGCCTGCAGTCCTCCCATCCGGCTGGAGGGCATCTCTGGAATCAATCGCCTCTCCGGCCGCCACGTTCGGGTTAGCAGTCTCTGAAAAGGTAAGGTCACTATCTGGGACCGGAATCGCTGAGCCGTCGGGTCTGGGCTTCAACCTGTTATGATGCACAATAACCGATTTTCTGCCACCCAGCAAACGAACTCTGTAATTCAAATCCGACAGCTTCGCGGTCACAATAGCTGCCTTCCACGGCCTGACGAACTTGTAGTATTCACCACGTGGTACTACAGCTTTGAACAAATAAACAGGGTCACCAACCTCGAACTGATGCTGTGTCAGCTTCTTCTCGTAAAGCCTCTTGTTGCGCTGATGTCTGCTGTTGGAAGACTGGATAGCGATGTCGTGGGTCAGTTTCAACCGTTGCGTGAGCTTCTCCAGGTACTCTGACACAGTGGCTGTTTTGCCCTTCGTTGACGGCACCTGAAACTGAAGAGTGGCAGGCATCGTTGGGTTCCTGCCGAACAGCATGAAATACGGTGAGTAACCAAGCGACGAATGCACCTTTGCACGGTAGCCCAGCATCAATAGCGGCAGATGGACATCCCAGTCATCATGGTTACCGTCCAGATACTTTGAAAGCATTCCCAGAATGGTCCTCATCATGCGCTCACATTTAGCGTTACCCTCCGGATGATAGGGGGAAATCTTAGTTTTCTCAACGCCTAGCAGGCGACAAACCTCTTCGATGAGAGCTCCTGTGAAATTGGCAGCGTTATCAGAATGAATTCGTCTCGGGCATCCAAAACGAGAAATAAACTGATTCACCAGGACGTCTGCTACTGTTACTGCCTTCATGTCTGGCACTGGGTAAGCCTCACACTACCTGGTGAAATGGTCAACAACCACAAGCAAATGTCGATTGCCCTGTGAAGTAGTCGGTAAACCTGAAAGGAAATCGATTGAAATAGTCTCCAGAGGCTCCTCAGCGTAAAGCTCGCCCATCGACGCTCTCGGTCGGGGCACTGGGGCAGCTCTCGTGTTGCAGCGCTCGCATCGGCTGCAGAAATCCTTCACGGATTCGTCCATATTGGGCCACCAGAACTCGCGTCTGGCAGTCGCGACAAGGGCCTCAGCACTGTAGTGGCCTCCAGCTGGACCTGCGTGCAGAGAGGTCAGCACACCGGGAACAAGTTGTTGCGGTACGACCAGCTGCAACTGCTCCTCTCCACCTGCACGGGCACGATACACACGGAACAGCACACCGTCCAGCAGCTTCAGGCGGTGCCACTGTCTCAGCAGCGTCACAGCGCTGGGGGTCACGTTCGTCGATCTCGGCCTCTTTCCTGTGGACATGTGTCTCGCAATGTCAGCTATCGCAGGGTCCTGATCCTGCTCGTGGCGAAGGAAGCCATTTGACCACGAGCCAGGAGACACTCTCATGACCGGGACACTCTCTGGTGCAGTTTGAGTCGCAGCATCCTGGGTCACCGGCGGACGTCGGCTCATGACATCAGCTGGTACGTTCTCAGACCCTGGACGAAAGATAATCTCGAAGTCATATTCGGACAGTATCTCCAGCCATCTCGCCAGCACTCCTGAGGGATTTTTGAAATTGAGAAGCCAGCGAAGGCTCGCATGGTCAGTCCTCAGCTCAAAACGCCTACCAAGCAGGTAGTGTCTGAAATGCTGGACGAAAATAACACAAGCCAGCAACTCCTTTCGTGTGGTGCTGTAGTTGCGTTGCGCCTTCGACAGTCTGTGAGACGCGAACGCGATCACCTTGTCCTCTCCATCCTGCTCCTGGAAGAGAGTAGCACCAATGCCTGTGTCAGAAGCATCGGTATCAAGCCGGAATCGGCCAGCACCAGCTGAAAATCGGGGAAATGAGACCACTGGCGCGCTCATCAGCGCACACTTCAGCTGCTCAAACGCGCTCTGCTGCATGTCACCCCATTGAAACTTTGCATCTTTGTGCGTCAGCTGAAACAGAGGTGCAGCTATTTCGGCGAAATTGCGCACAAACTTTCTGAAATATGACGCGAGTCCCAAAAAGCTCGACAGTTCCTTGACTGTACGAGGAACAGGCCAGTCTACTACTTTGGCTACTTTTTCGGGATCAGCTCTCACGCCACCACCTGACACTACATGACCCAAAAAGTTGACCTCTTTACAAAACAAAGAACATTTCTCCAGATTCAGTGTAAGCCCTGCAGCCTGCAACCTCTGCAGCACCTTATCAAGTTTGGCCAACACATCCTCCACTCCATTCCCGTGAACCACAATGTCATCAAAATAATGAACACAGTCATTTGGCGTGATATCTCCCAACACACGATCAAGCAGACGAGCACAGGTAGCAGGTCCTCCTGCCAAACCAAAAATCATCCTTCGAAAGCGGTACGAACCGAAGGGTGTAGTGATGGTGGTCTTATCTCTATCTTTCTCGGACACACCGATCTGAAAATACGCGCTGTTCATGTCAAGTTGGCAAAACGTATCAGAACCAGACAGCGCATCCAGCGTATCATCAATACGCGGGATCTGATACACAGGAATCTTACTGCAAGCATTCAAACGTCTCAGATCAGCAACCAAACGAAACTTTCCATTCTTCTTTCGAACCATAACGATTGGGGACGACCATGTGCCATTCGACTCCTCGAGAATCCCTTGGTCCACCAGCTCACTGATCTGTGCCTTGACCTCGGCTGCAAGGTGAGGGGGAACACGTCTGGGTGCCTGCCGAATGGGCGGGTGGTCACCGGTGTCTATGTCGTGGGTGACCACATCAGTGAAGCCGATATGGCCGTCAAACATATCTGCATAGCGGGACAACAGCTCGTGGACTCTCTGACGCTGTTCGTCAGTGAGGAGAGACTGATCGAGTTTAGCCAGTTTCTTCACATCAACATCTGTCGACGCCGAGAGCTCCGGTGCCTGCTCTACAAATCCAACCTCGACCGAAGCCAAACTTCGCTTTTTGAAGAGCGTGATCGGCTCTGCTGTCACATTTCGAACGACCACGGGAACACAAGCACGATCAACATTGACAATAGCACGCACCACCTCAACACCAGAGGGGACATCATCTGGCTCAATCAGAGCTGGGCCGACGTAATCGCAATTTGGCACAAGACCTTGTAGGACCATTTCACTGCCAAGTGCCAGGAGCAATCACACGGTCACAACTCAGAGACACATTGCCCAAACTCACAGCCTGTGCAGAAACTGAGCGAACGGACACGTTGGGAACCATGACAAGACGTCTCCGACTCAAATCGATCACACACGGACAATGTTGAAGGAAATCCACTCCCAACAAACATGGCACGTCAATGGCGTCAGACACAAACAGGGGAAGGGGGTAAGTGACATCACCGATCTGGAATGGCACTACGACCCGACCCAACAAAGGCAGGTCTTCTTTAGACGCAGTCTTGGCCGTTACACTGGTACGTTTCAGGGTCACATTTGGGAGGGCATCAAACACTGAGCTATGCAAAATACTGATTGAACTGCCGGTGTCCAACAAACACTCGCACTTGACACCAGACACGCTTCCCGAAATGCGCATCGCATCAGTGATTGGGATTGACTTTTCATCATTACTTACTGGGTCCGATCGGCGACCCCGTGTGAACGACCGGACCCTTGGTCGTTTCCCTGCTGTCGTTCTGGGCACACTTTGGCGATGTGACCTTCACCGCCACACACAAAACATCGACAGCGATTCAGACGGCACCGGTTACGGACATGACCGGCACGGCCACAACAGTGACACGTCACTGAAGCAGCGGCGTCACCTCTCGGACGCTGGACACGGTTGGGACGGTTGGACACGTTTGGGTTCATCTGGGCCTGGTGCGTCACTGCAGCCAGGCGGGCCTCAAGCTCAGAGACACGTTTGTTCAGAGCATCGACAACAGACTGTTCAGACTCAAGAACACGGACTGGTTTCACAGATGACTGAGAGCCTGGAGCACGCTGGTCGGGAGACACAGCGGAAGCAAGCGGGGATGATGCAGCACCGATCGTTACTCGTGAACACTGAATATTGCGCACCTTAGTGACGGCAGAGTCAAAGGAAGAAATGCCGTCGGCAATTACGGCAGTGTAATACTCCTGCGGAAGCGTAGCGAGGAAGTGACTGAACAGGAGAGGAGTGAGGTCATCTACAGTAGGGAAGGCCAGCTTCATCAGTTTTTTGAAACGAATGACAAATGCATCCAGGGGCTCCTCTGCACTGTAGCGCAAGTTCCGAAGCGCCAAATGGTGGTCAGTCACCGACGCCTTGGTAAAGGCCGACTGTAGCCCCTCAACCACACCAGAAAATGAACCAAGCTGGGACGCAGGCAGCCCATCGTACGCATCGCGAGCAATGCCAGTCAAAGTCAGTGGCAAAACGTCAAGTTTGCGTCGCTCATCCCACCCCTGAATACGAGCATAGCGGTCATAATCCTCCAAATACCGGCGCAGAGATCCATCCCCATTAAAACGCGGCAAAGAAACAAAAGACGACATCGCAATGTCAGCGGGGTCACGCACTGTGGATCTAACAGCCATTTCAGAACCAGAGTCCAGACCAGGTGGCTTTACATCATCCGACATCGTAATGAAATGCAACAAATACACAAAAAAAATCCGGAAAATGAGTACGACTGGGAAAGGATAGGATACAGGCAAATGATCGTTTCTCACATATGAAAGGACCAGGAAAAATAAAGGCACCTACACATGAAAGGATATTACACGGAAAGGATGTAACTTTTTTAACTTTTCTTGAGATAAAAAGCGTTATAACTTTTCTTCCATAAAAAACGACGATCAACGATGAGCCACAGCGGTGCAGAAATCAGTGAAAGTTCAGTTCAGTGAGGCAGTGAACGAGGCCTCAGTCACTCGACGAATTTCACAGAAACTGCGCGACTCACTGCCACTGTGCAGTCATTGTCCGGAACCGAGACAGTTTTTACGAGCGACATGTTGAATATGCGCACACGGGTCATGGAGCAGCGTGTCACCAACCTCAATGGACGAAAGCTCGAAGTTGACCTGTCTCATGGCGCAGTCTCGAAGATGTTGCAGTGCAGACGGTGTGGTAGCTGGCCACCGCAGCTGTGGTAGTCTCATCTGGCTTCATCATAGCCAGCAAGCAAGCCAGCTCAATCTTCACTGTCTCGCAGTCGCCACGCATCAAGCGGGCCAAAATGTCAGTGCAAAGGGCACAGAAAATAATCGGCTTTACTTTTTCTCACTTTGTAGCGGCGCTCAAAAGGCATGGTCTTGCGATAGACACGCACCGCTGCCACCAATGTAGACTGTGGTTGTGTCTTAGGTCCGAAAGCCGATATTTAAAATCACATGTTTGCTATATTAGGCAAAACAAACCAAAAACATGCACACGTCCGGCCGGCCCCCGCTCTGCCGACTCTCTCCTCTGGTCTCCGGTCAGCTGTCGCTGCCCAAGCGGGAAGCGGGGTGGCGTTGCCCTAGCAACAGTTGCTAGGAGACGGCCGACGGCCTCCTCCCGCGGACGGATGCGGGCGGCGAAACTCAGCCGTCTATAAATATACAACATACAATATACGACAGAGCTGGCCGCCAAAGACGGCATCCTCCGATCTCTCATTCACTTACTTATTCCGGCTCTGGCGGCCACCCCTTTTTCCACGCGCGGACGCCGCAGCGCCGCCTCCCCGCCGACGGTTGCCACCATCGACGCTACTGGGCGTGGGCGGGGAGCCGCTCCCCAGAACAGACGAACCAGGGTCAGCCTCGATGCTCAACGAGGTAGACGAGGCCTCCACCCCCAGCGACGGCTCAGAACTCGGTGGAACCGCTGCAGAACCCGCACCCGGCGCCGGCCCCGCAGCGCCAGATACCTCCATCGGTGGCTCCGAAGCGCCAGCCCGCGACACCGCCGGTCCCGAAGCGTCAGCCCCCGACACCGCCGGCCGCAAAGCGCTGTCTCCCGACTCCGGCGGCTGCGAAGCGCCAGCTCCCAATACCGCCGGCCAAGAAGCGCCAGCCCCCGACCCCGGCGGCACCGAAGCGCCAGCGCCCACCGGCTCCGCAGCAACAGCTCCCGGCGGCGCAAGCCCAGGGCCAGCGCCGCTCCCTCCAGGGGTAGAGGCGAGACCTCCCGGCGGCGGGGCACGCGTGACAGAGCCCTCTCCGGACTCTCCCAGGCCCCGCGCCGGGCTCCCTCCGCGGCACCGCCGCGTCCATCGCGCCGGTCACAGGCAAGGCAGGGGCGGACCCAGCGCCCGGCGCTGGGGCGGCGGTACCTCCGCTCTGCTGCAGAGCACTTAGGACGTCCGGATCGTCACCGAAGATGTCTCGTAAGCTGTTCAAGGAGTGGATCTTGATCGTAGGCCCGCGCTCCCTCGTCCGGATCTTGATCTGGCAATTGTTGGTCCAGGGCCCAGGCTGAATGGATCTTGCCCTTACGGCGGAGCTGACGGTCAGGGTAGGTTGGTCAGGTCAGGTTCTCAGCAATGAACGTCTGAGCTAGGACTTGCTGCGTCAGGTTCGGGTGATGCTGCACTCGTCCTGCTTTCAGATTCCTTCTTCCTTCAAGAAGTTCTTGTCTCTTGTTGAAGGAGACGAACTTGGCTATTATCTGTCGTGGCTTGCCTCGTCTCAGCTGGTCGACCCGGTGAGAGCGATCTAGATCCGCCGCTGTCAGTGTGATCCCAGCGGCCCTGGCTAGATCTATCACAAGGGCGTCCGTGTTTTCACGCTCGTCTCCGGCACACCACTGATCACTACAGTAGTGTGTTCCTCCTGGAGTACTGCTCCATGGCATCCATCTCTCGAGGCGGCCAGCTGAGCTCTAAGCTGCTCGATCACACGTTAATTTGTTTCCCGAGCCTCTATTACAGGCACAACACCCCGTTCCGCGTCCCGCGACCGACCGCCCGCTCGCCGCGGCGCGCCCACTCCCCAGCCGCCGCCAGCCGGGCGGCGGCGCCGCGACCACTCGCCGGGCCGCGCCACGGGCGGCGCCAGGCGCTCGCCCAGGGGCGGCCCGCGCCACGGGCGGCGCCGGGCGCCCGCCCAGGGGCGGCCCGTAACACCCCTCCCCCCTAGCACAACGCGCACGATGTAACAACGATGATCCGCACAAGAAATACCGCGAACATGTCTCCCCGCGACACGAACAAACAACCACGCCTCGCCACAAAACCAGGCTGCTTCCTCGCGCCGGCCGCGCAGGGGAGGGTAAGCACCGGGATGGTCCGCCACACATTGAGTCACCGAGCTGCTACGGCTATGCCTCAACAGTCAACAGTATCATACACAGCCGCCTCCATACTACTACTGAGTCGAGCCGCTCCTTGCTCGCTTAACGAAACAAAAAAAAAGGTACTTGCGCCGCCCCAGAACGAAAGTGAGACACCTCAACACCAAAAGAACACACACATTCAGCCGCTGCTACATACATGTACGGATGCACGGGCCGCCACCCGAACGACCGCCTTCACCACCTGCCCTACACCCGTTAACGCATGCGGAGCCACTTGGGGAATGACAAACTGATGCACCCGTAGCCCCTCTTGTTCAGATGTACGCCGTCCGCGAGATGGAGCCCCTCTGCCACCTTATACACCCGTCGCTTGCCGTGGCGGCAACAGAGTCGCCGCCCCAGCGGGATGACGGCAGCTCCCGTAGCCTTCTTGATTTGGCGGAGAGACTTCTCGAGTTCATAGGCTTGCGTCTCTTCCCATTGTCGGCCCCGATCCCGGGACAGCCGCGGCTGGGTGCCCACGAGTGTGACGTGCACTCCCATCCTCTGTATTTCTCCGATCCGGTCCTGAACTTCTTTCATCAACCGCGTCTTCATCCCCTCTGGTAGTTTGATGGCGTCCTTCGGGTACACATCGTTTCCTCCTACCCACAGGATTACTTGGGCACTGGAGGTGTCAGGATGAAGGCCATCCAACCACCTCCGCACCTCCATGACCCCCTCAGCCACCCAGCGGCGCAGTGTGTACCCCGGTATGGCCCGGATGGTGAGGCTTCGGGGTGGGTCGCAACGGACGTCTGTTCTGTGCAGGATCGAGTCCCCGATGAGAAGGACGGCTTCCGCGCGACCAGCCTCCGGCGAACCGCCGGACGCCCCGTCGGCCTCACCAACTACCACCTCCTCCGGCGACCCGTCTGTGGGCGTCTCCTCCCGCGGCTTCTCGTCCTGCAGCTCCATGTTCGAAAACTCCTCGAACTCTTGCGCCTCGACACCCAGCAGCTCACTTAGCAGGTCCGTTGTGTCAGTCTCCACCAGGTCGACCGCCAGCGGAGACAGATGGTCACGCACAGGATCTCCTGCGCCCGCCTCTAGCAGGGTAGTCACGAACGGGGGTGTGGAGACACCGGCTAACACGGCGGACGTCGGAGACAGCGGCGGCAGATACTCTACAGACCGCTGCGCATCACCCGTGAGCAAGCCGGTCGTCGTCGATGGTCCACCAACCGCTCCGGCGCCGATGGGGAGCGCGATGTCCTCCTGCTGCTGGACAGCCTCCAGGGCGGCACGTACTTCGGCCACTTCCCGCCGCCTCTGCTCCCTCTCCTCTTCGAGGGCCGACCATAGGCGATCGATCTCCTGCCGCATGCGCTCCATCTGAAACTAGAAAGCTGGACTCATTCATCGTCCCGCCTGATAGTATGCGGGCGGCCTTGACACCCGCCCGGTTCGCGTTATGTAGTACCCTTGGGGTGTCCCACCCTGCCGCTCCCGATGGGTCCCTCCGGCGGACCCGCCGGCCCTTACGAATGGCATGAATGGTACTTGTAAGCCAGTTGTGTGATCCTCATTGGGTATCCACTCCCGGATCCCCGTGTCATGTTCCTGAGTCATTTCCTTAGTCATATCTGGTCCCTGAGTGTGGCGCTTGGTAGTCCCTTCCTGAATGCCAGACACCCGTGGCACAAACTCCTTCAGGTCATTGTAGTGAACCTGACGTACTTTGCCGCGCTCGTCCTGAATTTTATATGTTGTTTCATCTCGCCCCCCACGGTTACCGATGATGGTCACCGGTCCCTTATACGGCAGACCCAGTTTCGGCTTCCCGCCGACGGCGGCCGTGTGATCTCGCACCCACACTTTCGTTCCTGTAGGATAGGCAGTGTGATTGACTCTGCTATCGTGGCGAACCGCCATCCGAGCAGCTGCTTTGGACGTGGCTTCTTTGACACGAGCATATGCCCGTTTCATTGTCTTCAGCCGACTGTTAAGGAACGTCCTGGTCGGGATTGGGTCAGTTTCGGGGCCATACACCACGTCCAGCGGTACCCGAGGCTCGAAGCCATGAATCAAATAGAATGGGGTGTACCCGGTAGTTTCGTGGAGGGACGAGTTGTACGCCATGGCGTAGGACATGACTCCCTCATCCCAGCTCAAGCCTTGGCCATCGACGTATTTCGAAACCATGTCCTTTAGTGTACGCATGAAGCGCTCGACCATGCCGTCGCTCTGCGGGTGATAGGGTGTTGTCCTAGTCTTGTGGATACCGAGTCTCGTATACATCTCCTTCATCATCAGAGACTCAAACTGTGCGCCCTGATCAGTGTGTAGCCTCTCCGGGACACCAAGCTCTTGGACCCAGTCTAGGAAGGCATCCATGACTGTCTCCGTCTTCTGATTTGGCATTGGGTAAATTCTCACGTACTTTGAAAAGTAATCCATGATCACGAGTGCGTATTTGTTTCCTTTTGAGGAAAGAGGCATCTCCGTGATGTCCATGGCAACCCTCTCAAAGGGGCGAGACGTCACCTCAGTCACCAATGGTGCACGCCTGCTCGGGGCAGGCCTACAGCGTCGCTGACATTGTGTGCACGAGGCGCAGTAGCTGCGGACGTCCTCGTTCATCCCCGGCCACACGAATCGGGCTTTTACCCGAGCGATGGTCCGCCTCCGACCCATGTGACCACTGGATTTGTCATCGTGGGCGAGTCTGATGATTTCAGCTTGAATTGCCTTGGGCACGGCCGCCTGGAAACGTTGCTTGCTGGCAATTCCTAACACTCCTGAGCGAACCTCTACTTGTCCCCAGTGCTTCTTCAAGACGGCCCAACCGCTCGTCTCTGTGGATTTAGGCATCCTCCCCTCCTCCCTTGCCCGACACAACGCCGATAACGTTGGATCGTCTTGTTGGGCCTCCAGCAGCAGCGACTCGGTTGATCGTTTCTCCCCGACTGCGGAGGGGGGCGTCAACGTCTTTGTCGCCGGGTTCACCCTGTCTGTCGGCCCTGACGATAATGTGGCGGGTGCTACAGAGGTGATCACGGAATATGGTGACCCTCCTACCCCAGAGATCGCCGCATTCCCTGTCGGCGAAGCCGCCGTGGACCGTGACGGTGTTGGCGAACCGCCAGCCGTCGGGACTGATCCGCCCTTTGCTCGCGACATGCCGGCATCCCCAGCCAGACCACCATTGCCCTCATCGACGGACACCCCAGATGGCCTCCTCGATAGTGCATCCGCATTGCCATGCCTCACCCCACTGCGGATCCGAACCATGAAGTCGAAGGAGCTTAGCTCGACCGCCCAGCGTCCTCGACGTCCTGTGCCATCACGTTCCACCGAGATCGAATCAGGGATGTTTGCCAGAGGTTCGTGGTCAGTCACTACCTCGAACTTGGCTCCAACTGTATATTGCCGGAAATGTCTGATGCCGTGGACCACAGCCCAGAGCTCTTTGTCGTAGGTGGGCCATTTCACCTGCTGCTTCGACAGCGCCTTACTCTCATAGGCGACCACCCGCTCATACTCCCCTGTCTTCTCAGTCAAGACAACGCCAACCGCGAAGTTGCAGGCATCGGTGTACAGGACAAACGTCCCCTTGCCAGTTGGTAGCGTCAGGATCGGCGGCGTGGCCAGGACGGACTTAAGCTGCTCGAAGGCTCCTCGCATCGCTTCCGTCCACCTGATTTGACCGTCCGCCACCGTGGCGTCTCGCAGAGGCTTTGTGATTGCCGCATATCCTTGGATGAAGCGTGCGTAGTACCCGCACAGACCGAGAAAACTCCTCATCTCTTCGTCGGATGATGGATGTGGCCATGCCAGTACCTTTTCCACGTTACGTGGATCTGGCCGGATTCCCTCTTCGGAGACTAGGTGGCCGAGGAACGTCACTTCTTTGCGAGCGAAGCGACATTTTTGCGCCTTGAGCTTCAGTCCCGCCGCTCGGATCCGCTCGAACACCTCTTGTAGAGTGGCCAGATGCTCTTCCTCCGTCCTGTTGAACAGGATGACGTCATCCAGGTACACTAGGCAACTTTTTGTGTCCAGACCCGCCAGGATCATTTCCATCAACTTCTGGAACGTGCCGCTCGCATTCTTCAGGCCCATTGCCATCACTCTGAAGTGATGTAGCCCCTTGCCCGTCGAAAACGCCGTCTTTTCTCGATCCTCAGGTGCCAACTCCACCTGCCAATATCCCGTGGCCATATCCAGCGTGGTGAACCACCTCGCTTTAGCCAGGGTGTCGAGAGAGTCGTCAATTCGAGGGAGTGGCATCGCGAAGCCTTTCGTCACTCTGTTCACTGCTCTCAGGTCAACACAGAAGCGGAAGGTTCCGTCCTTCTTGCGAACCAGTACCACTGGAGAGCACCAGGGACTTTCGCTTTCTTCGATGATCCCATCCTGTAGCATCTTCTCCTTCTGCTTCTCCACCTGGTCACGCACCTTCAGCGGCACCCGCCGTGGTCTTTGTTTGATGGGACTAGCATCACCAGTATCGATCTTGTGTCTGGTTAGATTCGTCTGACCAATATCTCCGGGACGCCAGCTGAAGACATCGGCATATTTCTCGAACAAGCCGCGCAGCCTCCCCTGACCATGTTCCCCGAGATCAGTCAGACCGGGTTCCAGCGCCTGCTTCACGTCCGGATCGATATCTTCAGCTGCCTCCGGTGGAAAACCTCCACCTTCGCAGCTCGCCACCGCGTCAACCACGTCGTCCGGCTCTGGACACAGTTCACACATGTCTCCCAACGAGTCTCCCATCGAGAAGAATGTTCCCACGTCTGAGCCTTTCAGCAGTCGAACGTCTTCTGTCCCGACGTTCGAAAATTGAATGGGCACTGTGCCGTCGGTCGCGACAGCAACAACAGCTCTCGGTATCAACAGTGAGTCCCAGTCGGCTGCAGGGCTCGGCTCCACCATCCCGGTCATGGGCGTCTCTGCCACAGCTACGCCGGATCCATCCAGCGGTTCAACCACCGCTGCAGCTGTCAGGATTGAGCGACCCGGAATAGTCACCGTCTCTGCCAGAACAACCTTAGCTCGGGAAGCTCGAATCTCTGGGTACGTGGGAAGGGAAATTTTCAACCCTTTGATACGAAAAACTCCCTCTTCGTCATCGATGATGGTGCGATGCTGACAACAGAAATCTCGACCGAGAATCACGTCATACACCAGACCAGCCACCGCTGCCAGTCGAGAACATCCGAATGTCTCTCCGGAGATCGACATCGGGACATCACAGAGTACCTCCGTGATCACCAGCGGACTCCCACCCGCTCCCTTCGCAGACCGCGAAGGGGTGGTTGACTTACAGCCCAACTCCACCTTGATGCGCTGATGTAAGCCGCACCTCACCATCGAGAAATCTGCGCCAGAATCAATGAGTGCCCACGCCTCAAGACTACCGATTTTCACCCTGACGGCGGCTGCGGTGAACCGGGACTGGTGAGAAGCAGCTGACTCTCGCCCCACTGAACCAGCTGCCCCTAGTTTTCCGGCTGCCTGTTGTCAGTGGACTTCGTTGGTGCAGTCTGCCGTCTGCCCTGCGCTGAACGGGTCACGTGGTCCGTGAGAGAACGGCAAGCCGCCATCCAGTGACCGCTGCGACCACAGGCTAGACAGAACGGGTGACGTGGACCCCTCCCAGGCTCCTTGAACGGACAGTCAATCCGAATGTGTCCCCTTTCTCCACAGCAGAAACAAATGACGTCACCGGTACCAGACCTCGGCTGAGCGCGGCGAGCCGCCGGGCAGTCTCGTCGCATATGCCCTGGCGCTCCACACCTGTAACAAGATATGTCTCTCGACAGCTCTGAACCTGTTCGGGAGCTGGCAGCAGCTACTAGTGTCTCCATCGAATACCTGAGATTGGCTATCTCCTGTTCCAACTGAGCTACCCGGCCGTCGCTGCAGCTTGCGTCGACCCGGTCTGGCTCAGCGTCAACCGCCGCCACCGCCGACCGAACGCCTGAACAGCCTTGCTGAGTCACAGGTGACTGGCCAGCCGCCCGCACCGCCTGGACCACCTCCTGGCGCTTGTTCAGCTCGTTCACGATAGACACTGCTTCGGACAGGGACCCTGGCCTCCGGTGACACAATTTGGCCTGAAGCCACTCATCCCGCAGCCCACAGATGAGTCGGCTCGCCAAATCCTCATCTAGAAACTTTCTCGGTTCAGTCGAGCCGGACCCTTTCGACCCGGGCGCTGCCGCCTGTGATGGAAATGCGGCTCGGCCGAGTTTCCCGATGCGGTCTGCAAAATTTGCCACCGTCTCTCCTGGTGCTTGACGCACCCCACCGAGCGCTGCCCGCGCCTCCAGTGGATCGACGGATCTACCGAAACGCTCACCCAGGTGCTTCCGTACCTCGCAGTACGATTTGTTAAGTTTCAACTGTGATTGCGCACAATCCGAGGCCAGACCGTCCAACAACGGCAGGAGACGTTTTAACCGTCCCTCGTCCTCGTGCTCAGACGTCAGCGCCTCAAACCGTGCTATCCATCCCTCCCAGTCATCCGTGTCCAGCCCCGCGAACCGCGGAGTGCGTGATACCAGGATGGTGTCATTAAAGTCCATCGCCGGACTGTCCCTGGGGCCCCGAAATATATGCAAAAAAATATTACAGCTGACCCTTCCACGCAGTGCAATTGTGATGTGGCCTTGTATTTAATGTCGACTGCCGTGTGGACCACACGGCGACAAAAAATCACGCCGAGCAAACCGCTCGTCGATGCCACTTAACCAAAATAAGTCATTGATAACATCCGCCGTGTGATCCACAAGGCGAGAAAAAAAAAATATGCTGAGCGAGCCGCTCATCAACAGACACGCAATACCAATAACGGCAATTCAAATAAAAATAATAGCACCAATCCTGAATTCATGTGGCTTACCTCTAGTGGTGTCCTACCGACCGCGCCAATATTACAGGCACAACACCCCGTTCCGCGTCCCGCGACCGACCGCCCGCTCGCCGCGGCGCGCCCACTCCCCAGCCGCCGCCAGCCGGGCGGCGGCGCCGCGACCACTCGCCGGGCCGCGCCACGGGCGGCGCCAGGCGCTCGCCCAGGGGCGGCCCGCGCCACGGGCGGCGCCGGGCGCCCGCCCAGGGGCGGCCCGTAACACCTCTGCCACGTACCGATTGACGAGTGGTGCCAACAGCTTCTCCTGGAGATGAATATCTCGTCTTCGAAACACGTTAATATGATGCTTTTCACATTGTCGGGCTCCATATTGAGCTCCGTGACACACCGCCCGCCACCGATCACTCACTATTTAGGCTGTTCACTGTTCTGGCCGTTTCTCACTGACACAGCACCGATACAGCACTGGGCGAGCTGGGGCCGTGAGCGCAGGGTCGCGGTTTTGCGTCCGACCCGGGCGGAGGTCAGTCGCAGACTTCTCGCATTTGGCTAAAAGTCCTGCATGCCATATTTTCTCGAAGTATCTGCTTATGTCTAAGTAAATTGTCGTTAAGTCTTGTCCTTTGTCGAGAGAATGATACAGTCTGTCTGTTAAGTACGACAACAGCAGCAGGAGACCAAGACGGCGGGCACGGCACTGGTGACGGTGACGGGTACCAGTGTCACCCACTATGGTCGAGTCTGCGTGTCCGGTGTCGTGGCTTACCTACAAGCACGAACGTTTTCTTGCGCGGCTTTTTGGAAAACTCTGCAGTGCGGTCTAGGAGTGAACTCTGCAGTTTTTAAAAACTCGTCATTTCTTTCCATGCAACGACATAATATGAGGACGCCTTTAGGGCCCAAAGGGAGCGCCCCAAATTAAAAGGTACAGGGTAATGGGCTTAACCTGAATGCCCGCGTATGCTGGATACGCCTCTGCTCTGGAGGCTGAGGGGCACCATGTTTTTTTCTTAATGGGGCGCCCAAGCGCCTGTGATCTTTAATGGGGCGCGTGTTACGCTTTGCAGATCAGCATCCTTGGTGTTGACTTGTGTGCCGAGTGCTCTGCCCCCTGGAAGGGGCGCCATCGTTCAGAGGGGCGCCGAATGTTCTTGAGAGTGCCAGTAATATTGAATGGGGGCGCCAGATGTTCTGGAGGGGCTTCAGTGATATTGAATGGTGTGCCGGATGCTCTGAATGGGACGCCAGCGATAATGAATGGGGCGCCCACTCGCCCGTGAACTTCAATGGGGTGCCTGATACGTTTATGAGGCGTGTCGGTGGTGTTGAATGGCGTTCCGAGTGATCAAGAAGGGGCGACATTTTTCGGAAGGGACACGTCATATACTCTGGATGGTGCGCATTTAATACTGCATGCGCGGATCCAGGGGGCGGCGGGGGTAGCCCCCCCCCGGCAAAGTGGCGCCCTTTCAGCTGTCCGGTGCTCGGCGCCGTCTGGCGCCGGGCACCGGATAACGTATATAAGGCGCGCTTTAGCACTACTTATACCCACGACCCATGCACCGGCGCCCCACACAAACCTCAAACGCAACAGTAGCTGGTAGTGGAATTGCATACCTAACATAAATCCCTGTGGCGCTCTTTCAGATCCCGCCATCGCCCCTGTCAGCATTATATGTGCACCATCTAGATGTACATATATGTACATATATGACGTGTCCCTTCCGAAAAATGTCGCCCCTTCTTGATCACTCGGAACGCCATTCAACACCACCGACACGCCTCATAAACGTATCAGGCACCCCATTGAAGTTCACGGGCGAGTGGGCGCCCCATTCATTATCGCTGGCGTCCCATTCAGAGCATCCGGCACACCATTCAATATCACTGAAGCCCCTCCAGAACATCCGGCGCCCCCATTCAATATTACTGGCACCTCTCAAGAACATTCGGCGCCCCTCTGAACGATGGCGCCCCTTCCAGGGGGCAGAGCACTCGGCACACAAGTCAACACCACGGATGCTGATCTGAGATAGAGCTTAGCGGTAAGGACCAAAAAGATTTTTTTGGGAAGAGACGAATCCAATGATACCCAGTTTTACCTTCTCAGGTCAGTCATTGACCTTCCAGGTCAGGTCAAACTAAAGAATGTTGCTGTTTTGGGTCACCGTTGGCTATCAAGTGCGCTGCTTATCATTTACCGATGACGATGCCGTTTTCTGGTGCCAAGCCAGCTAGAACCTCTTTGTCACACTACCCGACTAGGTTTATGCTGCTGAGGTCATTTCAGGTCAAGTTAGGTCAATGTCAATTATATGTGTTTGTATGTCTGTGTGTGTCTGTGTGTATACTGATGAATGCACCGGTTGTTTATGTGTCCATATTACATGAAATCATGATCTGAGAAGCTTTTACCAAAAATGCAGTCAAAAACTTCACAAAAAGTAAATTCCGCTTGCCTAAAACGCAATTATCTTAGATGACCTCGGTTGACCTTGACCTTGACATTTGTACATCGTCGAACAACATGTTCGATGATAGGTGGGAGGTAAGACTGATAAAAAAGGCCGAAATCAAGGTGTCAAAAGCTCACAAGGCCCATAGCCAACGCAAGATGTTGAGAATTGGCCATTTGGGTCATGACATGACCTGAAAAACAAGGTCATATCTCCGAAACCGAAAACCACAGAAACTTGAAATTTTCAGTGGACATCAAGAAAGGATAGAGGAGCAGCTATACGAAAAATCATCCTTCTAGCTCTAAAAATGTTGAGTGCAGAGTAGAAAGACTACCTGGGGGGGTGGCAACCCCCCCCCCCATGTGCGGGCGAGGGTTAAGAAAAAAAAAACAGGGTGCCCCTCAGCCTCCAGAGCAGAGGCGTAACCAGGATACGCGGGAATTCAGGTCAAGTCCATTGTCCTGTACCTTTTAATTTGGGGCGCCCCCTTTGGGCCCTAAAGGCGTCCTCATATTATGTCGTTGCATAGAAAGAAATGTTTTTAAAAATTGCGGAGTTCACTCCTAGACCGCACTACAGAGTCTGCCAAAAAGCCGCGCAAGAAAACGTTCGTGCTTGTATGTAGGTAAGCCACGACACCGGACACGCAGACTCGACCATAGTGGGTGACACCGGTACCCGTCACCGTCACCAGTGCCGTGCCCGCCGTCTTGGTCTCCTGCTGCTGTTGTCGTTCGTAGTTATCTGTTTGCCGCCGCCGCAGTATTGAGTCGAAATTAATATACATATGCACATGCATGTTAAAGCTAGGTACTAATCTATTTGTCTCAATCAGCATTTAGGCATCATGAAAAAAAAAAAACAGATTAAGTGATCGTGAACAATGCGTGGAAATCAAACGATGCATTACAAAATCGGGAGTGGGGGGTAGGGAGGGGGAGGGGTGTGGGGGGGGGGGCGATGGCAAAGACAAGTTTGTTCATCTCTTGCTTGGGCAGCATTTGATTCGTGGTGATATTGTGCCAACGAACGCCGCTGCCAGGACAATGCAGCTAACACCGGCATTGCAGTCTCCATTATGCCCTATGAGGCAAACTTCGAGGCCTTTGAGGCAGACGCAAACGTTGAGCTAGGAAGCTGAAATTTTGCATACTTCTTATTGGGCCAACAAGCAATGCACATTGCCCCAACAGACGGTAAATAACTTTTGAAAATACCAATTTCCAATTTTAGTGTTTTCTGGACCAAATTTTTGCGAGGAATCCGATGGTGTGGTCCCCGAAATCTGAAAAATTTCCATTTTGGAGATAGCACCTATTTTTTGAAAAATAAATATTCGTCAGGCTTAATAGTCAAATAAATTGGAAATATAACGAGTTAATTTTTGTAACAACACTGGAATGTGTCGAACATGAATAAGAGATATATTTTAGCTGAGATGATACTATATCTGAGCATACATGTACATGAACTAGTACATTAACCCTCGCCGGCCGAGAAGGGGTGGGGCGGGTGCCGCCTAATAGGGCTTTTCGCGATAGCTTAACCCTCGCATGTGTAGGGGGGGGGGGTCGGATGGACCCCCCCATGGTTTTTCGCGAATAACTCGCGTAAAAGCGGCCGATCGCGACGAAACTTTCAGTACCCTCGCATTGATCAATTTTACACCTACCCTGAAAATTTCATGACCCTGACCCAAATGACCTTTGACCTGTGACCTCTTTTCCGAGACCATGTTTGGCCGGAATCGCGATTTCGCGTATGTCGGCTCGCACTAGCCGCGTGTTTGCAAGCTTTTCGTGGTTTCAAACGTTCCAACATGTGATTTGATGTTACTGCCGTGTGTGTCAAGGTCACCTGAAGGTCAGGTCAGGTCATTGACCTTTGGTGACCTTGGGTGACCTCGGGTCACTTTTTCGAGTTGTACATGTTTCTAGGCTAGTTTTTGGAGCTGAATTCGAATTTAGCAACCATTTGAACATTTACGAAGTAGTTTTGGTGACTTCGTAACATGTTACGAAGCTGTCAGAGGCGGTTGACACGTACTACGAATACCCGTCACGACGCCTACTGGTTGACCTGACCTGACCTGACCCGACCTGGTCTAAATGCTTCAAGACATCATCTGTGATCAAAACTAACACGATATTCGTGATCAGCACCCCGAAAAACCCCTTAGCAGCCACACTTTACGACTTTCTAACAGGTCCCGATTTTCCCGACTTTGGGTCATTGACCTGACCTGGAAGGTCAATCAATGACCTAGGACCTTAAAATGGGTATCATCGGCTTCCTCTCGTCACGGGCAACTCGCTTGTTTTTTTCCGCGAAGCTCTAGCTCGATCACGGGCCAAACGGCAAGGGGGGGTCCAACCGACCCCCCCCCCCCCCTACACATTAGAAGCTGGCAAACGCCGCACACATGCGAGGGTTAAAACTCGCTTGGGGTAGACAGCTGAAACTTGGCATACCTAATCTTTTATTCAAGCTGGATCTTTTGACCTTAACTGCGTTTTCAGGTCAGGTCAGGTCACTGACCTATGACGTCATAAATGAGCCTCTGCGAGGTCCTCAGATGTTGCAACTTTGCAACGCCCTCAGTGCCAGAGGAACTTTCACAGGAAGATGAAACTTACAGGACGTAGTATCCTTCAGAGGTCTCACAACTTGTATATCTCGGATTTAACCTAAATGTCACATGAGGTCAGGTCGGTCACGTGACTTCACCATTATAAGTCAATGTGGGAAATATGAAAACTGTTATTTTGGCGCCGGAAATGATCTAAAACTGTCCCAAGCACATGAAATCGTGGTTTCATGTACTCTTTGTAAGGTCCGATCATGAAACCACGATTTCATGTGCTTGGGATAGTTTTAGATCATTACCGGCGCCAAAATAACAGTTTTCGTATTTCCCACATTGACTTATAGTGGTGAGGTCACGTGACCGACCTGACCTCATGTGACATTTAGGTTAAATCCGAGATATTCAAGTTGTAAGACCTCTGAAGGATACTACGTCCTGTAAGTTTTATCTTCCTGTGAAAGTTCCTCTGGCACTGAGGGCGTTGCAAAGTTGCAACACTGAGGACCTCGCAGAGGCTCATTTATGACGTCATAGGTCAGTGACCTGACCTGACCTGAAAACGCAGTTGAGGTCAAAAGATCCAGCTTGAATAAAAGATTAGGTATGCCAAGTTTCAGCTGTCTACCCTAAGCGAGTTTTAAGCTATCGCGAAAAGCCCTATTAGGCGGCACCCGCCCCACCCCTTCTCGGCCGACGAGGGTTAATGTACTAGTTCATGTACATGTATGCGCAGACATAGTATCATCTCAGCTAAAATATATCTCTAATTCATGCTCGACAGATTCTAGTGTTGTTACAAAAATTAACTCATTATATTTCCAATTTATTTGACTATTAAGCCTGACGAATATTTATTTTTCAAAAAATAGGTGCTATCTCCAAAATGGAAATTTTTCAGATTTCGGGGACCACACCATCGGATTCCTCGCATAATTTTGGTCCAGAAAACATTAAAATTGGAAATTGGTATTTTCAAAAGTTATTTACCGTCTGTTGGGGCAATGTGAATGGGAAAACACCAGGGGAGCTGGTCTTCCAAAAACTTTGTAAAATTTGACGGGGCCTAATCAGGGTCTGTTGTTCTGTCCCACAACTATGCTTCAGGATTTGGCATTAGATGTCTACACTGCTTCTATTCTGGTTCGTTGTTTATGTTTTCTGTTCATGTAGGTACCTACCCATCTTTCTTAACCCCTTGCAAGGGCTTGTGTAGGCATGCTTCATGAGCTTGAGAATTTATAGCCCATTGCAATGTGCTTTTGGCTATATGTTTTAACTAAAAACAACTTATTATATACTATCTGGTTGCATTGCATTGAAAGTATCCACGGCCGGCTGATGGCTGGCTGCCCACAGTTTGCCACGGCTGTGGGCGGCTGTGGCTGTGGAGCCACATCTGCGGGGCGGCTAGGCTGTGGAAAATTGCAGCCATGCAGAACTCTACCTCCAGCCCAGTTGCCTCAAAGTTGCCTAACTATACGGGAGATGTGGGCCCTACGGGCTGTTTTTGTGGCACTTCAATCAAGCAACGCAATCAAAAAGGTAATTCGTGTTAGGTGAGCAGCTCCTTTTGCACGCCTGAATCAAAAACCTCGCTACGGCAAGTGCCTTTGCAAGTTCAGAAATACCGTTGCAAAGTTTCGCTCTGCAAAGACAAAAGCATTGGATCGGCTTGCACATTCATTTGCAAGAACCGTGCCGGGGACTTTGACCTTGCGGGAGCAAAGTGCCGCCCCTATCGCATAGTTGCACGCGGTATGAGGTAAAATGGCGCGCGCTACCGTTCCACGCTCAACGGAGGGACTGGCATTGACAGTTCTGCACATGGAGATTCGGCACTACGGGATCAGCTATGTGGTCACGACCGGACCCCGCCCTTGGGCCGGTCAGAGGAGGTATATATAGCCCGGCAGTGGACGGCTAGAGCGCAGTCAGCTCTCAGCGGCCATAGCAACCGTCACCATGATCAAGGTAAGTCAAATAAACCCGCATAGAAACTGAATGAGAGAAATCCTAAGTTTTTTCAGTTCTGAGACGAGGATTGATTTCATCTGCCGCGATACATAGGTGTGCTGCAACCCGAATCATATTGATCATTGACACATTAGAAATTTAAAGGAAAGGCAAGCCACATCTCATTTGTATGAATGTACAGTCATCACAAATTTTCCAAGCTTCAACAGCGAGTTGATAAAGGAGTTACTTATTAGTTATTTCATAGTTACTCAATTACCTACACGTCTTAATTTAAAACTGAAGCATATTTCAAACTGTTTGGTTATTTGTAATGCGTAATGCCTAGTGCTTAATTAGCTTAAGGTTTGCGTTTGAGGCCCTCCTAGCTACTATGTAGAGAACTATGTAGCATGTAATCATTGTTTTTTATTAATTGTTCTTTATTAATTTATTAAAAGTAGGCAGCGCGTCCTTAATCCTTTTATACCGAATCAACTTATGATGGCGTAGCGAGAACTGCGCCCTAGACTACTTAGAAAATGCGAATGGGGATAGCCGTATGTTACGCTTTACAACATCCTTTTTCAATGTGTTTTCAGTTCGCCGTTCTCTCCCTGTTCGTGGCCGCTGCTGCTGCCAGCGGAGGTGGCCAGAGCCACGTCCACGTGTCAACGTAAGGAAACATAAACAGCGATTTCCGTTGGTTCTTCCTGCTTACCGTGCTCAGCGGACTCAGCCTGCACAAGTTCTTGTATTTGGGCCCGGTGCGATTTCCATAAGGGAGGTTTTTATTTAACGTCAGAGAGGGTATAATATTGAAGTTCTATCGACGAAAATTTCCAAACATTTTACTTACTAAAGAAACATGGCACGATATAAACGCCAATTTTTCTTTGCTATAATTCAGATTTCATTGATTTTGTGAGTGATGTTGTCACCCGGTGGCTAAACCAGACTTAACACAGGACTTAACACAGAAGCATGAACCAAACAACTGACATATTTCTCATATTCCAGTGCCACGCCGTACGGAAGCTCGTCGTACGGATCTGAAGTGTACCACCCTCAGTACGTGTAAGTAAACATTAATATGTATAAGCACTTATGCAAATAACAAGAGTTCCGCGAGAGACAAGCCAATAAGAACTCCAGCATATGAGTAAGGGAACGAGCCTCGACAGTGTAGAACATTAAGGTCTCCAGTCTTAGCTTGTATATCTAATATGTTAATTATATCCAACGTAGATTAATAATTATTACACTATTGCATACAACGTTCAAACACTTTTCTATCTCACGTTAGTGAAATAAACTTACAATTCTGAATGAGCATGTTAACAGTATAAGAGAGCATTTCCATAACAACCCCAGATAAGTGTTCACGTAAATGTGAAGGGGTAACCAATGGCTTGTTTTCAGGTCCGGTGGATACGGTGGATACGGTAAATTCGCTGGAGGATCCGGTCGGATCTACGCCCAGGGAGAAGGGATCGGACTCAGCCAGGGTGGTGGATACGGCGGTGGATACGGTGGATACGGACAACAAGGATACGGACGCGGCGGACTCAGCGGATACCAGTACGGATACAGCGCTGACGTCGGAAACGGATACGGACAGGGCGCCATCGGAGGTGGATACGGCGGACCCATCGGCGGACCCATCGGCGTAGCTGGTGGATATGGTAGCGGATATGGAATTTATTAAAACAAAATTGTGATCTGAACACTCTCATACTGCCACAATCAAATGTTTCAGGATATTCGTAATCTTGCAAAAGTGTGCATGCTTCAATGTTTCTCATAGCTACGATAATACGATAATACATTGCCACGACTACTTTGATTTGTCTTGCTCAAGGAACCATGAAATGAACAGATATTGACCAACCAATCATGCACTTAGCGACATAAACAAGAAACATTTCATCGAAAAAGAAGCCAGTTTTACCAACATCAAAATAGCCGCCTGCCGGTTTTCTTTTCGCCTTAACCCGCGAGTTGCTAGGGGGGGGGGGAGGCGTTAAACGCCCCCACTTTTTTCGCCGCGCCATAGCATAATAACGGCGCGCCAAGATTTGGGTACCTGTAGGCTATCAATTGAAGTTTATTGTGACAATGTTTCAAAAAAGGAAAAATTTTTAGATCGAGGTTTTAGTTACGTCATGATTTCTGAGTTTTCGACCAAAAACGGCATATGTTCAAAAAATCACATAAAATCACAAAATAGACATACAGACATGCCGTAAACGCCATTAAACTGCCGATACCATAAACAATCAAATGGCTATCTTCGATTATTGATTATCGTTCCGCATTTTCCAAAATCTTGAATTGAATCTTAGCAATTTTTCGTGACTACTTCACGACCATGATAAATGCATTTCTTAAAGGGACTGTCCCACCTTTGCATTAGTTCTGAGTTGAGATAGCCAAGTTGGCGGTCAGGTTCAGAAACCACTATATATCCTGGTCGCAATATCCTCAGTTTCGTGGTGTTAAGGAAATTCGTTCCCTTCATTTCAAAAGTGGGCCTTAGCTAAGGCCCTATCTCTTAACCCTCGCCCGCACATGGGGGGGGGGGGTTGCCACCCCCCCAGGCAGTCTTTCTGCTCTGCACTCAACATTTTTAGAGCTAGAAGGCTGATTTTTCGTATAGCTGCTCGTCTATCCTTTCTTGATGTCCACTGAAAATTTCAAGTTTCTGTGATTTTTGGTTTCGGAGATATGACCTTGTTTTTCAGGTCATGCCATGACCCAAATGGCCAATTCTCAACATCTTGCGTTTGCCATGGGCGTTGTGAGCTTTTGACACCCTGATTTCGGCCTTTTTTGCCAGTCTTACCTCCCACCCAGGGGGCGTGAAGTCTAGTTCCTACCAACCTGGCACTCCCATGCCTACGTCACCACGAGGACGCCCGAGGGCATTTACATGTTGAAGATTTTTTTTTTTTTTCTAACTACACCGCCACCCATTAATAGGTGACCAGGAGTGCCCCCTCCCTCAGCCCAGCGACTCACAGAACCTTACTTTACCACCAGAGAAAACATAAAAATGGCAAAGTCGCGGCACTCCCTGCTAAGAAACGGAAAACAACTCAAAATAAGCAACCAGTCGGTAAGAGGAAGTATGGTTAGTTAGTTAGAAGAAGAAAAAAAAACGGCAAAAGATGTCCCCGCTGAAAGCAGCGGGAGACTAAATCACTACTTCCAATACCATGTTTTATGATGTAAAAGAACACTCATTCAGGGTTAGTAAAGGGACACATACATACACACAAAGCACAGGTTCTGGTCAGTATTCTGCAAAAGGTCATGTGTGACCGGATGAACCCTTCCAGCTAAGCAGAGCTTGTTGCTGGTCGGGGTCACCGGTCACAACGCCGTAAGGGTGGGTTCGGTGTAAAGCCACAGTCACTATGGCTGACAGGCTACGCTATACGAGTAGGTGTTTGGAGGAGTTGAATAAAAAACTGCAACGTGATACAACGCATGCATATTATTCTATTTGAAAGTACCTTATTTATTTGCATATTTTACTATTGATTATTGAACTTATGTAAACAAAAGCTACACAGGGTGTTCTAGGAAATACTCCTTACTTATTTTCTTTACTTGCAATTTAGACATGTTGATAATGCATTGAGCGTTAAATTGAGTTGCCATAATTTTATTCCAGATGCTAGGCCCAAGCCATGTTACATTACGAGTGCAGTATAATCTTTTTATAAATGGTTCAATGAACTGTTGACGATTTCTGGTCCTTGAATCGCTAGGGTCACTAAGGGTAAATAATCCACCAACAGATGATGGGAGAGAAAAAGAAAGCTTTCTGTGCATTAAGATAATAGCCTGCTGTTTTGCTATATTATGAACTTTGAGAAGCTTAAGGCTTTTGAAAATTTCCTCTGTGTGTGCTAAACGATGTTGATGAGTAATAATACGAATGGCTCGCTTCTGAAGCAACTCAATTTTGTTTAAGTAAGAAGGAAATGTGAATCCCCACACCACACAACAATAATTGATATATGGTAAGACCAGTGAATTGTACAAAAGAGTTAGCAAATGAGTATCAAGGAAAAATTTTGCTCTGCTCATTACCCCAATGTTACGACTGATAACTGTTGTTAAGTGGTCAATATGGAGATTCCATTTAAGGTTCGGATCTATAATCATTCCTAAGTACTTCACTGATTGAACAGCCTCAATAGGATCACCATTTAATGTTACATTAAGTTCTGCTGGATTGAGTGTATTATTGTAGATTTGATACACTGTTTTCTTTGTGTTGAGGCTAAGTTTATTTGCTTGCAACCACGTGCATATAATGGGCAATTCAACGTCAATCATATTTTGAAGCTGGAACGCTGTTCCACCTTCAAAAATGAAGACTGTATCATCTGCATACAGTAAACATTGTGCTGTTTTACAAATATTTGGAAGATCATTTACATAAAGTAAGAAAAGCAAAGGACCAAGAATGGAGCCCTGGGGTACACCAATGTTTACATTTTCTATTGAAGATCTTGCACTGTTATATTCTACGCATTGTTTTCTATTAGTAAGGTAAGATTCTATCAGGCTAAGTGCTTGCTCAACAATGCCATATTTGCTACATTTTCTTATTAGTATGTCATGATCTACAGTATCAAATGCTTTTTTTAAATCGATGTACAGAGCTATGGCAATGTTGCCTTTTTCAAATACTTTCATTATTGTATCCTGCAGGAGAAGTATGGGCATATATGTTGAAAGTGACTTTGAAAGCCAAATTGGCTAGCAGACAATATATTATGTTGCAAGAGATATTCCATGAGTCTTTTGTGAATTATCTTTTCAACAAGTTTTGAGATATAAGGCAAAATACTTATTGGTCTATAGTTACACATGCTGCTTTTGTTGCCAGCTTTGTAAATAGGTTTGACAACTGCAATTTTCATGTTTTCTGGGAAGATACCTTTTTCCAAGCAGAGATTAACCAAGTGCACAAGTTCAGGTATTATTGTAGAGTAGGTAGACTTGAATATCTTTGCATTTATACCATCTATACCTGAGCCAACATTTTTCATGGCTTTGATGATCGAGTTTAGCTCAGCTGAATTAGTAGGCTCAAATTTGGATATATGCTCAGCGTGATCACTTATTATATAACTTAAAGGGTCAGTGTTGCTTGGAGGAATTTCATTTTTCAGTTTTTCACATACTGAAATGAAATATTTGTTAAATGAAGCAGCTATGTCATTTTCATCATCCAGTTGTGTACCATTTTCATTGACAAAGCTACTGGGCAAGGACTGCCTACTGCATCCTCCCATGGCACATTTTTTCAAAAGCTCCCACATTTTCTTGGAGTTAGATTTATTTTCTTGAAATTGATTTTGGAAATAATTTTTCTTTGCTACTTTTATGATAATGTTAAGGCAGTTCCTATGCCTATTGTAGGCAAGCTTATTCTCTGTGGTTGGGTTTTTATTTTTTTCTTTGTACAAAAACACTCTCCTATTGATGGATGTTAGTATTGCTGGAGTTATCCATGGTTTTATAGCTTTACTTTTTCTTGTGCATTTTATTTCAGTGCTAAACATCTTTATTCCTGAGGAGTATGCATCTATGAGAATGTTTGAGGCAATGTTTGGATCTGTAGTTTGTGAGAAATTTTGCAGATGCTCAGTAATATAGTCTTTGAGATTGTCCATTCTGTTTTCATTGAAGATGAGCATATAAGTGTCATGTCTTTTGGCATCTTTGTGAGGGTAAGAGCAGGTAAAGATAGGAAAGTGATCAGAGAGATCTTCATATATAATCCCAGAGCAGGAGACCAGTTCAATATTGTTGCAAAAAATATTATCAAGCAGAGAACCCCTTTCATCAGAGATTCTTGTTGTTTTAAAGATAGTTGGCCAGAAGCCATGAAAAGCAAGTGTATTGAAGAATTCTAATGTTTTGTTATTATTTGCAATATTGAAGAGGTCATGGTTAAAGTCACCTGCCAGGAAGGTTGTCTTATTCTCATGATTTATATTCTCAAGCAACGATTCAAGTTCACAACAAAAAATGTCACTGTCCAAGTCTGGAGGTTTGTATATAGCTCCAACAATGCATGTTGGATAACTATCGACTTGGCATTCTATGATAACTGATTGAGTACATTGTAGGGTTTTAATTTTAGATCTGAGTGAATGTTTAACTGATTCAGTATTTACATAAATTGCCACCCCACCTCCTATTTTGCCATTCCTGTTCTCAAAATAACCTGTATATCCAGGAAGTTGTCTATTATAAATTTGGTCATCCGATAACCATGTTTCAGTGATGCAAATGATATGCCAAACACAATGACTTCTGGTCAAAAACAACTGAAGTTCTTCAAATTTATCATTTGAGCAAATAGATCTGGCATTTATATGAATGATATTCAAAAAATAGTGTGATGATTTATTTGTATCAAACATTGACGGAAGGGAGAAATAGCCACAAGAGGATTGTAGGGTTTTAAAGCTGTTGTCATCAACCTGCAGTTCAGGTGAGGTGATATTGGCAAAGGGATTAAATTGTTGGCTATTTATAGGTTCTGGGATATCAGAACACTCTACGAGGTTCATGACAAATGACTAGGTATACTGTAATTTAGGTACTATACCTTGTTTTACGGATTTTCTGATAGGACAGACCAAGAGACCAAAAAAAGCAGGCACTCTCGGTACTCGGGGAAGCCCAGTTCAAGCGTTTTGTCAGAGGGGCCAGATAAAAGAAGAACTTTAGTAGTGGGATTTATTTTTACACTAATTTCAAGCTAATTTTTACTATAAACTGCAATACTTTGTAATGCTTGAAATGTTGAAACTACAAATGGAAACAAAATGGCTCAAACTCGAGCAGTGAGTTCTAACTTATTTTTATAAATTAGTCTTCTAAACACACTTTTATTTGGAATGAGAAGATATGTATGTCACGTGACATATGCAACAGAGGCACAATTAATCCAACCTTGAATTGCTGCTATTTGTGAATCACGTGGCGTGTGTACTATGATCTGTTGGTAAACAAAGGCAATGCATATTGATATCGGTACTGGAGGATAGATATTAGATATGTAGGTAGCTATGATGTTTGTTTATGTTTATGTAAGTCTGGAAGAGTATGCAGCAAGACCTCATTCAACAACAGAGTCAGGGTTATGTATACCAGATGATATGAAGTAAGTATAAAGGAACAGGTAATGTTGAGTGTTATGAACTTAAATGGAGATTTGATTACTTTTTTTTATCTGAGCAATGCTGCACCAAAAGTGCATCTCGTGGCACAGCATACTTTCAACCTTAGCATATGCTACTGCAAGTTATAGTAGTAATGTATTATGTATTTAGTAAAATACATAATACAGTAATGTATTTTGTATTATTGTATTATATTGTAGTATTATTGTAGTATGTATTATGTTATGTATGCTGATCAGTGCAAAGTGCAGGCACATGTAGCACATATTGCTATAAGCCATCAGGCAGCATATTGGTCAACAACAGCAATCCATGTGATTGAGTGACCATTCATGTGGCCAAGCGCCACTAGGGGCATGCACCAGACAGGAATCCGACCAGGAGCAACTCCTTAAGGGTTAGCAGCTCAATAATGCTGATAAAGATTATGAACAAGGCAAGCCACCCAGTCTCCTGGTTAAAATGTTTAAAATGGCCTTTCTGCCAGGCACTGGTGCATATTTCAGCACCCATGTATGCATTCCATTCACACATTCATTCCACGTGCAGCCACGCAGCTCCAATAGCACTCTGGCAGAGCTGGCAGCTGCACGCCTGGGTGGCTCATATAAGATCAAGGTGATCATTTACTATCAGAGAACCAATTAAGAAGAGCTCCAGTAAAGGGTCAGATATCTCTGTCAATGCACGCCCCAATATCCAGTGCCCATTTCCTGCAACTGACACTATATGCCACTTGGGTAGCAAGATCAGCACCTGCATTGTTGTGTTTGCACCATAATGAATTAATTGTGGCACATTGTATAATGTGTATATGTATGCATGGTATTATTTTAAGATGCGGAAGGTTGAAAGTATGCAGACACTCCAGTCTACGCCGCAAACATTGCTCAGATGCTGCATAATGCTAGGTTGCTACTCGCACTGATCTTGTGCTTAGTTCCCCTTCTTCGTCTGCCGGTTAGACCGGGTAGAGGGCACCACATACTCTTCCAGGTTGGTTGTCTTGCTAGCTACAAATCCTTTAGGGATGTCTGAGAGTGTCTGGGAGCGCATGAAGTTGCTGCCCTGGTTGCTTTGTTGTGTGGTTTTGTTGGCTGCCTTTTGAAGAATTGCTTTCACATCTCTCTCTGACAGCCATGGCTGGATGCGGGTGTAGCGCTTTTCAGCGGAGTCTCTAGCCATGATGTTTCCATTTCTAGTATAGTAGTTGAGCACCTCCTTACGCTTTCTCATTTCCTCCAGCATTGTAATCATTTTGGCTCTTTTCTCAGTTAGGTTTTCATGCACAGTGATTTTTTCTCCTGGCTGGCCCCCCTGATCAAATTTTGACTGGTAGACTGCCTCCCTGTCATCATGGTCCTGGAACTTCACAACTACTCGTTTTTTGTTGCGAAGGCGGTGGCATGCTACTATTTCTCCCTTCATGTCTACTTTCAGTTTTTCCTTGATGATTTTCTTGACAGTCTCTCTAGTCTCACTAGGAGTTTCCCCCTCTTCACCCTCAGGGAAAGCCCCACCCAGAATCAGAGAGGTCTTTCGGTTATCCCGCGCCGTGCTGGGGGGGGCGTTTTTACGCCCCCCCCCCTCAGGTTTTTCGCGAATATCTCAAAAACGGCGGCGCGCAGCGCCGCCGTTTTTGGTACACGTGTTCCTACATCATTTCCGCACATGTTGTGAAAATTTCAGACCTAGGCCGTTCAAGGTCAGGTCACCAGGTCACGTCAAGTGACCTTACCTCAGAAAAAGTTCAAAGGCTCGCTATAGCTACACCGACTGAACGATCACTTTGAAACTTTCAGCGATTGATATGAGTAACAGTATGTATAAAATGTATATCTCGGATTTTTGATATCTGTGACCTAAGGTCAGGTCAATTTTGCGACCTCTCCATTATAAGTCAATGGGAGAAAATTGAAATGCGCCTCTTTTGGACGAATATCGTTCAAAACGCTCTCAAACATCGGTTCATAGGTAAACATGACACACTGAATAGGAAAAATGCACCTGTGACCCCTCTGTGTGCCCCTGAGGTCATCTCAGGTCATGAACGGTCGCCAGCAGTTTTTTGGCTATAACTTTTGATAGAGACGTGCTAGAGCGGTGAAAACACGTCAGATGTGTTCAGCTCGACGATACGGATCGACTGATATGCAACATGACCCTTTTCGGTCAGGTCATGACCTTGACCTGAGGTCAAATTTTCAAAATGACCTTTTAAGGTCAACAAATAGTTCATTCGACGCGTCTCGACGAGAGGAACACGATGCTGGCAAAAGTAATGTCATGGCGCTTATGAGTCAAAAGTTATTGACGAAAAAACGTTTTTCGTAAAAACTGCTATTTTTGGAGTTTTTGCCCTCTGGAGGCTAAACCGTTGACCTGAGGTCAAATCTGAGAACATTACTCAGAAAGGTCTGTAAAAGGGCTATCGAATGCGCTTTTCCGCGGCGCTGTAGCTCTATCGGTTCCCGAGATAGCCGTTGGCAGTTTCCAAAATGTTGAAATAGTCAACATTTTACCTTTGGTGACCTCTGGTGACCTGACCTTTGACCTGACCCAAAAAATGACCGAAGTGTTTTCGTCCTTATTTTTGACACTCTTTCGATTGCCGCTTACCGCGTGTCGCTACGTGGCCCAGGAGCCGAGTTAGACGGGGGGGCGTGAAAACGCCCCCCCCCCCCCAGCACTCGGCGGAAAGTTCAGGCCACCAGCACGGCGCGGGTTATACTGCTCAACCTCGTCTAGGTTTCTATCCACCTTTGTTATCTTCTCCCACAGCTTTTTGTTTTCCGTTTTCAAGTTTTCAATCACCTCACTGCTCTTTTTTTGTTCTTTTTTTACTTTTTCTAACTCATCCCTCAAAACCGAAGTCTCCTTCTCCACCGCCTCCATCACCAGCTTTTTTATCATCTCGCTATCCATCACTGGGCCTCCCCGTGATACTCAAACTAAAGGATTGAGAAACTGAAAAAAACTGAAACTGCTCAATGCACAATCTAGTGTCCTAGCCTTAAGTTATAGATCAAATATAATGGTCCTAACGGTCCTAAATTTACTTGAAGTGAACAAAAATCAGTAAGTACTCCCTTCGCAGTGCGCCAATATCGTCGTCAGAACACCTCTCGCTGGACCCGTCCGCTCGCAAGCGCGTCAGGAGACCGAATGGAAGATAGGGAAATTGCCATAGTTTAGAGCCGCCTGAAGGGCAACCTTGAGATAGATGGCAATGTAGGGGAAGTTGGGGCAATGCCGGAGTTGGGGCAAAGCCGAAATTCGAGATATTTCGAAAACCGTAAGACATGGATGCCACCTGTCAGTGATGCTCTGAAGCTTAAGTGACTACAATTATCGCATGTTTGTTACGAGTCGTCATTCGGAATACTTCGACTGTGAGGGCGCCAAGAGCGTTTTCAAGGTACGTTTCCCTTGTACTACATGCGCCTTTGAAGCTGCATTTCTCACTCATTATGCTACCGTTTGTCTGGCCAATTCGGTCAAGCAATCTTTAGCATGTCTTTGCATAAGTGTGCTGCCTATTTGAAATTTATACAGCACGTTGAAAAGTTATGGGCCTGCAAATGAAAGTATGGCAGGCTGGGGTAATGCCGAAAACGTGCGATTACGCACGTGTTGAAAGCACGCTACGTGGACTTTACTGCTGTAGAATAGCAACGCGTATTTTTAGTCACACAAATTACACTTTCAACCGACACAACGGCCTGTTACCTATAAGGAATGGTTTACCTGGCATGTTCTTATTATATCACACAATTATAACTTCCAGTGTGCACCGCGTCCTCAATCTCTTAAAACGCGTGTCAGCTTTGATCAATTCTGGATAAAGTTTGAGATAAAATGGCAAAACATCAATGTCGGCATTCCCCGTAGATCATTTCTCCCATTTTCGGCTTTCCCCGCAGTCCGGGGCAACGCCGAAAAAGTCACTTCTTTGATATTTTTAGTTTGTGCGCTTAACGGTATGCGAATTCATCAAATGCGCCTGGTATGTTTGAAAGGCAAAAGACTGGCCTCTCGAATGACGCCAACAAGAATAGCTTATGTTGTCTACCTTGCGTGCTACGGGCGTCAGAAAAAAAGTCTTCGGCGTTCCCCCAACTTCCCCTAAATGTGTGCTAATATGATCATCAACATGTTGTTTATCCAAATCCAGGGCCAATTAATCGATAACCTGTCACGTTTTCCAGTGGTGATGCGCTAACGTTCGTGGTTCTTGCAGCCAATAAGGGTGTTTCATAGTGCGATTCAGCCGCATTATCGACTTTAATGCCATAAACCGCCACGGAACATACGATTTGCAGCTCCCTGGCGTGATAGCTGCCAGTAGGGCTCCGGAGTCGGAGTCATGAAGTCGGTCGGAGTTGACAGTTCTGACCTGAGTCGTCGAGTCGGAGTCAGAGTAGATTTTAAAAGCCTGGAGTCTGAGTCAGTCACCGAAATTCGATCCCCTCCGCATACCTTTCAGGGTTCCGTAGTCGGAGTTGTAGTCGGTCGGAATCGACAGTTCTGACCAGAGTCAGTGTCACAGTCGATTTTGAAAGCCAGAGTCAGAGTCGGAGTCACCAAAAAACCATTGCCTCCGCAGACCTGCTAGGGCTGTGGAGTCGGAGTCAGTCAGAGCCGACATTTGAAATCAGTCAGAGTTGATTTTTGAAAGTCTGAGTCAGAGTCGGAGTCATCAAGAAACCCATTGACGATCCGCAGTACCATGCAGTAAGGGCGCTGCCGATTGATGCCCCTGAATTGCCTATGAATTGAATGAATAGATGACAATTAATTATGCAGGTACCTTCTATCATTTATCCCCTGCCACTTGGAGGACTTACTTTCAGTAGAAAAAGACGCATTATTTTGTTTGTTTATTTATTGACAAATATTTTTTGAGCAGTATAGGGATACAGGCACAAAACACAAGGATAGCACCTCGCTGGTGCAAATAATTGCTAGGTAGATGTTGAGATGTGTTGCCATTGAAGAATCTACTGATTTTCCTGGCGGCTCTCGTTTTCAAGTAACTACCTACTGGTCGTGTAAGATCTCTTGATTGCTCACCGTCTGGCGTCTTCAAAGGTTTTCTGAAAGCTAATCAAACGTTACCATGACTGCTTTTTGATTGCATGGCGCTTGCTGGTTCTGCTTAATTGGTGGTTCTTGCGTCTGATCCTGTTGCAGGTTGCTTCATGTTCCATCACATCACATTAAATTTCTAATGGAACAGACACTTCTACCTTTTATTTCACTATCAGTCGACTTGCTTTTACCCCTGTGGCCTGCTCGCCCTTTTATTTCCACGCTGGAATCTATCAATTGTTGAAAAAGCCTCAGATAAAAAAGCAAGAGAAGTATGTCAAGTTAAATAATTGAGACGGTCCAAGAAAACCAGAAAAAAAAATCAAAAAGCCTGTCCATCTCACTTCCCTCATTTCATAACAAAAACCAGGCAGCAAAACATGCGAAAGAGTCCTTAGCAACGCCCTAGCAACGCATTTGTCTTAAGTGCGCAATATGTGTCACATCTGGAAAATTTAGTAGCTACTTGATTATTCAACTAGAATTGGACTATATCAGCTAGGCTTTTATATAAAAATAAGTGTTTGCTTATCGAATTTATAGCAACTGGTTGCTTAACTTCGAAATAATGATTTATTCCAAAAAAAGCTGTTTGCGACATATTTGTAAAGAAACAACGGAAATAGCTTTGACTCGTGCGCTATTCTAGTACATTTTTGGTAGAAAACTTCGTCCAACCTTATGTTTTAGGGCCTTGCTCCCACCTATCATGGAACATGTTGTTCGACGATGTACAGGGGTCAAGGTCAGGGCCAAGGTCAACATAGGTCATCTAAGATAATTGCGTTTTAGGCAAGCTGAATTTACTTTTTGTGAAGTTTTTTGACTGCATTTTTGGTAAAAGCTTCTCAGATCATGATTTCATGAGATATGGACCCAAAAACAATCGGTGCACACATCAGTACACACACAGACATACAAACAATATAATTGACCTTGACCTAACTTGACCTGAAATGACCTCAGCAGCAAAATTCTGGTCGGATAGTGTGACAAAGAGGTTCTAGCTGGCTTGGCACCAGAAAACAGCATCGTCATCGGTATTTGATAAGCAGCGCACTTGATATCCAACGGTGACCCAAAACAGCAACATTTTTTAGTTTGACCTGACCTGGAAGGTCAATGACTGACCTGAGAAGATAAAACTGGGTATCATTGGATTCCTCTCTTCCCAAAGAATCTTTTTGGTCTTTACTGCTAAGCTCTATCTCCAACAGGAACGAAATGGCGCGGGGGGGGGGGTGGCACCCCCCCCCCCCATGTGCGTTCTAGGATGGGAAAATGGCATGTGCGGGCGAGGGTTAACTATTAACGGCCATTTGATGACGTCATTTGCATTTTGAACGCCTGTCACGCATGTGAAGTTTCACTTGATTTACGAATAAGCTAATCAGACACTTGTTATTGTATGAGCCGCTTTATATTTGAGAGCAAATACCTATATTTGCTGCCAAATTTCCCCCACATTGACATGAAGTAAATCCTTCATTACGTCACAGATCCGATCTAAATGACGTCACGATGAAATATAAAAGTCGCAATATCTCAAAAAGTATACAATGAAAACGCGTAAAAACTTCCAGAATTCGTCACAATATCATGAGTAACATTTCCGAATCCTAAATGGTACTTTGTTTAAGGTGGGATAGTCCCTTTAAATTGAACTTTTTGAACCAAACACGTACACATATGATAAAATGAATGTCACCATCGTGTTCAGCGCCCACAATTACCCATAAAACATGTGTCACAGGCTGCGAAAATCAGTTTTCATTTTCGGGGATATGTGCCTACCCGGTTGACCGGACCTTAACCCTGACATATGCTTGACTGACCCAGTGGCGGCGGAAGCAGGGGGGCAAGGGGGGCAGCTGCACCCTAAAGCTATGGAAAGGGGCGCCTCGAAAATCTGTAGAGGAGGCAGTAAGTTAAGAGGTGCGGCAGCCATAAAGCTGAGCAGTGCGAGGCGACACCGCAACTGATAAAGGCACTTGTGACACGAAGAGGGTGGCAATGACGTGGGAAAAGTATCTTTTGATATGCTGAAGAGTGGAGGGCATCCTTATCTGAAACAAAGGCAGATGCTGCCGACCCTGTCGAATATAATCTTGCCAGGCGATAAAGGCTAGGAGGGCGCAGCTACTCGAGAAGCGCGCCATGCGGAAGAGGGGCGCCTGCGTGCGAAAGAGGGGCGCCTGTGTGTGGGACGAAAAAGAAACATTTATGGAGACGTCTTTGAAGGCGATAGCCTCCGAACGCCAACACGAACATATGAGGGCTTATAGCGTTGCAGGCTCCATGCGACAAAAAGGGGCGCCTGATGGCCGATATGCCAGAGGAAATTAGTTTGTGTAACATTTATCGGGGGCGGTTTGCCGTTTACAACATATGAATGTTAAGGGAGGTCCGAGATTGGGGCCTGTAAAATTGCACTGTCCGTATGGGCGGTTACACCCCTAGTGCTAGGGCGTATTTTGCGTTTTTTTTTTTTACTGGGGAGATGATTATGACCAGGAATGGCACTCTGCAAACTTCTATGGGCGCCTGTATAGGGGCGAAACTGATTTTCCAGTGCAGGGACGGCCATCGGCATGGTAAGGGGCGCCCAGCGGGAAGGGGCGCTTCAATATCGTTTGCACCCCTATCCTAGAATACCTTCCGCCGCCACTGGACTGACCCCTACATGGAGCTGACACTCTTGTAGGCCTTATATGAAGGGTTGTACACCGTTTTAATACAGTTTATGATGAGAGGCGCCCAATCCGAAGCCCTGAAGTCCGTGCTACTACTTCACGCCAAAATTTGGCCCGATTTCAGGTGTTTGACCTGACCTTGACCCGACTCGTGACCTCAAAATTCAACTTTAAAGTACTCATCTGAAGCGTCTCGTCGCATTCTTTCGTTTGCCGCCTCGCTGCGCCTATTGGTTCTCGAGTTATCGGCTGGCAGGGGCGGATCCAGAAAATCTCCAAGGGAGGAGCCATTAGAAACCAGGAGGCCCCCATAATCCCACCTGTTGGAGGCCCCATCTTCCCACTTGTTGCCCCCCCTCCAAAAAAAAAAAAAACTGCGTCTATTGAGCTTATCTAGCTGTTCAGGCAACATCTCAACATGAATAAACGAATTATGAAATAAATGAACGAATAAAGTACCGTTACCAGTAAACGAGCAGTTTTTTTTAATGCAATACCGTCGACAGTCAGATGGGTACACCGCATCCACGGTAAGTAGCACAAAGACTGAGGCTGTAGGTGCTTGCTTACTGTTTGCTTTTGGAATTCGTATTTCGTATTTCGTATTTAGAATCACGACATTAATCAAACTACTAATATATCATTTGTTATGAATACTGTTACACTACGTTTACCACCTAACTCAGGTGGTATTTCGATTGTCAGTTTTAATTAAGTTCGTTCTACAATGAATGTTTTTTATTCTCCATCTGTCCAGGCTCATTGCCAGGCCAATCGACTTGGCTGAAAGAACAGTAGCTCTCATATTAGTTCACATATGTATTGTACAGACATTAATTACTGCAGCTGGGCTCTTGCCTGCTGATGACTGCCAAGAAATAGACAACAAATGAATTATTTCGAATCTCACAGGACAATCACCTATGCATGGCCTATCACCCCTCATACACCTATCCTCGTTTCACGACAACCTCAAAGCCGAAGTGCTTTGGCAGGCGAATTGGCAGGCACACAGCACGCCACAGCACGCAAGGTGTGAGTAATCATGAGCGGACTCATCGCTGAGGGTTATCAGCTGCTAAGTAACTAAGGGTAGCATGGCACCACGCCAAACATCTCTGGAAAACGACAAATCCACGATATAAAAATACATACACTGTATGGTGCCTATCAAAAGTTTCTCCTGAGTTCCTACAGGCTAAGAACATATGTCCTGCAGTGCGAGTGCGGTATCGTATCGGCGACCGGAGTTCGCCGTTCGGTGCTCACTCACTTCATACCGCTCACAAACGATCAACTGCGACTGATGGCTGACACGACTGATACTACATTGTAAGGCGAAGTCGCTTGGCCGAAGAAGTCGCAAACTGCGTCACAATGTCTGAGACGGCCGGTACAAGGTCCGGGTGCACCCGCATCAGTGCCAGTCCCGTCAGTCGCTCCTCCGTCATCGTGCTTCTCAGCCACGTTTTCAAGGAGCGAAGCGTGGAGAAGGACCTCTCCGCCTCTGCGGAGGTCACAGGCAGCGTGACCAGGATTGTGATCATCTTGGAGATGATTGGGAACGGATCTGTGGAGCCAAGAGCACTCAGCAGAGTGGTGGGCTTCTCGCCCGTTTCCTGACGCCACATGTGCTGCCACGTCCTCACCTCGCTCTCCGCCTCTGCTACTGAGCAATCCAACAGGTCCTGGTAGGTCTGGACGAACTCAGCCACCCAAGACGCGTCACCCTCCTCTGAACTAGGGACCAGACGAATGGCCGAGGCCGCTTTCTGTACGTGCTTTGAGAATCGTCTTTCCAACTGTTCCACGATTTCGTCCAGGAGTGGTATGTATGATGCAACACGGTAAAACTCCTCGGGAGTTTGTAGCGGCGCGCCCTGTGGACGTTTTTTGTGCGTGCTCACCCTTACTTCGATAGCATGTCGCGTCATAACTGACGTATTCCTATCGAATACTTCTCGGAAGGCTTCGTCCACGTTTGCGCGCTTCTCCGGCAGCTCTGAGCGAGCCACTTCGATCAGGTGGGTAGCCTGTGCCAGATCCTGACCTCTGCCCTGCATCTTAACTGAAAGAGGCCGCATGACCGACATGACATCAGCGGTAGCGAACAGAGTCACAACAAACTCCACGCTCGTGACAGCAGTCAACAGTGCTGCCGACCCACGTCGAGTTGCCGGGTCGTCCCAGTCTGACATGGCAGCAAGGGCCTCGACTACGGCATCGTACAGCTCGATGAACGACATCAGAGCATCATGTCGCTCGACCCATCGTGTTTCACACAGCTTTACCAGTCTAGATCTGTTGCCTTTTGTTTCACAAAATTTCGCGGCAGCTTTCAGAGCGAATGACCGTTTTGGAGTGTCGAAGAAGTTTGCGACTTCTTTTATGTTGCCATACATGTTCCTAACTGTTCCCACCCTGCTGGCGGAGACCACGGCTAGATTTAGACTGTGGGAGGCACAGTGGGTATAGGCGGCCAGAGGGTGTTTTTCCTGCACCACAGCAGAAGCGCCTATGGTTTGTGACGACATACTCGCGGCGCCGTCATAGCCCTGACCCACACACCTGTCCATGCTGAACCCCACTTCCTCACAAGTTTTGAGAATCAAGTTTCCCACATGCCCGGACAACTTCGGCTCCGTCAGCGCAGACCGAAAATCTACGGCACCCTGTAGCTGTTTTTCCAAGTTTTCTCCGTGTGCAGCCTCTAGCGCGTCAACAAAGGCCACGAAATCCTCCCTTACCCTGCCCTCGTGGACGTAGCGCACACACAGACACATTTGCTCTTTTGAAGACACATCCCTCGTTTCACCTACCATGACAGCAAAAGCGGCACTGGCGTTGGCACGTTTTACGATTTCCTGTTGTATCATGCTGCCGATGGTGGACACTAGGTTGTTTTGAACAGTTTTACTCGTGTAAGTGGCGTTACCGGGAGATGATTTCAGAAAGTCTCGAAGACTCTCATCTCCAGCCTCGGCTCTGAATCGAATCAAGCCTCGGAACACACCATCCCTGACATCATCATCTCCTGGGTCTATGCGGCCGTCATCCCTGTGACCTCGCAGAGGAAGGCCGTTTCGTCCACAGAATATGACAGTTTTTGCTACGGATGATACAGCGGCCCTGTTCTTCTGCACTTCTACAAACCTCTGCGAGTTTACCTGGTTGTCAACTGATCGGCTTGGCTCCTCGACAGAGCGAACAAACAGCTGAGACGCTTCTACACACCCCTGGTGGTAGCCTAGCCGCTGGTGCCGCGTCAGCACACCGTCCGTCTCTCCCTTTAGTTTGGCAAATGCCGTCAGCGGAGCCGCAAGCAGCACACCAGGTTTCTGACCACATTTGCTACTACCCACAGATTCGGAACGATGGAAGAGTACACAATACCGGCAGTAGAACCCCCCTGCTTTTTTAGAATACGCCAGCCAGGGGAACTCGTCTATATGTTTCTCGGTTAGGTGCCTTTTTATCTCTTTCCCCTGTTTGGTATGGACCGAAAAGGGCGGCTTCCAGCCAGCCGGCGGCCTCCACTTGGTTTTACATATGTACACACGATCCTCGTTTGTGCATGACTCGGAGTCGGCATAGTTGAGGATGTCATAAGATGGTGTCAGCAAGGGACGACTGGATGGCTCTGCAGTGTCACCACCAGCAGCACAGGCTGGCATAGGACTGACTTGGACAGGAAGAGTAGCTGTGCCGGTCGCATCGTCGCTGAAGGGTGGTGACAGGTCTGGGCCGGAGGACGCGCCGCCAGCAGGGTCTGGGCCGGAGGACGCGCCGTCAGCAGGGTCGGCGTCGGATGACGCGCCGCCAGCAGGCTCTGCTCTGGACCGGAGGACGCACCGCCAGCAGTATCGGCATCGGAGGACGCACCGCCAGCAGGCTCTGGACCGGAGGACTGGGCGGAGGAAGCGCCGCCAGCAGGGTCGGCGTCGGAGGACTGGACAGTCGTTCTGAGGATACAGGGACGACTTGGTCACAAAGACGGATTTAGCGGAATATTGTAGAGAGACTCAGAGACATATGACGATTGGGGAGTGAGAACGGATATTTGACACGAGCCATATTGTGCGAGCAAGTCAGCCAAAGCTCCATTTGACATCTGAGACGTAGACCTACCTGGCAGTGAACTCTGGGGCGGATGACTGGATAGAGGACGCGCCGCCAGCAGGGTCTGGGCCGGAGGACGCGTCGCCAGCAGGGTCTGGGCCGGAGGACGCGCCGCCAGCAGGGTCGGCGTCGGAGGACGCGCCGCCAGCAGGGTCTGGGCCGGAGGACGCACCGCCAGCAGGCTCTGGACCGGAGGACTGGACGGAGGCAGCGCGGCCAGCAGGGTCGGCGTCGGAGGACTGGACAGTCGTTCTGAGGATACAGGAACGACTTGGTCACAAGGACGCATTTACCGGATATTGTAGAGACTCGGAGACATATGACGATTGGGGAGTGAGAAGGGATATTTGACACGAGCCATATTGTGCGAGCAAGTCAGCCAAAGCTCCATTTGACATCTGAGACGTAGACCTACCTGGCAGTGAACTCTGGGGCGAATGACCGGATAGAGGACGCGCCGCCAGCAGGGTCTTGGCCGGAGGACGCGCCTCCTGCAGGATCTGGGCCGGAGGACGCACCGCCAGGAGGGTCGGCGACGGAGGACGCACCACTAGCAGGGTTGGCGTCGGAGGACTGTACGGAGGACTCGCCGCCAGCAGGGTCTGGACCGGAGGACTGGACGGAGGACTCGCCGCCAGCAGGGTCGGCGTCGGAGGACGCACCGCCAGCAGGCTCTGGACCGGAGGACTCGCCGCCAGCAGGGTCGGCGTCGGAGGACCGGACAGTCGTTCTGAGGATACAGGGACGACTTAATCACAAGGACGCATTTAGCGGAATATTGTACAGACTCAGAGACATATGACGATTGGGGAGTGAGAAGTGATGTTTGACACGAGCCATATTGTGCGAGCACTATTTGATATTTAAGGAAGGACATATAATGACTTCGGAACCAATAGGAAGGGACCTGACTTCGTTATTCTCTACATAGGTTTGGTTCGTTACACACCGGTCACTTCTTGCCAGCATAGGTATGCAGCAGATAGTCTCCCCTACACAGCAGAAACCTTAATTGAATTCAGAAAGAAGACAACTAGGTATTGCAACGATGAGTTACCAAGTCAGTCAAAGTTAAATTTCGCATCTGAGACGTAGACCTACCTGGCAGTGAAGAAGTCGGAGACCTTCGGAATCTTTGATAAAAAGCCGACTTCTCTTTCTGCCGCTTTCTCTTCTGAGCACCAGAAAGATGTACACGAGGCATACCTACCGTCTAATGTGTAGCTACAAGGGAATAAGAGGGCTTTCTGAAAAAAAAATATTGTCAGGTCAGAATGTACTCAACTATTCTTAAAGGGACCCTCCCACTTTCGAAAATGTTAAACCATTTGAATTGTGCCCGACTTTAAAGATTGGATAACCAGGAACACGGTTCTTGGCCCAGCGGCCTACATTTCAAACTTTAGATAGAGTTTTCATGGTTCAGAGGAAGTTGAAATTTCTCCTATTGACTTATAATTGGTCGTGAGATTGACCTGACCTCAGGTAGGTCACAGAGATAATAAGTCCGAGATACATGTTTTGTAGATACTATCATCCTCACTAACTCCTGAAAGTTTCATATCGATCGCTCAACAGTTGTAGCTTTGGTGCAAGTTCAAACTTATTGTGAGGTTGGGTCACTCAAACTTACCTGGTGACCTGACCTTAGGTCACATAGAGTCAAAATTTTCACACGCTGTGCGCAAAAGCTTGGAGAACAAGTAGGTATACAAAATTTGGTGACGCTGCACGCCGCCGTTTTCCCGCTATCTACGAAAAACATGGCTGGAGAAACCAGGGAGGACAGGAGGGGACCTTCCCCTCCGGGCCCAATGATTTCAATTTCCTGGAGGGGACCTGGAGAGACCCAACTTATAATGAAATGGGCCCTTTTCTTCTGAAATGTGTGATTTAGTGTGATTTTTTAAAAGGTAGTATGATTTTTGGGCCCTTTCAGACACTAGGGCCCTTTTTCTCGAGGGCCCCAAAAGCCGCCCCCCTCCTCCAGCTCTGCAATCGTTTCGCCGAAAAACCTGGGGGGCGTAAAACCGCCCCCCGGCCCGGCGCGGGTTAAATACAGGTTTATGGGCGTTGTATGGACAGAATGACTTAGTAGTGACATCCCCCAGGCAAAACTTTTCGCCGCCAGTGTTAGCATTGGCATATCAATATTCGGCGGTACTGCAGGTCCCATTGCCGCATCCAAAAGTGAATCCTATTGGTACCCCAGGGTAATCCACCAAAAAAGGTATCCCTAATTGATGAAGTCAACTGTTCCCATCACCCCAGCACAAGGCCATATAGGCATATATATGTAAACACCCAAGCCACAGTTACCTAGGTACCTACCTCAGTTTCACCTTGTCAATTCCATTCTGGGAAAACGTGTTTTGATTGTGGATAACGGGCACCTATAGTTCATTCGTCATCTAAGCAATAGGTGCAATTTCAGGGAATTGTTATTAAAAACCATTGTCATTTACCTAAAATCACCACCAATCGCCACCAAGCGAAACAAAATCGATTTGTTTACAACAAGCCATATAGACTAGAGGTTTACATGCGATGCCAGTGGTGGATTGTTTACGTAGCAGAAAATTTTTGCGCGCGAATATCAAGGCGGATTAAAAAAAAACTTGTCGAGTAGAGAGAAGACCATAATTCAGGGTATAGCCATAATCCACAATTTTTGCTTTGTAAGGTCATTTTTACATTTAACTGGAAGTAGGTTAGCTCTTCAAATAATTTAGGATAAGACATAAAACAATGCTGGATGACACCCTGGCTGGACGTCCTGAATAGAGCTGCAATTTTTTTTTTAAAAATGATTACCGGCCAAAGCCCTAACAAATATCGGCACCGCGCCGCAGCACCACCAGAAAAAACACGGTGGCTAAAGATAAGAAAACATAAGCTGACAGAACGGCACATTATCACGGTTGCGGGTTGGACTACCAAGCAATGCCGGCATATAACGGGCACGCGGCAGGAAAATTGACAAATATGTTTCTTAGAACCAGCACCTAACTTACCGGCCGGCATGAATAGATTCATTACCACAATACTATCGGCAGTAATGAGAAAATACTAGCATGCTGGAACTGAAGGAGATGACTTCTTGTTCGCCTCCGGGCAGTCTCAGTCTCTTTTCGAGAAGAAGGCCTCATGTGTACGGGAGGAAGCCCCTCTTTGTGCGCAAGATGCAAGCCTTCTGACTGTGCGGGTTAAGTTCCTCCGTGCACGGAGGAGGCCTCAGTGCAGGGAGAGAGGATGCCCTTTGTGCGGATGCGAGTGGAGGCCCTTTGTGCAGGTTACGAGGCCCTCTGCGTTGGCTAGTACACCTTCTGGGCAGGCTAGGAAGCCCTCTGTATGCGTGAGGAAGCCCTCTGTGTTGGCTAGGAGGCCCTTTGTGCACGCTAGGAGGCCCTCTTTGTGAGCTAGGAGGCCCTCTGTGCAGGCTAAGAAGTCCTGTGTGTTAGATAGGAGGCCCTGTGTTGGCTAGGAGGCCCTGTGTTGGCTAGGAGGCCCTCTGTGCAGGCTTGGAGGCCCTCTGTGCAGGCTTGAAGACCCTCTGTGCAGGTTAGGAGGTCATCCGTGTTGGCTAGGAGGCCCTCTCTGCAAGCTAGGATGCCCTCTGTGCTGGCTAGCAGGGCACTAAAGAGTCGGGTACTCCAAAGTTTTTCCTAGTATATACTAGAATTATACTATATCATCTAGAAAAACAGCTAGAACTGGGAGCTTTTTACTATATACCGAAAATTATCCTAGGATATGGCTGCGCTGAAGCGCGGCGCAGCTGGCGCTCGTGTTTCAATACATTGCGCTTCATATTTATACACAAGGCGGCCTGTGGTTTCACGCGGTTCCATGGTGTTCTCCCTACATTTAAATACTTACAAATTGTGCTGGCTAAGTATTTAATAACTATCGTGTGCATTAAAAAATTGGTTCTTCATTATGCATGGAATTGTGTGAACAAAGGCCTTTCTGAGTAACTGTGTACAAATTTGCAAACTGCTGTCCTTGACTGGGTGGTGGCCGGTGGGCCAGCCTCATCACTGTTGCGTAGCAATGTGTTAAAAAAGAAGTTTCAAGGAATTTTATCAATTGTAATGCATGGCGACACCTTTCGACTTATTGTGAGCATATTTGGTATAATCGTATTGCAAAGATAGCGAACACCGGCTTTATCTATTTGCAATGGCAGCTTTCGTACGACATTTGTGTATTGTCTTTTCTATGTTGGTCGCTACTCGTTTGTATGTATTTTTAGAGCCCTGACAGGCTGATGAAGGATGACTAAAGTCTTCTGAAAGCTATCATTACTAAGAAATGAAGCTGGTGTTATGAACAGTGAACAGTGTCCCAAAATTTTATTTCAGAGTGAAAAATTGTTCTTGAAAATTGGAGATGAAAGTGGAAAATTGATTTCAGTTGGATGTCACTTCCCACCCAAAACTGGCAAATTTTGGGACATTGGTTTTGAACAAACTTAACAATACAATACCACTGTCCCAGGCTCCAGCTGAATAACATCAACATATAACATAATACTTTGGGTAAACATCTCGTACAACTGTGTTGCTGTGATAATGAAATCAAAACACATGTGCATCCTGCATCCATGAAAGTGGATAGTAAGTAGAAAGAAGCATTTGTTGCCACATGTTAGTGATAATTGTGCAATTTCTTGGTATTTTAAGTTTGTATGAAAACGCGTAAGATTTAGGTGATTGAAACTAAACATGGAAGATAATTTTTAGGTCAATTTTTACTTTTTCTTTTTTAATGCTGTTCTTGATATTCCACTTCACTCAAAACACACCAGTTCATAAGTTATTTCAGGGCTTTCGCAATAGCCATGTCTTTGTGGTCAATCATCCTCAGAGCAGCCTGAGTCAATTCCATTCACGACTTCCTTAGCCATATATCTCTGATCCTTTTTCAGGACAAGACATGCACTACTACATATGCTGTGCCTGGCTCAAGATTCCCATATGTAGCAAGGTTGCCCTACCGACACTGGCAAAATGAATGCTTCCTTGAACAAAGCTAACCAAAGGTGCCATCAACTGTCTTAATCTGAACAGGAAGGAAGCCTAGTTTTCAACATAGACAATGTGACTTTCAGGGTGTGCACCACCCGGTGTTCATTTGTTAACATCAATAATGTGTGACCACGAAAGGAAACCCTTCTGAAGGTAACATCTCTCGACCATTCTAAGATCCTGTCCACTACCTTAACCCTCGCACCGACGGGGGGGGGGGGCGGATATCCGCCCCCCCCCCCTGAGGTTTTTCGCGAATAGCGGGAAAACCGCGGCGGCGGAAATTTGGTATGACTATAACTTCATCAATTTTACACATGGTGTGCAAGTTTGAATCTCCTACCTTTTAAGGTCAGGTCACCAGGTCACTTTGAATGACCCAACCTCAAGTCACTTTTTTGCAACTTTGTCACCGTGCCAGAGCTACAGTAGATGTCGGAGGCCTTTGAAAGTCGCAGGATATTATTAGGTCATTAGAAGCTACAATTTGTATATCTCGGAATTTTGATATCGGTGACCTAAGGTCAGGTCAATTTCGCGACCTCCCCATTATAAGTCAATGGGGGAAAAATCAACTCCCTGTTTTTACCACTAAAACGGGTCGGAATGGCCCCATATACCATACATGACTTCATATACGATCAACCTTCACTACCTTGAGGTCTGTTTTGCTGTTGGGCAGCTGTGAGGTCATGTGACGTCATCAAAGGTCACCAAAGGTTTTTGGCCAATAACTCCGTACAGGAACAAGATACAGACGCGTGGATGATCTCATTGTGTTCAGCTCGTCAATCCACATCGAATGATATACATGATGACCTCGAGGTCACGTGACCTGAGGTCAACCTTTGACCTTGACCTTTCGAGGTCAACATATATATCATTCGATGCGGATTGACGAGAGGATCACGATGATGCCCTTAGGTTGTTCCTATCTTGACTAATTCGAAAGTTATTCGAGAATGTCGGAAAAACTCTCTCCATATCTAGCGCCGCCATTTTGACTTTTTCGACCCCTGTGACGTCATCTTTGACCTGACCTGAAAATGACCTCAGTAAAAATTGTAGATCTTGGCCGTGCGTATCCGATGCCGTTTACCGCTTGTCGCTATCTTGCTTCGTTCTCGAGATCTCAGGGGGGGCGGTCATCCGCCCCCCCCCCCGTCGGTGCGAAGTTGGCGCAGACCCCCGTCGGTGCGCGGGTTAATATTAACAGGTCTTTTAAATAACCATGCATTATTCCTCTGATAATGCTTGTTATGTTTTCAAATAGGTTCATGTTCTTTCATCCTGATTTTTCAAAGATAAGTATCACTTTGAGTTTATTTTTATTGCAAGTGTGATGCATGTAATTTCATCTTCATGTTTTCTCAGATCGAAGATCTTGCTCGCAGCTATGCCTCATTGCCTACCATGGCCAAAACCTCTTTGAGGTTTACTGTAGGTAGTGTTCTCCGTCTTATTGTTGTGTGTTGAGGATGAGCTGAATGTTACTGATATTGATACCTGATATCTAATTGTGGTCAATGTTTAGTGTAACACCGTGACATCTTCCAATGCCAAAGTTTATTTCCAACGAGCCAAAGCTTGTTTGCATTGCAATTACGAGCGGTAGTGTGATGTGTGGAACGTGTAGTATGTACGATTGGGAACCACTTACTCTGGTGGCATGTTTGCATATATGAGAATGTTAAGTGTTCATCGTCTTTAGATAATAAAAGCATTTGCATATCAGGAAGTGGATTGTTCGGTGGTCGCCTAAAATGGTATCAGAGCTGCAATTTTGACACCATCGTGTTCGTCATGCTCAGCCACGTCGAGTGATATGCTTTTTGTATGGGTGAGGTCAATTTAGGATGTTGACCTCCGTCCAAGGTCAGGTCAGGTCATTACCTCATGATGAGGTCAAGTTGCACGTTATTCAATTTGGCAGGTCTTTCTGAGTCTATTTGTGTCTTTTCCGTCTAAGATCACTGTCAGCGCCAAAATAACTGTCTCTATATCCCCCCCCCCCCCACCATCGGCTTATAATGGCCAGATCACCTGACCGACCTGACGTTAGGTGACCCTTAGGAGAAATCCGAAGTTAACGACTTTTGAGAATAAGGGAGTTTGATAAGTTCTGTAAGTTTCATCTACCTGTGATAGATCTCCTTGAATTGATGGAGTTGCTATGTTACGACGTTTTTGAGACCGTGCAGAGGTTCACTTATGACGTCATAGGTCAGTGACCTGACCAGACCTGAAAATGAGGTTGGTGTCACAAAATCCGGCTTGAATCAAAGGTCAGGTATGCCAACTTACAACCCTCCATCACCAGCGCACTCACCCCTACTTTACTTTGCAGCAATGGTTTGCCGCACATTAACGATAAAAGTTTTGGTCTGTCCGAGATTCGAACACAGGACCTTCCGATGTATCAAAAACATGGGGTCATATATTGACGAATATCTCGAAAACGGTTGGATGGGCTTGAACTTTTCATCCCAAAAATGGAAATAAAAATGTTGTAGCTATCTTTTGACATACTTTGTATGTGGAATTGGATGCCCACACTACGAAACCTTGAAAACCGAGCGCGAAAAGTCGCATTTTAACACGCAACCCTATGGGCTAGTAGGAAAAGTCACGCCCATGCTGCCATATGACTTTGGAGGGGGCTGCTGGCTAGGAGGCCCTCTGTGCTGGCTAGGAGGCCCACTGTGTGGGCTAGGAGGCCCTCTGGGCAGGGTATGAGGCCCTGTATGTGAGCTAGAAAGCCATCTGTGTTGGCTAGGAGGCCCTCTGTGCAGATGCGAGTGGAGGCCCTCAATACAGGCTTCGAGGCCCTTTGTGTGGATGCGAATGGAGGCCCTCTGTGCAGACATAGAGGTCCTGTGTTGGCTAGGATGATTTGGATTTAAGGGTGCGTCAACTACTAGGTTATTTTGCGCCTGTGTTGGCTAGGAGGACATCTGTGCAGGCTTGGAGGCCCTCGGTGCAAGGTAGGAGACCCTCTGTGCAGGTTAGGAGGCCCTCTGTGTTGGCTGGGAGGCCCTCTGTGCAGGCTAGGAGACCCTCTGTGTAGGTTAGGAGGCCCTCAGTAGTAGTACAGGGTTCGATGCTCTTTGTGTGGATACGAGTGGAGGCCCTCTGTACAGGCTAAGAGGTCCTGTGTTGGCTAGGAGGCCCTCTGTGCAAGCTAGGAGGCCCTCCGTGTTGGCTAGGAGGCCCTCTGTGCAGGTTAGGAGACCCTCTGGGCAAGGTATGAGGCCCTGTATGTGAGCTAGAAAGCCCACTGTGTTGGCTAAGAGGCCCTCTGTGCAGATGCGAGTGGAGGTCCTCAGTACAGGCTTCGAGGCCCTTTGTGTGGATGCGAATGGAGGCCCTCTGTGGAGATTAAAAGGTCCTGTGTTGGCTAGGAGGACATCTGTGGAAGCTTGGCGGCCCTCAGTCCAGGTTAGGAGGCCCACTGTGTGGGCTAGGAGGCCCTCTGTGCAGGCTTGGATGCCCTCTGTGCAGGTTAGGAGGCCCTCCGTGTTGGCTAGGAGGCCCACTGTGCAGGCTAAGAGGTCCTGTGTTGGCTAGGACTAGGAGGACATCTGTGCAGGCTAGGAAGCCCTCTGTGCTGGCTAGGAGGCCCACTGTGTGGGCTAGGAGGCCCTCTGTGCAGGCTAGGAGGCCTTGTATGTGAACTAGGAAGCCCTCTGTGATAGCTAGGAGGCCCTCTGTGCAGATGCGAGCGCAGGCCCTCAGTACAGACTTGGAGACCCTTTGTGTGGATGCGAGTGGAGGCCCTCTGTGGAGATTAAGAGGTCCTGTGTTGGCGAAGAGGATATCTGTGCAGGCTTGGAGTCCCTCTGTGCAGGATAGGATACCTTCTGTGTGAGTTAGGAGGCCCTCTGTGTTGGCTAGGAGGCCCTTTGTTCGGATGCGAGTGGAGGCCTCTGTGTAGGCTAAGAGATTTTGTGTTTGTTAGGACATCTGTGCAGGCTTGGAGGCCCTCTGTGCAGGTTAGCCCGGCGGCCGCTGGGCCTCCGCGCCACCCGCCGGCCGCTGGGGGGGGGGGGGCATAAAGTTGCCCCCCCTTTACTTCTACGGCGATATCGTCGCAACGTGAAGAGATAGAGAAGCGAAACTTTGCACACATCTTCCTGAATACCTAGCCGAGGTTGTGTCCAAATTTGGTGTCGATCCAATTTGAAATGACGTCACAGTGACGTCATAAGTGAAATTATAGATTTGCGACTCTCATATTCCTCACGATACATCACATATATGGGACCGAATATAAAGGGCCGATTATTGGTCAGAAACTAGATGGAAGTGTAGTAAGATGTTTTAGGATGACAACAGGTGCTGTCTAGTTCATTTACAGTCGAGTTTCATGCTCAGCGTCATCAGAAACGGTCCATATCGGAAAACGACAAAACTTTATGACGTCACTGTGACGTCATCTTAGGTGCTACAACCACCAAACTTTCCTCAAACATTGCCTAGGTATTCATTTGAAGCTATGCCAAGTTTCACGTTCGTAGCTGATCAGGTTTCGGAGATATTTCACAAAACGTAAAGGGGGGGCAACTTTATGCCCCCCCAGCGGCTCGTGGGTTAGGAGGCCCTGTAAAAGTGGTCATCTCTGTGAGTATAAGAGACCTCCAAGTTATGAAAAGATTTACCAATCTTCTAACAAAGAAGTCTTCTCAGCTAGTCTTCTAAGAAATAACTAAGTGGGTAGGTTAAAAAAAAACTCATCGGATTTCGGCCACTTTATTTTCAGGAGGCCCCCTTCTCAGCTTTTTAACTTTTTATTTTATTTTTGAAAAAAATCGGCCAAGGGGGGGGGCCATGGCCCCCCCCTTGTATCCGCGCCTGTCGGCTGGGGGCGTTTAACGCCCTCTCCCTCCCCCCCCCCAGCAAACGGCGGGTGGCGAAATACCCCAGCAACTGCCGGGTTAAGGCCATTTCACATACGGAGCGTAAACGGTAAAGCCCTATCCGCTTACGTGTCCATCAATGAGCTTGACAGCCTTTACGAAAAAAAAATCCGGCAGGCGGCTGTTTTTCTGTTGGTAAAACTGGCCTCTGTTCTATATATTTATTCGCATCCAGCAAATTGTACGCTACCCGAACTCAGAAAAAGGTAATAAAGCACGGACGAATATACGCTCAGTCTGTTTATTTTTAAACCCGCGCATGACTGGTGTATTTGTATCAGGGGTGTGGAACTATAGCCGGAGCTGGAGCCGCCGGAGCCGGCATATTTTGCCCGGAGCCGGAGCCGTGAAGCAATACAGCCCGGAGCCGGAGCCGTCAAACAAGGGGGCGACTCCGGCTCCTTTTTTTGAAGAGGGAAGATGATTGACCTAGTTCGGTTTGACAGTACCAGTTGCTCGTTCTCAGGCCGACGGCTTTTGACGCGCAACTGCATGGCCTCCTCGCCCACAGACTGCCGCAGTACTACGAGAGGAAGCTGGTGGCCAAGGCCCTAAATACAAGTTTGCACGGACTAATTTCTACTAAACCTACCAGAATATAGTTTCACGGTTGAATATTTAAATAATTAATCAATCAAAACTTCTTTATGATTATCTCGTGATCATTTATAAGCAATTTTATAAATATACTTTTAATTTGCTTGCCTTTTACTGGCAACATAACTTTCTTGTATTGGGTCAACATAGTGGTGTAGCCAGTAGCGGCAGAACACCTTCAGCTAAGGGGGGGGGGGGCACTGCAGACTTTTGGTCCCATTCTTTCCATGCAACGCCCATAGAGCTAATGTTAAAATGCCAAATTCAAAGGGAGGCACGGTACCCCGGTGCCCTCCCCGTTCCGCCGCCTGTGGGTGTAGCAGTAGGAACCGGGTTACGGACAAAAGTACGTATCGCTAAAGTACGTAGGACAAAAGTACGCAAGCAAAAGTACGTAGGATTAAAGTACGTATCGCAGAAGTACGTACAGTATAAAGTACGTATGGACAAAAGTACGTCAGGGACAAAAGTACGTATCGCAGAAGTACGTACAATATAAAGTACGTATGGACAAAAGTACGTCAAGGACAAAAGTACGTATCGAAGAAGTAAGTACAGTATAAAGTACGCATGGACAAAAGTACGTCAGGGACAAAAGTACGTATCGCAGAAGTACGTACTGTATAAAGTACGCATGGAAAAAAGTACGTCAGGGACAAAAGTACGTATCGCAGAAGTACGTAGGGTATAAAGTACGTATGGACAAAAGTACGTCACGGACAAAAGTACGTATAGCTAATGTACGTAGGGTAAAAAGTACGCATGGACAAAAGTACGTCACGTACAAAAGCCTACGTATAGCAAAAGTACGTAGGGTATAAAGTAGGGTAGCCTTGGGCAAGACGCCCCAGATAATTTATTTTGCTACATAGGTACCTACTTTTGTCTCACATCACCTGAAAGGCCAAATTTGTGCTCAATGTGTTCTTTGGACATTTTACTTTAAATTCCATCCCTCAAATTCATTCACTTATGTTCGGGCTCCCAGCTAGGAAGTGCTTTGTGAAGCAACTGCAAATGGGGAATTTTGCCCCAACCCCAGGGCAAAACGCCCCACGGCCTGAGGCAAGAAGCCCCATACACTAGATTAACCCTCGCGGGCCCGGGGGGGCGTTTCCCCCCCCCCCCCCTCCTGGCGAATATTTGCGATAGCTCCCGAACGCTTTGGGATAGGAAAGCGAAATTTTCAGTACCTTTTCTCCCATCAATTTGACATCTTCTGAAGTAAAAAATTTGGACCTAGCCCCATTGATGACGTCACAAAGTCGATTTTTCTAGACCCCTGCACGGCAAACTTCGGTGTCACAGACGCGAATTTCAAATAGCTGCTAAAAATAGAGTTTTAAAGATAAAGACAAATTACGAGAACGGTTGTGTAGCATTTGACCTAGACAAAAATACAAAAATAGTTTTAGTGACCTGAGATCAGAGGTCAGGTCAACGACCCCGAGCTGTGGTTTTAGTTTTTCGCAAATAACTTCAACAAAATGGTCCTAGAGCTACGGCAGTGGTACCATCGCATTTGTCTTGTCAAGCTGCGTCGAATGATATATATATATATTTTGTTTGGAAAAGGACAAGTTTTATGTTGACCTCATGTGACCTCGAATGACCTTTGGTTGACCTTGACACATCAAAAGTCGTTTATGATGGATTCGTACCCGCTGATCACGAATCTGGCTTCTATTTTCCTCTAAGCCTTTATTTAGAGCCTCCGGATGGCAAAATTGCCTTATTTATTATTACTAACTTGAATCAGTGAAATAGCCTCTAGCAAGGACTCTCTTCTGTGACCTTGACCTTTGAGCAGCCTTGTATCGTAAGATGAATAACAAATAGGGACCTGATAAGCCTCAAAACATTTCAAAACATCTTTGAAGTTGACACACAAGATGTACGAAAAAGTGTAAGTTTGAGGTCAATTTTGAGCATGACCTTGACCTTGACCTTTGACGTTAAGCACATTTTCGGAATTCTCAGATTCTCTTCTTTCGTTTGACACCCAATTTTAACGGTTTTATGCACCCTGCCGTCCTCTAGAACGCTCACTTTGAGATCACTACACATGTGCCGGTTTTTGCCTTTGACCTTGACCTCTGACCTTGAAAATTGACCTGAGGTTAAAAATTTTGGGTGCTTTAGAAGCGTCTCGTAAGGACCTTTCGTTTGGTATCGCTTTTGTTTGCGTAGCTCTCTTATTTACGGAGTTAGGAGACTTGCCCCGGTTTGCCCCTTGCCTCGGCGGGGAGACTTGCCCCGGTCTATCCTACGTGTGGACAAAAGTACGTCACGGACAAAAGTACGTACCTATAGCAAATGTACGTAGGGTATTAAGTACGTACCTCACCCTTGGGTTAAGTTGATCAATGTGTAATACCTTTCTTATTCTTTACTTAATGAGCATTTGTTACATACAAGGCATAGCAAAATTTCTCGATGAGTAATTGGGCGAAATGGACAAAGCTATATTATTTGGTATATGAATTCATCATGAGTTCCCTGTAGTATGGCAACAGAGCAGCAATAAAGAAAAAGTGGCTCAACTTAGTTCTAGCATACGTACTTTATACACTACGTACTTTGGCATACGAACCGTACGTACTTTTGGCATACGTACTTTTTACACTACGTACTTTTGCATACGAACTTTTGCGTACGAACATTTGCGTACGTACTTTTGGTATACGTACTTTATACACTACGTACTTTTGCATACGTACTTTTGCGTACGAACATTTGCGTACGTACTTTTGGCATACGTACTTTATACAATACGTACTTTTGCATACGAACTTTTTCGTACGAACATTTGCGTACGTACTTTTGTCATACGTACATTTTACACTACGTACTTTTGCATACGTACTTTTGCGTACGTACTTTATGCACTACGTACTTTTTCATACGTACTTTTGCGTACGAACATTTGCGTACGTACTTTTGACATACGTACTTTATGCACTACGTACTTTTGCATACGTACTTTTGCGTACGAACATTTGCGTACGTACTTTTGGCATACGAACTTTATCGCCTACGTATATTTGCGTACGAACATTTGCATACGTACTTTTGTCCTACGTACTTTAGCGATACGTACTTTAGTCCTAAAATCGTAGTTAGGACTAAAGTACGTATCGCTAAAGTACGTAGGACAAAAGTACGTATGCAAATGTTCGTACGCAAATATACGTAGGCGATAAAGTTCGTATGCCAAAAGTACGTACGCAAATGTTCGTACGCAAAAGTACGTATGCAAAAGTACGTAGTGAATAAAGTACAAAAAGTACGTACGCAAATGTTCGTACGCAAAAGTACGCATGAAAAAGTACGTAGTGCATAAAGTACGTATGCCAAAAGTACGTACGCAAATGTTCGTACGCAAAAGTACGTATGCAAAAGTACGTAGTGTAAAATGTACGTATGCCAAAAGTACGTACGCAAATGTTCGTACGCAAAAGTTCGTATGCAAAAGTACGTAGTGTATAAAGTACGTATGCCAAAAGTACGTACGCAAATGTTCGTACGCCAAAGTACGTATGCAAAAGTACGTAGTGTATAAAGTACGTATGCCAAAAGTACGTACGCAAATATTCGTACGCAAAAGTTCGTATGCAAAAGTACGTAGTGTAAAAAGTACGTATGCCAAAAGTACGCACGGTTCGTATGCCAAAGTACGTAGTGTATAAAATACGTATGCTAGAAGTAGGGTATAGACTATAGTAGTGTAAGTTGAGCCACTTTTTCTTTATTGCTGCTCTGTTGCCATGCTACAGGGAACTCATGATAAATTCATATACCAAATAATATAGCTTTGTCCATTTCGCCCATTTACTCATCGAGAAATTTTGCTATGCCTTGTAACAAATGCTCATTAAATAAAGAATAAGAAAGGTATTACACATTGATCAACTTAACCCAAGGGTGGAGAACGTTCTTAAAGGTAGACTGCCACCTTTTTTCCACAAAACGGTTTTCACTAGAGCTGAGCCACCTATGTCCCAGACTGAAGTCGGTTTTCCGAAATTCGAACCCGTTTGCGAGAAATCGGAGACCAAAGTTCAGTTTGATGCCATTTTTTTAGTCCAAGAAAACCGACATCTCTACTGTTTATCGATAACTTTGAAACATTAATTTTCTTATCTTTTGGTAAATATATGTCAAAACTTTGATTGTTTCGAGATCAGAGAAGAATTTTGGAGTGTCAAAATAAAAGTTAAACTTATATATCCAGTAGTTCATTTTTTCAAAAAAGTGTGGGAAATGGGGTTTAACCCGCGCACCGACGGGGGTCTGCGCCAACTTAGTACCGACGGGGGGGGGGGGGGCGGATGACCGCCCCCCTGAGATCTCGAGAACGAAGCAAGATAGCGACAAGCGGTAAACGGCATCGGATACGCACGGACAAGGTCTACAATTTTTACTAAGGTCATTTTCAGGTCAGGTCAAAGATGACGTCACAGGGGTCGAAAAAGTCAAAATGGCGGCGCTAGATATGGAGAGGGTTTTTCTCGAATAACTTTCGAAGTAGTCAAGATAGGAACAAACTAAGGGCATCATCGTGATCCTCTCGTCAATCCGCATCGAATGATATATATGTTGACCTCGAAAGGTCGAGGTCAAAGGTTGACCTCAGGTCACGTGACCTCGAGGTCATCATGTATATCATTCGATGCGTCTTGACGAGCTGAACACAATGAGACCATCCGCGCGGCTGTATCTTGTTCCTGTAAGGAGTTATTGGCAAAAAACCTTTGGTGACCTTTGATGACGTCACATGACCTTACAGCTACCCAACAGCAAAACAGACCTCAAGGTAGTGAAGGTTGATCGTATGTGAAGTCATGTATGGTATATGGGGCCATTCCGACCCGTTTTAGTGGTAAAAACAGGGAGTTGATTTTTCCCCCATTGACTTATAATGGGGAGGTCACGAAATTGACCTGACCTTAGGTCACCGACATCAAAATTCCGAGATATAAAAATTGTAGCTACTAATGACCTAATAACATCCTGCGACTTTCAAAGGCCTCCGACATCTACTGTAGCTCTGGCACGGTGACAAAGTTGCAAAAAAGTGACTTGAGGTTGGGTCATTCAAAGTGACCTGGTGACCTGACCTTAAAAGTTAGGAGGTTCACACTTGCACACCATGTGTAAAATTGATGAGAGAATAGTCATACCAAATTTCGCGGCGCTACGCGCCGCGGTTTTCCCGCTATCCGCGAAAAACCTCAGGGGGGGGGCGGATATCCGCCCCCCCCCGTCGGTGCGCGGGTTACATAACATAACATAACATATATTACAATGTAACAACAGGCTACAGGAGCCCAACAAGGTTACAAGGATGAAATACACAGTGATGTACACATTCATGCACCCTGAACAAGATTTACATGACAATGAATGCAATGAGTGTATCCTAACAACGAAACCTATCAGAGTTGTCTACGTCTTCAATGGTGTCAAAGACCGCACCACGCTCCGTAAAATACAAATCCACGTTATGTTTGAATTTGTTAAGGGAGGAACTATCAATAACCCAAGGAGGTAAGCTATTCCACATATCAATGACGCGGTTAGTAAAAAAGGATTGCCTTAAACGCGTTTTTGAAAATTTCTTTACCAATTTACATCCATGTCCTCTTGTAGAGTTCGGACTTATCGTGAATAAGCTCTTAAAATCTAGCTTATCAATACCTCTATAAATTTTGAACAATTCAATCAAATCACCTCTCACTCTCCGGTAATGGAGTGAAAACATATTCAACGAGACAAGCCTTTCTCTGTAAGTCATCCCGCGAAAACCATGCACCATCCTAGTGGCCTTCCTCTGCACACGCTCTAGAGACTTGGCGTCTTTTTTAAAGGGCGAGTACCATGCCTGTGCACAATACTCTAAATGTGGACGAACAAGAGAACAATAAAGTTTTTTCATAACGTCTTTACTTTTATAATTAACGTTTCTATATATTACTCCCAACATTTTCAGAGACTTTTTACGGGCTTCTTGACATTGATGACTGAATTTTAGATCATTTGTGATTAAAACACCTAAATCTCTTTCTTCAAAAACATTTTGCAGTTGACTGCCGTTTAAATAATATCGATCATTTTCATTTACCCCAACGCTAAGAACTTTGCATTTCTCTACGTTAACCCTCGCCCGTATAGGGGGGGGGGGGGGGTCGAACGGACCCCCCCCCCATGGTTTTTCGTGAATAACTCGCGTAAAAAGCGGCCGATCGCGACGAAACTTTCAGTACCCTCGCGTTTATCAATTTCACACCTACCCGGAAAATTTCATAACCCTGACCCAAGTGACCTTTGACCTGTGACCTACTTTTCGAGACCATGTTTGGCTGGAATTGCGATTCGGCGTATGTCGGCTCGCATTAGCCGCACGTTTGCAGTCTTTTCGTGGTTTCAAGCGTTCAAACATGTGATATGATGTTGCCCCAATGCATTAGGGTGGGTGTCAAGGTCACCTGAAGGTCAGGTCAGGTCATTGACCTTTGATGACCTCGGTTCACTTTATCGAGTTTTACATGTTTCTAGGCTAGTGTTTGGAGCTGAATTCGAATTTAGCAACCATTTGAATATTTACGAAGTAGTTTTGGTACCTTCGTAACATGTTACGAAGCTGTCAGAGGCGGTTGACACGTATTACGAACACCCGTCACAACCCCTACCGGTTGACCTGACCTGACCTGACCCGACCTGGTCTAAATGCTTAAAAACATCATCTCTGATCAAAACTAACACGATATTCGTGATCAGCACCCCGAAAAAACACATAGCAGCCACACTTTACGACTTTCTAACAGGTCCCGATTTTCCCGGTTTTCGGGTCATTGACCTGACCTGGAAGGTCACCCGATGACCTAGGACCTTAAAATTGGGTATCATCGGCCTCCTCTCGTGACGGGCAGCACGCTCGTTTTTTCCGCGAAGCTCTAGCTCGATCAGGGGCCAAACACGAGGGGGGTCGTACCAACCCCCCTTGTGCCGTCGAAGGACGCAAAATGGCCTGTGCCGACGAGGGTTAAAGTAAAATGTCCAAAGAACACATTGAGCACAAATTTTGCCTTCCAGGTGATGTGAGACAAAAGAAGGTACCTATGAAGCAAAATAAATTATCTGGGGCGTCTTGCCCCCGTCTTGCTTCTTTATACCCTACGTACATTTGCTATACGTAGGCTTTTGTACGTGACGTACTTTTGTCCATACGTACTTTATACCCTACGTACTTCTGCGATACGTACTTTTGTCCGTGACGTACTTTTGTCCATACGTACTTTATACCCTACGTACTTCTGCGATACGTACTTTTGTCCGTGACGTACTTTTGTCCATACGTACTTTTTACCCTACGTACATTAGCTATACGTACTTTTGTCCGTGACGTACTTTTGTCCATACGTACCTTATACCCTACGTACTTCTGCGATACGTACTTTTGTCCCTGACGTACTTTTGTCCATACATACTTTATACAGTACGTACTTCTGCGATACGTACTTTTGTCCCTGACGTACTTTTGTCCATACGTACTTTATACTGTACGTACTTCTGCGATACGTACTTTTGTCCTTGACTTACTTTTGTCGATACGTACTTTATATTGTACGTACTTCTGCGATGCGTATTTTTGTCCCAGACGTACTTTTGTCCATACGTACTTTACACTGTACGTACTTCTGCGATACGTACTTTAATCCTACGTACTTTTGCTAACGTACTTTTGTCCTACGTACTTTAGCGATACGTACTTTTGTCCGTAACCCCCAATACCTACATACAGCAGAAAAGCAACCACCAGGTGCCGCCACAGTCTCCGCACAGATGTCGAGCGCGTCGCCAATCGCCACACTACCGATTTCCATAAGGACGCACATGTACGGATATGTAAAGGAAAGTCGCCCTTAAGGATAACGCTTACATCCTTTGCTCACAAAGTCGATGGTTGGATATTGGGAGGGGCTTGGATATTTTCGACCACGGTGCAAGGTGCCGTCGAACGTCACGCCGGAGATTGCCAGATTTTCCTACTAGACTTCGACGCCCCCTGCTGGTGGCCTTGGGGAGCGGCCGACGCCCGGCACAGCGGTGCCAGCTGCCCGCGGACGACGAACCCGAGGACGTCACGAGGATCGCGGTATGCTATGTCGGACAGGTTGCTTGAAATGGTTGATGGCAAATGGCTTAAGTAGATAATCATCTCATTTCTCTTACCGCTTCAGATGAGGCAGGTCAATGCAATAAGAACCAAAAGTTGATTTCAAAACCACCGAGATCCTAAGTGAACAAATTATGCATTCATGCATGATTTCAGACATCATATTGAAATACCATGTAATATGCATCAATTTACCTATTTCATTGGTGTTTTCCTGACAAGTGCATAACTAAACTTAAAACTACACGAACACAAGAATCCGACAATCAGTATTATTGTTATTAGAAAGGCAATTCCAACGAAGTGTTTTTGACAGCTGAAAACTCCCTGCCTATTCGGACAGTTCACCTCCGACGGGAGTTCTATAGCCTTGCTCCGACGTCCTCCTGGTGCGCGGGAAAGAGTGAGACTACACCGTCGACCGGAGCATGGGTGTCTGCACGTGTCACAAAACATCGCCAAGGCACGTGCAGACACAGCCACGCGGGCCACGCGGTCGACCGGCTCTGTGGAGTGGATGTGGAGCCTGGGTCTCGACGCCTGAAGAGAAGATGACAGCGATGTTCATCGCAGCAGGTATGCCTAGCTTTACAACTCAACACTGGTTTGAAGGCTGAAGCGTTGCATGCATGTACGTTTTTTTCAAGTTGCCTCGTCATGATTTTCATGCACGTTTCGAATTTGCCTGAAATACCAAATGGCACTGCATTTTTAGTTCTGAGTTTGTCAGGTAAACACAACCTTGATGCTATAAAAGGTGCTCCTTAACCCGCGCCCTGCTGGGGGGGGGGGTGTTTGAACACCCCCCTTGTGGTTTTTCACGAATATCTCAAAAACGGCGGCGCGGAGCGCCGCCGTTTTTGGTACACCTGATCATACATCAATTCTACACATGTTGTGAAAATTTCAGACCAAGGTCGTTCAAGGTCAGGTCACCAGGTCACTTGAAGTGACCTCACCTCATAAAAACTTTCAATGTCTGTCATAGCTACACCGAGTGACCGATCGCTTTGAAACTTTCAGCGATTGCTAAGAGCAATAGCATGTACAAAATGTATATCTCAGAACTTTGATATCGATGACCTAAGGTCAGGTCAATTTTGCGACCTCCCCATTATAAGTCAATGGGAGAAAATTGAAATGCGCCTCTTTTGGATGAAAGACATTATAAACACTCCCAAACACCGAATTACAAGTGGTTTAGACACACTGAACTTGAAAATGGTGTCCGTGACCCTTGTTTATGCCCTGAGGTCATCTTAGGTCACGAATGGTATCTAACAGTTTTTCGCAAATAACTTTTGATAGAGGCATGCTAGAGCGATGAAAACGCCTTAGATGTGTTCAGCTCGACGATACGGATCGACTGATATGCAACATGACCCTTCCCGGTCAGGTCATGACCTTGACCTGAGGTCAAATTTTCAAGTTGACCTTTCAAGGTCAAGTTATAGTTCATTCGATGCGTCTTGACGAGAGGAACACGATGCCGGTAAAACCGGTAAAAGTAAGCTCGTACAAGGCTTGGGTCAAAAGTTATTGCAGAAAAACTGTTTTCGAAAAAATCGGCTATTTTTGCAGTTTTTGCCCCCTGCAGGCAAAACCGTTGACGTTAGGTCAAATCTGAGAGAATTACTCAGAAAGGGCGTTAATAGGGCTATCGAATGCGCTTTTCCGCGGCGCTGTAGCTCTATTGGTTCCCGAGTTATGCGTTGGCTTCTTGGAAATTTTCGACATTCAACCTGGAAATCGGCGAAATTTTGCCTTCAATGACCTCTGGTGACCTGACCTTTGACCTGACCAAAAAATTGACCGAAGTGATTTCGTCATTATTTTTTACGCTCTTTCGAACGCCGCCTTCCGCGTATCGCTACGTGGCCCAGGAGCCGAGGTACAAGGGGGGGTGTTCAAACACCCCCCCCCCCCAGCAGGGCGTGGAAATCCAGGACCCCCAGCAGGGCGCGGGTTAAAGGTCATCCAATGCTTTCCCCCGTATTTATGTCTTGATGAGATTCAATATAAATCGGGTGTGACTAAACACAATGGCGAAGCTGGTGAGACTAGCCTTGGGTGAGACACAGCCAAGCGAGGATTTCAAGACCTGGCCTCTGATTTTGAGACATATATTCGTACCTGATGCCACAGGAAACCGAATCATACCAGTGACGTGGTACGCGGGACTCAGGACTCAGGAGCCCAATCGGGAACTCCGCCAGCGACGCCACTGCGGGACCCAGCGGCGCCTCGGGGCCCCCCACAGGAGGGGCCACAGTGGGACCATACGGGGCTCCCGCCGGAGGACGCAGCGGGGACTCGGGGCCCCCGCCGGAGAGGACACAGCGGGGCCTCGGGGCTCCCCACATGGGAGGGGTCACAATGGGACCCAGCGGGGCCTCTGAGCCGGAAGCCGGAGAGGCCACTGCGGGACCCAGCGGGGTCTTGGGGCCCCCCGCCGGAACAGTCATCACGGAAAACGAAACCACTGACTCCGACATGGATGACTTCGAGACGGATGATCGGCGCAGAGGTAGCCAGTAACAGTTGGTAAAATTAGGCCAAATGGGCGCTCAAAAATATTACCCCGTAGGGTTCCCATGTTAAGTCGACTTTTTTTCAAGCGAGTATCACGTAAGCCTTAAAGAGAAAGTGCCAGTATTATTGTGAATAAAGGTAGACTCAAGCTTTCCCTACAACATTTTTATCTAGCGTTTTTCGATGCGGAGGCCATAACAGGTCCAAAAAGCATTGGGCGCTGCCCGATGTACCAAAAGCTCCTTCATGAGAGCACGAATTCCTGAGCATGCGCAGTGCGCACATTGCCTCAACCCTGTACGGGCGTTAATTAGTGATACTGCTCACGGACTCGATCAGCTAATCACTTCCCAGCTCACATTAATAGATGTCGCCAGCATCGCGTAAATCCTATTTGCGAACACGTTTTAAGATTGGAACAGCTCTGCCATTTCCGCCCTTCCCTGATTCCTTCCATCTTAGTATCAACTAATTTAAGACTAAGCTTTAAACTATGGCTAGTATGTAATTTCTAGTAATGTAATTTAAAAGTAACTGGTTTATGAATTTGGCTTTGCTGGTCAGAATTGAATATTCTACTTTTTCCATATTCAAAAAATATATCACCTACCATGTAACTCATCAAGCCCGGATCTACATAGGTAAAATGGGCGATTTCCGCATCGTTGGTGTACCCGTTGTTCTATTTACCCTGGATCGGCGTCCCGGTCCTCCTTACTACTTACTAGCGCGGAAACGGCTCCAGACAATGACATCGACCTACATACTTTTCAACGAAATGAAAACAGACATCAAGGAAAGCTATTGGAAACATCCTGATGTATCGCCGGTGTGGGAGAAAGGGTTAGAGGGCCTTGGGAGATAGCGATAGCAGCGTACCGCAAACATTGGGCTTTTGGCTCGGATGGCTCGGATGTGGCTCGTCAACGGCAGCTGTACAGGGCTGGAAGTGCCAGGAGCAGCACACGGATTCCGTTCTGCACCCGGGGCGGAGGACGGCATGTCCGCTTCGCAGACGGCGGCGCACTAACGCCAATCGGCCGCCCCAGTTGCGCCCCAGACAGTCGGACCGAGCACCGGTAAACGCAGGGGGGTTCGCTCCCGTGCCTTCAGCATTACGAAAAATGGAAACAACCCGTGAGCAGCATCAGCGCTCACGCACATGTTCAAGGAAAACAACGTGTAATGGACTGCTAACGACGGCCTTCTCCACCAATCAGCGTTCGGCATCTCGAGCGCTGATTGGCTGGTAGCAAACGCGTCATATGTGGGTCTCATTTTTTGCGATCAGTGAACGCGTTATTTAATACACAGTGGCCTATGGAGAATGACACGCGGAATTGAAGGTCAGTGTTTTATTGCTTCATACATGCGAATGGGGGTATTTGAGTGGCATTTGACACCATTTTCGAAATCTACAGTGAATTTTTGATCGACTCATGTATATATTTTTATGAATTTGACAGTATTAGTGCTACATAGTCGGTGTTTTATGTTGGTGTTGTTTCTCTTGACCTTTGTCTTGGACTTTTATCAATCTTTTCTCGAAAATGCTTGCCATAACCAGGTCTAAACTGTATCTGTATAAAGGGAATATGTGTTGAATATGAGGAGAAAGTAGTAATGACCATTCTGCCTCTCAAACTGCCAGAAGGTGTGCTTGTAAGGTGATTGAAACTGCAGTACGGGTTGCAGATGTGGGTTTGACATTGTTGTTGTAACCCCACTTGCTCTAATAAAATGGCAACATGGGGTATGTACCCATTATTGCACAGCCTGGTATCAAGCTGATTGATATGTGGAGGATAATGAAAGCATAAAAACTTTTCTTAAGTGAATAGGAACGTTGCGTCTTGTGACTTATGTCAAGTCATTTAATGATTGTGATTGTAACTTTTACTTTAATTATTATTGCTAGTTTTGACCTTTTCAATCATCAAGTTTTATGGGTACCAATTTCATATGCCTGTGTAATGTCTGTGCGGCTTTGTGCAGTGTGCATGTCTTGAAACAAACCAATTTATTTTGTACCTTTTTGTACTTCAACAAATGTATGTGAAAGGACAAAAATGTCATGTCTATTATCATTGACACTACTACAGCTAACTTTGCCTATATTCCTATCTTTCAGAGGCATTCAATTCAATCTGCTTTCCAGTGCAGTACCTAGGAGGCTGCAACTGAAACTCTCACAAAGGCAATCAAGTGTCACTTCATCAGCCTACAGCAACAGCCCATCTGTAATCAAGATATGGATGAAGTGGAATAGAAGAACAACCAGTTCAAACATGAAAAGATGTATTTTGTTTTGGACTATTTCTTAGCATAACATAACAGCACACTTGCTGCTTTTTATGTTTGCACTGTGTGCAGTTTTGAATAATTTTAACTATGAAATGCTTTTGCCAACTCTTCTCTTTACATACGCTTCCTTGGTCATGCATGTGTAATTTTGAGTTTACACGCATGATGTAGGCATGTTTCCCCTGGCTTCATAAAACTACTTGCAAGCTTTTGTTATGGACATTGGTGCTACCTATATATGATGCTTCAGATGTGTCCAGTAGTTGATGAAGGCAGGCCCATGTCGTCCCCTATCTCCCTGTGTGTCCAAGTGCACAGATGACGTCACACGAAGGGGCGGAGTCGGGGGGCGGAGCCTGGCGCAACGGCCGCCATATTTGAATTTGTTTTACTAGAATGTATTCTATATTAAGGCTTTCAGTCAATTGTTATCGATAGTTTTATGAACGGTTAGCTGTAATATAAGTGATTTATCAAGAAAAAACACACATTCTGCTTGCAATTTCGATTTAAGTACGACCCGCGCCTAGATTCGAACGCACGATCTTTGGATTACGGCGCAAGCATCCTAACCACTACACTACCGCGACGGCGTGCCGGCCGGCGGAAGGGAGGCTGCGGAGGCATGGGAGCTTTTTTACGCATTTTTGGAAAAACTAATGGGTTTAGTGGAAAACACTTCTTAGATAATTCAAAGAAAAATGTCTCGGCTTTCCGACGATGCACTTAGTTTTGTGCTAGCTTTAGCAGAGTTTGTTCTACAGCGCTTCAAAAATCGCCCATTTGCATAGGACTTAAACGGGACTTCAAGAAGTGCCCCCAGATGACGTCACGAGCTGACGTCACGATCAGGTAGAATCGCCGGACGACCCTACCTGGTATATAGGGCCTTGGATGAAGGAAGGAGAGGAGTAGGACAGCTGATAGCTATTACCAAAAATATGTGCTTGTCTGCACTTCGGGCTGTTCCATCATATGCAACTTCTATTTACTTTCTTGAGTTTTTAGAAACACCTGATCTTTTGTTTCTTTCCTGTGCGCCCATTCTTTCCGTAGTGTTATAAACGTCAAGTTTGAAGTTGGTATCCAAGCAATATTTGCATTATTTCAGTCCGTCTTGAATCATTCCCCTTGAATTATATCCCTAACTGACATCCTGTTATTTGTCCTGCAATGTCTCAGGCCCATGTCGTCCCCTATCTCTCTGCGTGTCCACTAACACGAATGACGTCACGCATGTGGGCGGAGCTATGGGCGGAGCCTAACCCACGCGGCAGTCCAAGCCGCCATATTTGAATTTATATTTTAATAGAATCTTGCCGATATTTTGGGTGAAGTCAATTTATATGGATAGCTTGGTGACAGTTTAGCTATACGAATAATAATTTATTATGGTTGTGCGTATATTCAGCTTGGAATTGCAATTAAAGTTCCGCACCGCATAGATTCGAACTCGGGACCTTTGGAATACTGCGCGGGCACGCTAACCACTACACTATCGCGACCGCGCGGCGGCCGGCGGCAGGGAGGCTGCGGAGACATAGGGGGACATTTTACGCTTTTGTGAAAAAAGCAAAAGATTTAGCGAAAAACACGTAATAGATAACTTGCAGAAAATTGTCTGCTCTTTCAGATAAGATACTTAGGTTTGATATATCTTGTGCAGACTTCATTCTACAGTGCTTCGAAAATCGCTCATTTACATGGGGATTGAACGGGGCTTCGAGACTTGACTCCAAATGACGTCACGAGCTGACGTCACGGAAAGGTAGAATCGCCGGACGACCCTACCTGGTATATAGGGCCTTGCAATGTCTGTCTGTGCCTGTGTCCGCCCTTACCTCCGGCTCCAGCCTCCAACCAGCCCTGCTGAGTGCTGAGCTCTGTCGCCGGCGCGGTGTGTCGCAACGTGCTGTTTCTCCACTCCAGCCGACAGCTGCTAGGAATCGTCCTGTGCCATGCGCTATGCGACACAGCAATTGTAAGATGCAGGTCACATTCGGACTGATTGGCTCCGCGTATGTGCATCCGGCCGGGTGCTAGTCGATATCAGGGACGTGGGTCGGACTGTTGTGGCGGCGTGCACTGTGCTGGTTGAAGTTGTTGTATTTCTGTTAGTGAAAAGCATTAATACATAACCGTGGCCGCAGCCCGCTGTTATTGTGGATTTCAGAGGGAGTGGCCAGTCAGGAGGGCCCCATGGGGCCCTCCTGGCCCTCCATACCCACATGCATGTGGGTATGGATCCAGTGTCCAGTGGGATCGGCTAAGATTTCCGGCGATTGATAAACGCTTCTATGATAGTAAACCTAGTCCTATTGAGTTATGAGGGGAGGTCACGTGAGGGGCCTGACCTTACTAAACTGTTGTGAAAACACAACACATACGAACGGTAAGAAACCGACAGCTCTTCTTTCTGCCAAGTGTCATCTTTCTGTGAAGGATTTCTTGGCACTGAGTGTTCAGAAATTGCGTTGTTTTTGGACTGTGTAGATGCTCACGAGCGACAGTATAGGTCAACAACCTGATGTACCTTAAATATGCGACTTGTACCAGAAGATCCAGCTTGATCAAAAGATTGGACATGTCAAATTTCAGCTCTTTAGCTCAAAAGAATTTTGAGCTATCGTAAAAACCGTCAGTGTGGCACCATATCGCCTTCCCGCGCGGTCGGAAGGTAAAAGTTCGCCGGCTCTAACTAAACAAATAGTCGTCGTATCGCAAATTCATTGACGGCGTTCGAAGCGTCGTTCAATTTACTTTCGAAACATATCCTAATATTAACATTTAACTGCCTAGCGCAATCTACAACAAGCAAAAGTTCCGTGCATTCATCCTCATACAGTGTTAGCGGCCGCCGGCCGCCGGCCGCTGACCCACATTCGCGTCATCAGGGAATGCCGCAACTAATTTATTGTTTCCAACTTTTTTCCCGGAGCGTTCTACCTGGTTTATATAGCCTTGGGTAAACGCAACGCAACCGGCTGGCCGCGAGAGGAGGCAGGCCTGCCATAGCCTTGCACACAGCAAGGGCCTAACATTCCACTTGGAAGGTGAGTTGAGACGCTTGCATAGCGCAAACTATGAACCTTTTCGATCATGGAATATCAACTTGACAATGACGTTACTGATAATCGAATGCCGACACTACTAACGCACTCCTACAGGTGAAGTTGATTCGGATTTCCATCATGGTGTCAATGCATTGATGCAAGTATGAAGTAAGGCAGTAGAAATTTTACGCCATATAGTGTGTTTAATTGTTAAAGGGACTATCCCACCTTCTTAAATGTTGTTAAAACCAGTTAAATTGTGCCCGACTTTATAGATTGGATGACCAGGAACACGGTTCTGGCATTTATTTTTCATTAAACATCTTAGGCTTCCCATATTCCAAACATAAACTTTCAAATATGTGACGTCACAGCCCAAAATTACCTCCTTCCCCAGGCCACATTACTGTCATAAAGCTGATTCTTTTTACTCTGTAGGCACCACAACAAAGTTCAGACCAAGTTTTAAGCGATTTTTCAACGAACAAACCCATTTAAATCAGAATGACTAAACGAGGTGACGTCACACTAACGGTCGCTCCATGTTGAAGATAGGGCCTTGTACAAGGCCCATTTTCAAATGAAGGGAACGAATTTCTTCAACACCAAGAGGCCGCGGGGGTTGCAACCTAGATAGATAGTGGTTTCTGAACCTCGCCGCAAACTTGGCTATCTCAACTCAAACCCCATGTTAAAGGTGGGATAGTCCCTTTAAGCAACAGTAATGGATGTGAAGGCAAGGTAGTCGGGCAATTTACCAGTAAAAAAAAATTATTGTAACATTGGATACCTACCATTGAGGTTTTGCTTTTTGTTCTCTATTCCACTTTCTGCTTTCTCTGTTTAATTTTCTCCCTGTTTTTTCTTTCTTTCTCTCTCTCTCTCTCTCTCTCTCTCTCTCTCTCTCTCTCTCTCTCTCTCTCTCTCTCTCTCTCTCTCTCTCTCTCTCTCTCTCTCTCACACACCAATTTATTCACTCCATCTCTCCCTTCAACAGGTGAAGTTCTAGCTGAGACTCATCGAGTAGGACCAGCAGGCATCACTGGTGTAGGAAATGTGTGTTGACATGTTTTTATCTACCCATGACCCAAGATGGGTTGGACAGACTTGACTTGCTGGGTTTTGCAGATTGTGGTGAACCTTTGCCACCTCAGAAGCAGTGCTGTAGGCGGAGTGGCAGAGCGCTGACATTTGTGAGCTAAACTTGTGTAAGAAATTTGTTTTGGCATGTTAATTTTGTCTTCACATTGATCTAAGATGGGTTATAGAAAGACTTGGCGTGCTGAATTTTGCAGATTGTGATGAGACTTCACCAGCTCAGAAGTACTGTAGGGCTAGTGCTGTGTGCTGACCTTTGTGAGGTGACTTACTTGTGAAAGAAATGTGTGTTGGCATGCTTTTAACTTCTCTTGACCCGTGGTGGGTTAGAAACATTTACATGGATATATCATTTTGAAATATACGTGAAAGTGACGTTCTTATGCATGTTTTTATATTTTTGACAATTATATATAATAGATGTATCAAGCAGTGTGAGATGGTCATTGCTGCATTAAAAAGCTCATTGGGTTTTCAGGATTGCAAGATCTTCGTAGTGAACAAAGCTAAAATGTTGGCAAGAAAGCAAATGTGATTATGATGAATGTTCTTTTACATTAGCAAGGTAACATTGAACAAAGAGCCACTAAGCAAACCCAGCAGCTATTCAGTACTGCAAAGGAATAAGGCACTCCGAGTAAATGACCACGTTTCCATGCGAACCCGCGTGATCCGGATCCCCCAAAATTAATCGTATATTTCTCGAGTTATTCGTTCCAGGCCATAATTCAAAGGGGATTAGGCTGATACACTAAACAGCCAATTAATCTCTTATTTTCATTTCATATAGTGTCTTACTTTACTGGATTAGTTGATCCACTTTTACTGATCCGGATCACAGGTGCCACACACACACACACACACACAAAACGTTTATTAAGGAACAAAAGATACACGAGAAATAAAGCATGATCAATGAAACATATGGCACAATGTAGCAACATAAAAGTGATAGCAGAGTGGTGCAAAAGCGCAATCGCTTAACTCGAGGCACCACTCTGGAACAAAAATAAAACATGTGAAACAACCGCCGCCGCCGCTGACCAGTCGCTCATGAGCGGTAAATTTTGGTGTTCCATCAGCCGCTCAGCTCTCGGGATTGCAAATTTTAAAAACTTTGAATGAATTTATTTGTTACTACGAAAATATATTTGTTTTTGTCAAAAACTTTTGAAAGGCGTAAGCCATTTCTCGACTGCCCTCGCCACTCAAGCGATCTCCGTGGATAAGAATGTTCAATTTTTGGTCGGGTGAGTAATTTGCAAAATTTTCTCCCAGTATACGAGAAGCGTTATCAAATAGTGTTTTCCTTTGGGCATCATAATTTCGACAGAATATTACGTAGTGGCGGACATCTTCCTTGAAGTGGCCGCAAGAACATTCAGGCGAATCTGCTTTGTTGATTTGAAAACGATGAGAATTTAGACAAGACATTTCAGTTCTTAGTCGGGTATGAAGAATATTTCCAGTTTTTGAGCCAATTTTGTAGTAGTCTGGGGGTTTGGGCATCCCTAGTCGCTGGTTAATTTCTTTTTTGAAGGATGTATGGGGCAAGGATCTTAATGATTCTGGGAGGTGGTTCCATAGTTTGGCAGTTGATAGGAAAAACGATGACTGATAGGATGTGGTGCGATGTGGTTGGAGTGTATGGTTCCTGTGATTTCGCAGGGTCCTTCCTGTTCTTTGTGAGCGGGTGTCCGGTATGATTGATTTGATGTAGTTGGGAGTTTTTTGCATGTGGCTATTGAGTGTATGATATAGTGTTATTTTGTGCATCTCTCTTCTTGTTTTTAACTTGTTCCATCCTAGGTCTTTTAACAATTTGTCAGTTGGTGTTCTAAATAAAGTGCCAGTCACAAGCCGAGCCGCTCTGTTTTGTAAAACTTCAAGTCTCTGTGTGTCCTGGAGCGTAATATGTCCGTCATAAACTGTGTCGTAAAAGTCAAAATGTGGTCTCGTGTATGTTTTGTAAATTTGATCTAAAATTTCTCGGGGGATGTATGGAGCAATGGAGTACAATGGGCTCAGGGTTCTGTTAACCTTTTTGCAAATTTCGTTAATGTGCTGATGAAACCGCAAGTCCTTTGAAAATGTCATTCCCAGATGAGCGTGGTTTTCGTGAATGGGTATTATGTCGTCCCCAAATGTAAGAGCAGGTGGTGTGTTTTGTGGGCTGCGTGAAAATGTCTGTTGTATTGTTTTGCTTACGTTAAAAGTAATCGCCCATTCTTTACCGTATTTTTGTATTTCATTGAGATCATTTTGTAATGACGTCTGTGTTGTGTTCAAATTTTGTTTTGTATGGGATGCATAAAGCGATACGTCGTCTGCGAAAAATAAAATGTCGTTTTGTGTTCTAGTAGAGAGGTTATCGAGGTAAATGAGGGCTAAAAGAGGACCCAAAACCGAACCCTGTGGGCATCCGGCGTTGATAATTTCTGTTTTTGAAAAGGTATCGCCGATCTGAACTCGCTGTCGTCTATCAGACAAGTAAGATTTTAGCCAGTCGTAAAGTGAGTCAGTGATGCCAAATTCATGTCTACATTTGTACAAAAGTCCCTCGTGCCAAATTTTGTCAAAGTATTTTGAAATGTCCAGGTAAATAGCAGTAAAATCGCTTTCTGAGTCCAATGCTTTGTATAAATTATGTGTCAAGTATAATAATTGTTGTTCTGCGCTATGGCCTCGCCGATACCCACTCTGTTTATCTGTCAAGAGGTTATGGTGGGAAAGATGTGCATATATGTGTTTGTGGACTATTTTTTCAAAAACTTTGGACAACGAAGAAAGAAGACTTATGGGGCGGTAGTTTGTGGGCTCAGATGGGGAGCCTTTGTTTTTAAATATTGGTTTGATGTTGGCCTCTTTGAATTTGGAAGGGTAAATGCCTAGCGCTAGTGATTTGTTGAATAGTTTCGACAAAGGGGATGCAATTCAAATCCAAATCCAAATCCAAATCCAGTGTATTGAGGTCTCCATTTAAATGGCTTTTCAGCCCTCTCGTCGTGTACATACAAGTATTAAAATTCGCTGACAAACACGTGAATCATTACGCAGTACGTACATAAAAGGCTAAAATCAACGCAATAGCGAAACACTAAACACCGAAAGAAATAAAAGACATCTAAAATACATGGTTTTTCATCCGCTGCCGACCCCGCCAACGCTGTTCCACGTGGACACAGATCTGTAAGGGAAACAGCGCCTCGCTCGCTCACTCTTAATTTTAGGTAGCTCCAACTGATGTCCGTGGGAGCATCGGGTGTGTCTCTGTGACACGTCCGAGCGACGCTGTACAACTTGGGCCAGTGCAGGCGGCGCGTCAAGCGAGACCAGCCTTTGTATAAGAGCCACATCCCGTTTCTCAAGCATGCCCTCGAATCGCTGCCATCCAAGCGCCTGCAGAGCAGGAGTGACGTGCTGCCGTCGGGCCAGTCCTGTGACGACACGTGCCGCAAAGTTGATCGCCTTCTGGATACGGTGCTTTTGGGAGGCAGTACATCCACCCCACACAGTGCAGCAGTAATTGATGTGCGGGAAAACGAGCGCCTCAACCAGCAGCTTCTTAGTCTCGTATGGCAGTTTGTGTCTCAACTTGGACAGCCCGATCAGAACAGAGTAGCAGCGGCGGATCACCTGTGACACCTGCCTCTCCCATGTAAGTGCAGAATCAATGAATACTCCAAGAATTTTGGCGCACGGGGAAGGTGAGATTTCGCTGTTTCCGAATTTGATAGAAAAATGGTGCTGAAGTTTTTTCTTTTGTGACTTGATGATCAACAGCTCAGTTTTACCAGGATTTATCTTTAATCTATTTTGCGTATACCATTTGAGCGCCAGTTCTAGCGTGTCTTCGACTCGCTGTTTTAGAGTGGTAAAGTTTTCGACAGCATCAGAATCTAAAAATTGCACGTCATCGGCATACATTACTTGTTTTCCAAAAGGCAAGTGTGATTCAAGGTCGTTTGTAAAAAGTGAAAACAATTTCGGGCCCAAAAGCGATCCTTGGATCACGCCATGTGTCACAGGCAACTCCCCGACGTCACTACCCTGGATTCTCTGGGTCCTACCACTCAGCCAGTCAGCAAACCAATGTTCATCAATACCATACCATCCTAACTTGTCTATCAACCTGACATGTTCTACGCTATCGAAAGCCCGAGATGTGTCAGCAGCCAGTAAAGTAGTTATGAGCCCGTTTTCCATACTAGTGGTGATAAAGTTAAACGAATCAATCATTGCTGTTTCAGTTGAGTGTCCAACGCGAAAGCCGTGCTGACTTTTACACAGTACATGATTCAAATCGAGGTAAGGCGATAGCTGATTACATACGCATTTTTCGCAGAGCTTGCCAGGCACACTGATAATCGAAAGTGGTCTATAATTCCCTGGTTCACCTCTGTCACCCTTTTTATGCAACGGTATGACATTGGCATCCTTCCACCTACTCGGCACCTCTCCAGTACGCAGCGAACAGTTTATCACGTGCAATAGATGGGGTCCTATCACAGGGAAGGTGGCGCGTAACATCTGCACTGTCACTCCATCCTCTCCACTGGCACGCGAGTTGCTCATTCCCCTCAGCGCAAGCGATAGTTCGGGTAACGTCACCGTCCTCACTTTGAATGCTGCACTGACCACTATGGGCGGCCTGGGTGACAGGGGCTCCCCCTGTGGCGCCGCGGACAGCGCAGTGGCGACCTCTGCGCCCGCCGTCACAAAGTGTCGGTTCAGTCGCTCAGCCCACGCTGGATCGGTGTGGTGCAGTGGCGCCGTTTTCGGTTCGGGCTTCTTCGAGGCAAGCAGATGTCGTCGGATGTCTGTCCATGTCGTCTTTCGCTGGTTTTTGAAAGAGGTGGTGAAGTAGTCTCTGAAGGCCTTATGTTGTGCTGCCTTCACTGCGTTTCTGCAATTCTTAAACGCCTGTTGTTTTTCAGTGTTCGTACGGTCGAGGTCCCTGGCTTCCCTAGCGCGATCTCGCCTTTCCATACTCTCCCGCACATCGTCGTTCTCGTGTAGCCAGGGGCTGGGAGGGTGCCTCAGCCGGATGGTTCGCAGCGGCATGTGTCTGTCGACGATAGGCTTCCAGGTCTGAAGCCAGGCGTCCCACTTGGCAGAGGTTGTTGTGGCGCTATATACGGAGCTCCAGTCAGCCAGGAGAAGATCCAGGTTGAGGGCGTCGCCGTTGACGCTTCTCATGGAACGAACTGTGATGGTTTGCGCGGGGTTGCGCGTCCGCTTGATGGAGACGTCGACGGCGATGAGGTCGTGATCACTGGAATTGCAGCTAACTACTCGGGCATTGTTGGTGAGGTCCGGTCGTGACGTCAGCACGTGGTCGATGAGTGTCGATGTAGTGGCTGTTGTGCGGGTGGGCGTCGTGATCAACTGCCGGATCGAGAGATCTTCCAGCAGTGTCAGGTACCGCTGGTACCCCGCGGCCGACGGCTGCAGCAGGTCGATGTTGACGTCGCCCAACACGTACAGTGGGTGCTGCCTAGCGAGCAGTGACGTCAGCTGCTGGTGCAGATCGTCAAGCGCAGGCGAGATAGGAGCTTTCGGCGGCCTGTAGACGACGCCGACGACGTATGTTGTTCCACCCGAGAAGCGCATCCACAGTGTCTCCAGCTGTGAGCCGGTGCCGGGCACAGTCAACACCTCCGCCTGCATCGTGTCGCGGTATATCACGCAGACACCTCCACCGCGCGTTTTACGGTCACGACGCTCCACTGCGTAGCCAGGAAATATGAGGAATCTGCTATCGATATCTTCACTCAGATGTGTCTCACCGACGCACAGAATGTCTAATTTTAATTTGTCCAACATAATGTTCACATCGTCGATTGACGGCACTAAGTGGTTGATGTTTATGTGCGCTAGTTTTACATGACGGGCTGGTCGATCCGTCTCGGTCGTCGGCCGGTCTCGATGGCGCGCCGTCTGACGCAGCGTAAGTCTGGGCGGTGCAGTGAGGCATCTGATTCCAGCAGTCGGGTATCTCGCCTCGGTTCTCAGCTCCCGACATCGCCGTCGCTGCAGACGCCGGCCGGCACGGGCGCCCCGGTGCGTTCCCCTGTGCCGGGGCCGCACGCCGCACCCTGGCCCGTCCCCGCCCCCCGCTCGCATCCCTTCACCGGGGTCTCTCCGTCGCTGCACCTGCCATCCCGCCCGAGTGCCGCGCCGCGCGACTCGCCGCTCCCGACAGGGCCGGGCCGGGCCGGCTCTCGGGCCGGCCGCCCCATCCCCCCACGGCCGGAGCCCCGCGCCGCCGACCCAGGCCGGTCGCAGCTGCAGCGGTACCTCGTCTTGACCCGAGAGCAGATCCGGTAGAATCCGGTGGAGCGCAGTCCGCGGTGCTGGTTGGTCGGCTGCAGCGCCATACCTCTTCGAGAACCGGTAGAGCGGGGATTCAGGCAGCGTGACCCCTCGCATCCAGCTCCGATCGGGTACGAGCGGATGAAAACAGCAACTTAGAAGTGGTCATAACTGGTTAAAAGTCACAGTTCATGGTAAAAAACGTCACTCACTCGGTAGCCCAGTGTCCAGTCTCGGTCCCAGCACACTCACACGCGACGAGGAGCAGCGTGGCTATGCTAAAAACTGATTAAAAACGGAGCGTCCCAACACACGGCCGCCATAGTCAGGCGCTCGATCACAACCTCACAACCCCGGATTCTACCGCTTGTACTGTCTGTCTCGGTTTAGGTAAATGTTCCCTGCATTGAAGTCAATTAAGATGGCAGTTAATTTTAAAAGTTTCACAGGGATGTTGTCTGGGCCGGTAGATTTGTTGGCGTCTAGGGAATTTAGAATTTGCAGAACTTCTCTTTCAGATGTGATAATTTTGTCCAGAGTGGGTACCGGCGAAGTGTCTGTTCTTCGAATAGCTGTCTGTAAGAGTGTCCCACTTTTGTCAGTTTTGGTTTGTCCGGCGAAAAATTCGTTTAGAAGGGTAGCCTTTGTGTAATTGTCAGTAAGTATTTCTCCGTCTTTTCCTTCAAATGGTGGGATGGTATCAGTCTTTTTGCGTCCTGTTATTTCGCGTAACGTCTGGTGATATTTGTAAGGGTCTCGTCTATGAGTTAAAAGCTTACGGACCTGTTTCTCTATATGTTGTCTCTTTAATTCCCTATTTAATGACGTCACTACGTTCCTTTGGTATTTCCAGCGATTCCAGTCGTAATTAGTGTTTGATCGTTTTGCTAGTTTGAAAAGTCTGTCGCGTTTTCTTATGCTTTTGTTAAGTTCAGTTGACAGCCAAGGTTTTTTACATGGTTTGATGTAAATGGTCTTTCGAGGAATAGCTTTCTCACCGGCATCTAGTAAAACATTAATGAATCTTTCAGTGGCCTCATTTACGTCGTGATCTAAAATGTCTTCCCAATCAACGTCAAGCAATAATCGTGTTAAAAGTTCTGAGTCGAGGTTCGAATAGTCCCATATTTGCCTGTGTGTGTCATTGCTTGTGTTTGATGGGCACGATATTTTGATGGATGCGATTACGGGGAAATGGTCAAGGTTTGAAAATGGTGACATGGTTCCACTACTAGCTATTATTTGTGAGTCACTAGTAAAAATCAAATCTCGAATATTCTGTGTGTTTTCGGTGATTCTGGTAGGTTGGTGGATGATCTGTTCGAGGTCAAGAGTTTCGGCAGTACGGTAAAGTTGATGGTCAAAAGGAGATAAACCGCTATGCTTGTACTGTCTGTCTCGGTTTAGGTAAATGTTCCCTGCATTGAAGTCACCTAAAATTAAAATAGCTGTCGGTGAGTAACACTGTGCGAGACAAACACTCTCCGTCAAGTGATCTAGAAAGCTATTTAGTCTGTCCGTTGTTTGATTTGGGGGTAAGTAAAGGCAGCAAATTACCAGTGTCATATTAGATATTTTTACTTTTGCCCATATCCACTCCTCTTCTCCAAGTTCGAGCTCGTTTAATCGCTTAATTGGCAAGGAAGCATGGCAGTACAGAGCGACTCCTCCACCCTTCCTAGTCCTGTGTCGTGTGAAGGGAGAGTGATATCCATTTAAGTTGTACATAGAACTAGGAATGTTATCGTCAAGTTTGGTCTCTGTTAAAGCGCAAACGGTTATGTCATTTAAGCTAAGAAACTGGGACAACTCATCCTTTCTACCTGCGGCGGTTATACTATTTATGTTGATGTGGGATATATTTACTTGTTTTTCTTTAAGGGGACCAGGATTTGGTTCTATGCCACCGATAAGCAGCAAAGTTTTTATGTTTTGCTTTGCGTTTAGACGTGACCATTGCTTGTGTGAAATGCTGATGACAAGGTACGAACTTGAATGAGGATGATGTGTTTTCAGTGGTTTGCAGGTTGATTTACAATTTTGTACGGGGATTAGGATGTTGAGGATGAGTGTACGTTTACCAGCGACCAGGGATGCCGGGTTGAAGCCGAGGGGTAGTTCAGTTGCTGTCGTCCGTAGTGGCGGGGGCAGTCGCTCGATTTTGCCGGGATCGGACGATACTGAGAGATGAAAAGTGAAAGAGATGCTCTCCCGTGAGCCGGCGACCACTGCAACACAAAACAAGTCGGTAAACTATCAAGCGGCGACGGCGGACGACACGCAAACAAGTAATAAATGAACAGAAGAGATAAGCGCATACACACATCAACGAAACAAAATTTAACTAAAAATAATACGAGTGTAAACGCAAGACTAGATAAATTAGCGCACAGTTGACATTCAAATCTGGGCTTGGGTGGCATTCAGTTTCCATATTGAAGAACGGAATAATAAAACAAACAAGTACAAAACACGTTGCCAAACCGATGACTCTCCCGGTCATCGTTTCCACGTGCCCATGGAAACCGGGCTAATAAGACAGAACAGCTAGGGTGACTTGGGGTGACTGATCTAGCTCTGCACCAGCCAACAATAACCAGCTGAACTTCATCCACAGCAGCCTGCTACAACGATGCATACATTTATTGCTGAAGAATTAACAAACCTGTGATTGTAATCAAAGTAAGATCCCCTGGCCAATTACAGCTTTCAGCTGCCAGTGCGCAGCAGTCAGCAAAGCGGTTCAACATATAGTTTGGCATGCATCACTCCGGCCCCCGCCGAAGTTAGTTGGTAGCATTGCTGCTCCACGGCGTACATTTCCTACCAGCCCATAGGGTTTACATGTTAAATGGCCTGTTTTCGGCGAGCGATATCTCGTTCAACCTTTGAAGGAATCAATGGTTCTTAGTCTGAAATCATAGATCGATGAATTTTCTTTCGACAATTCCCCTACCATTTTTCACGAAACCGAGCCGATCTTCTACGGCGTACAGGGTAAAGATTTCTCTGCACACCAGCACCCGCGATCCGCCTCTCCGATCGTCGGCGCGCGGTCCTCGATAGCGCAGTCGGTAGCGTATCGGGCTACGGATCCGAGGGTCGTGAGTTCGAATCCTGGGAGCGCCGCGTGATTTCGGCTAGAATTGAATGATGTAGATTCTTGCATGTTTGCATAATCAATTATTAATAGCTAATTGAATGTATCTGCCCATTAATCGGCCCTTAAAGGGACACTCCCACCTTAAAGGGAGATAATGAGCTTTCTTTTTTCTTAAATAAAAATTACTTGACATCTATACTATTTCTACTGTAGTTTCTATAAAATATGAAAATTTCCTAGCACATTTTCGTATGTGAAAAAGGTTTTTATTTTTGCAAAAAAGAAGCAGTACTTGCAGTACTTGTAACACCCACCGAAATGCGTTGTCCTTCTCTATAAAAAAGTCGCAGTATATGGCGCTTTTGTTTCAAACAGCGACGCTTGGGTTTTTGTTTATGTTATCGCCTTGTCGTTGCTTGGTTGTAAGGATTCTAATTTGAATTAGAGTTAATTCGGTTTAGAATTAATTAGATTCTAATTCGGGGGTACATAGTGCCTACTCTTCTTTGTTTCCAACATTATTTTGCGCCACAAATGAACGGCATGCGCCAGAAACGCAGCCAAATCTTGCGATTGCGACTACGAAATTCATTATTTTGGCCTCAGAGCCTGAAGCGAAAAATACAAGCATATTTATTTCAAAAAGACTTCAGGTTTGTCGAACGGTGTTATGAGAATTTTGATAACAGTACTGCATAAGTTTTTCAGTGATGCCGCAAAAGTGTTGTATCTATCTTCTTTTATTGTGCAGTCGGCGGGACCGATTCAAAATTGAGTCGTTGCTACTAAAATAGCAGCATATGGCGACAGATGATGAACAGGAAAAATAGTTGCGTAAATTTAGACATAAACCACCCCCAAACCATGAATATCTTTTGAAGGCACTATAGACGACCATTAACTAACTAGATGTGATGAAGATCAAATGTAATGAATACGCTCATTTTACAAAATTACATGCAAGTACCAAAAAGTGATGTAAGTACTTATTCAACGGTCATTTTCAGCGCTCCCCGCTAACGTGACTTCAAGTTGAGATATTTGCGGCAAGGTACCGAATTGAGCAAAATGGTTTTAATTTACATTATAACTTGTTGTGTTTTGTCAGAAAATGGTCCTAACTCAGATTTTGTGGAAAAAGGTCATAATCTCCCTTTAAAGGGACCCTCCCACCTTCAAAAAAGTTAATGAATTGGCATGAAAGTGATGTCGCTTGGTTCAGAAAGAGCGAAAACGAATATCTACCAAATTTCACCGAAAAATATTCACTGGTTTTCAAAATATTAGGCTTTTACTTTTGTTTACTTTTTGGGATCTCCCCTGTTACTAGCGACTTTATTTGGAAGCAATAATTTGGCAGCCTTAAAGTGCGGCAGACGTTGCGCGCAAAGCAGCGTATACCACCACGTGTTAACGATGGTTTTAGTCTAAGATTTAAAAATCGTTAGATCTCCGCTGACGTCACAAATTCTAAGGGGGCATTCCAATGCATTAGCCCCTTATAATCCGAAAACGGCAAGTTTGAAATTCCATATATTCGAATTAAAGCATTTTTCGATGTTGTGAGTGCCCAAACCGGTATTTGCAGGCCATGGCCACCAATTTGGCTATCTCAACTCAAAACTAATGTTAAAGGAGTGTCTCCTTTAACATTAGTTTTGAGTTGAGATAGCCAAATTGGTGGCCATGGCCTGCAAATACATGGTGTGTCAAAAGTGGAAATAGCCTGTGCGCCGTCTGGCAACCCGGCAGCCCGCCGCCATAGGGAAATTCATGCTTTTTGTCGCTTTTTCGCTCCCTATGAGTCACTTGATCTAATTAGAGCTTAACCCGCGCCCTGCTGGGGGGGGGTGTTTGAACACCCCCCTTGTGGTTTTTCGCGAATATCTCAAAAACGGCGGCGCGGAGCGCCGCCGTTTTTGGTACACCTTATCATACATCAATTCTACACATGTTGTGAAAATTTCAGACCAAGGTCATTCAAGGTCAGGTCACCAGGTCACTTGAAGTGACCTCACCTCATAAAAAGTTTCAATGTCTGTCATAGCTACATCGAGTGACCGATCGCTTTGAAACTTTCAGCGATTGCTAAGAGCAATAGCATGTACAAAATGTATATCTCAGAATTTTGATATCGATGACCTAAGGTCAGGTCAATTTTGCGACCTCCCCATTATAAGTCAATGGGAGAAAATTGAAATGCGCCTCCTTTGGACGAAAGACATTATAAACACTCCCAAACACTGAATTACAAGTGGTTTAGACACACTGAACATGAAAATGGTGTCCGTGACCCCTGTTTATGCCCTGAGGTCATCTTAGGTCACGAATGGTATCTAACAGTTTTTCGCAAATAACTTTTGATAGAGGCATGCTAGAGCGATGAAAACGCCTTAGATGTGTTCATCTCGACGATACGGATCGACTGATATGCAACATGACCCTTTCCGGTCAGGTCATGACCTTGACCTGAGGTCAAATTTTCAAGTTGACCTTTCAAGGTCAAGTTATAGTTCATTCGATGCGTCTTGACGAGAGGAACACGATGCCGGTAAAAGTGAGCTCGTACAAGGCTTGGGTCAAAAGTTATTGCAGAAAAACTGTTTCCGAAAAAATCGGCTATTTTTGCAGTTTTTGCCCCCTGCAGGCAAAACCGTTGACGTTAGGTCAAATCTGAGAGAATTACTCAGAATGGGCGTTAATAGGGCTATCGAATGCGCTTTTCCGCGGCGCTGTAGCTCTATTGGTTCCCGAGTTATGCGTTGGCTTCTTGGAAATTGTCGACATTCGACCTGGAAATCGGCGAAATTTTGCCTTCAATGACCTCTGGTGACCTGACCTTTGACCTGACCAAAAAATTGACCGAAGTGATTTCCTCATTATTTTTGACGCTCTTTCGAACGCCGCCTTCCGCGTATCGCTACGTGGCCCAGGAGCCGAGTTAGAAGGGGGGGTGTTCAAACACCCCCCCCCCCCAGCAGGGCGTGGAAATCCAGGACCCCCAGCTGGGCGCGGGTTAACTAGGAACGAGGCGGGTCACTTGGACGCATTCGGGAGCCGAATACGGTGTTTTGGAGCCAATACCTGGGAAACCCTACCCGCCCAATGCGAGTTTTTAAGAGTCTGCATGCCCAAATTCAGGTGGGTGAAATCACGTGACCAAAAAATGGCGGTGGGGTTCAACGATTTTTTCTTCTTCTAAAACATTATGTAAATCCTATGGACTTTTGTCAGGGTATTGCAAGGTGCCAAAAATCTTCATTTTACTGCCGGGGACATCTAATTTTCTTCCCTATCTCATATGAGGATGAACAGAACTACGTATTCATTCCATAAAAACAAAAATAATTTTTGATGCACCACTCGAACGACTTACCTAGAAACTGGCCCCCAAACTATCTAACTAGGTCCAGTTTGTTCTAAAAATGCTAATAAAATTTCGTCCCATTGCTTTAACACAGGGCCGTCAGCTGATTATGCCCCAGCCACTAGTCATGACGTCACACTTCGGTTGCGTATTCCAAGGGCAAGAGGGAGCCTCAGTTTCTGTTGTTACAAATACTGCGCAAACAATACATTTATTCGATATATTCGCAAAACCGCTTACGGCTGCTTTTTCACGCTGAGTGACGTTAGCGCATCACGTTAAAGCCAATCAGCGCATTTCGTACCTTTATGCAAGTGCACTTTGAACAGCTTATCAGGAATGTGCATTGAGTCGCCCTTTTGGCCTTTTTCCCGCTTTTTCATCGAGTTTGAGTGCTGTTGGGGCGAATAATCTCGGAGATGAGTCAGTCTCACATCTAAGGAGCAAATATGCCTTTTTGTTTTGTGCCTCAATGCAGTCATTCCAGCGCCAGGTCCCAGTCAAAGTGCTCCTTCTTCCGATTGCCCCGGGACGAGGGGGAGTTGAAGAAATGGACTACACTGATGAGGTTCGTCATGCGACATTGTGATATCTCCTTTTGTTTATTATCGTGATATTGCTGCTTTTATGACGTTTTAGATATGCACCCCTCACACCATATGGTTAAGTACCTGCTTGGGTAACTTCTAGGCGATTTCAGGACAAATCTTTGAAGTACCTAGCTACCTACCTACCCAGTGTTCTAAAATTGGATTTTGATTGGGTGTGCTGATGAAGAAGAAAAAAATCCTAGGATGAGAAAAGGTACCAAATACCTATGGTATTTTTGCAAAAGGGCATACCACCGTCATTTTTAACGCCAATTGATAAAGCAAGATTTCATGTCAGGATCTCGGCAGGATCTGAAAGAAAAGGATCTAGATGCATTAACTATCAAGTCACATGTATTATGTAACTGCTGTTCAAATGCAGGAAACATTTTTTTCAGTGATGAAATATTGCCACTTTTCCTGATTTTTTGGATGAAAATATTTTCCTCATCGGGCATGATTTTGCACCCAAAATTCTGAAAAATGCAACACTGTAACTACCTATTTCTTCATCGCGCAATTAGGTACTTGTCGGGAAAATGTTTGTCCCTGCAATTCTTTGTATCCATATTTTTCAGTTGGCACATTTCTTTGTTTCACAAATGGTACAATTGCAAACAGTGTATCAGTATGACTGTATGGGAGGCTCAGCAGGATCAGCAAGGGAGTAAGCACCTTTTGTTGCAGTTAATCATACCAAAAGTACAAATTTTGGCATTAGTAGAGCAGATGTCACGTGAAGGCCTTCCAACCAAAGATAGGCACTGTAGGTTTGTAGGTTAGGCCAGGTTAGGTTATGTTTATTTTCCGGTAAACGGGAGATCCCGAGTTTGGATTTTGGTGGTGCCTCCAGAACAGTGGGTGAAGGCGCCAACACCACCGGCGTTAAGGTTAGAAGGAAGCATCTCCGGGTATAGCGCCTCTCCTTAGCTGGAAAACCTTCGTGTGACGTCTGCTCCACTTGTACCAACCCAGTAGGTACATTTGGTTGTAAAAATTGCTGATTTTGCTTGGTGCTTGCTGGTGTGTATTTGTAGACTGGTTGATGTAGGAAGTCTGCTGGTGTGGATATGCTACTCTAGCTTGTTTGTCTTTTCAACTGTTTGTTTCCACCCTTTGCTTAGCATTGCTGAGCAGGGCCCTGTTTCACTGCATGCTGCTACCCACATTCAGGTTCAAATGGAAATGCTCACAAAATTCTGTCCAAATGGAAATGCTGGCAAAATTGTTTAGGTATTTCACTGACATTTCTAAATTCTTTTGAAAATGAGCACCAATGCCCAGCTGCGGTGAGTAGGTAATACTAACTACGGCTTGCCGTGAAGCAGGGCCATGCTGTCTGATTCATTTTCTGCTAATAGAACCAACTTTATTGCTTTGCTTTTTTCACAGGAGACAAGATGCAAAGCCCAATGAGCATTCAAGAGTGTGCTCTTGTCATTTTAGGAATGGCAAGAAAGAAGCTGGTCCAACCCTATTTGCTTGGAATGACTTCAAGAGAAGGTAATCTTGTTGTTGTAACTAGCCTCATACTTATCACTTGTAAACTAGAATAATTCAATAATGGTAATGCTAAGGTGAAGGTCAAAGTGAATGCCAATAACTTAATCCAAACAGCTTAACATTAAATGAGCTTCAAATGATTAAATTCCTCTCATGTTCATGCACATATTGTCTTAGGTTTGTCAGTTTGGTTATATTTACATTAAATGGTGTTTTTGTTAGGCTCGTGATTCATTGCTTTCTGTTCATTGGGTTGATTCATGATTGCAATAATTTGCTTGTCTTGCTAGCCCCCATAAGATACCTTCTGCATCATACCATGAAAAGAAATTGTGTTATACCATGTGTACTATATAAGTGCCTAAAACTTGCAATATTGTCTCCCATTTAGGGTGCCAGCTGATGAAGTGGGCGATGGCACAGGAGGGGCTGCAGCTGTGGCCGCTCCTTCTCCTGTGACTCTCCTGGAGCAGGCTCAGAGAAGAGCAAGTGAGCTAGAGGCTGCCCTGGCAAAGAAGTCTGCTGAGCTGGAACAGGTCAAGAGCCAACATTCAGCTGAAGAAGCCCAGATGCGTTCTGTTCTGACTGAGAACCAGGTTTGTCAGTTGTGGGTGGTCTGGCCTTTGGGGCTCTGCAATCTGCATCAAATGCATAGGTCTTGCTATAGGTCAACCGAAGGCCTCATTTTTTCATTTCTGCAATGCCATATGATGAACAACCAGGCCATTTTTGTCTGGTAATAGAGTAAGCATTATAATATTATTGCAAGCTAGAAACTGTGATGCATGTCATGTCACTGCAATGTCTTGCTTGATGCACATTGTAGGTTATTTAGGTATTTGTGCTGAAATATTCCTTTTGTAGATATGATCGTTACTTGTGTTCCTAGTTCTGACCTCAATGTGAACAACTGACGAATAGTGCTGAATGTTCTACCCTTGTCATCGTGCTGAGTTCATTACCCATGATTTGGACAATGGATGAACACTCCCTTTTCCCCAACACTAGCGCCGGCGACCAAGCCGGCCGCCCTGGTGGCGGAGCGCAAAACATCGGTGGTCAGGGCACCGGCGGCCGCCGCAGTATGGCGCGTGCTAAAAACGCGGTAGCGGAGAGCAAAATTAGCGAGTTATAGCTCGGGAGACACCATTTGAGACACTTCAAATATATTTCTAGTCCTTTCTCATAGTCGGTGGGTATCCATTTTGTCACTATGACAAACGGAACCATTGCCCGGTGTCCATAAACTGGGTCAACATTCCTGACTCGCCGATGCAAATTGTCGCCAAATATCATCGTTCCTCAGCAATCACATAAGTCCTGGTTGATGAATTAACATTAATATCAACTTATTTTTGTGTTATCGCATAAAAATTCACTGAATTCCTAACATTGGCTCACCGTCTGTTATCACGAACTTTCACTTGGCAGCAGGATTTAAGCAATTTCTGGAATTAAAACTGTGAAAAAGTATTTCCAAGAGATTCCTCACTTCCTATTATACCAGAATCACAGGACTTTTCATCAAGATCAGTCACAAATAAGCAATAAATTGCAAAAATATACAAGAAGACGCGCTCCGCCCATAGCCCGCAATGTTAAAATGGCGCCGGCGCCCTGGCCGTCGTTAAATTGGGTGGTCGGAAAATCGGTGGAGTGTCCTATCCAGGAATACCTAATCCATGAATTGGATGTGAGATGATGGGAATGCATAGTGCATGCATACTGCATAGGTAGTACATAGCACACATGCAGCAAAAAAAGTTAGATAAGCTAGCATATATGCATATTAATTGATGTTAGATTAATTGGTTCTTCACCTAATATCTGTGGTTCTGCTTTTCCTTGCAGCTCACCATGCTGAAGACTGGGAGGCGACCCCATCGGTGGGACGATGAAAGTGTCATCAAAGCCATGGGAATCAGAACAAGTACCTCAAAAAGAGTCTACGAGTATCTACGTGAACAGCAGGGGTAAGCCTCACAAAAAGTTTCTAATTTCTACATGAAACATATGAGTGTAAAAGCAATGGCCACTTCAGATTTTTTAATGCCTACCAATTTGTCATAGAGGCATGTTTGCTGGTCTGCCGACTTCTTATGTAAGTTGTGTAGCCCTACAGGAGATAGTGGGTGGTGTAGGTACACCTCTTGGTTTTGCTCATACTCCAACATCTATTAATGAAAGACAGTGGCTATCATGTTTATTGATTGAAATATTGTTCACATGATGCAGTTGTACTTGTAAGAAGAGATGAAGTTGTGTATGCCACTGTTAAAGGACAAAATGTTAGTGCTGACTGTGTCGGCCTGCCGCGGCAGAACAGAATACACTTGACATTGTTTTGACACGCTCAAGGGGATGGACAACCCCACTTTATTACTCTCACGAGAAAAAAAGCAACAGCTTCTTTGAGATGAAACGGACCCTATTACCTAATTCACTAATTCACCTTAGGTCCATTCTGCCACGACTTGGATCGGATGGGTGTCGGGTGATGATGATGCGGTATAGGACGCGTAGCAGCTTGGCCTAAACGTCCAATACGGATCGGATGGGAAATTATTCAAAATATAATTGGCGATTCTGTGTATTTGAGCAAGTTATTATTTCGTTTCCAGATGGCCGCTTCCAAGCAAGATACCTATAAGAAACAGGTAGATCCGATGTTTGAAAGTAAACAAAAAGTAAAGCCCCAGTCACAAATTTGACGCACCTGTGACATTTCCTGACACCCACGTGACTATTGTATTAACTTTTGTGTTATGCGATGTTTTGACCTTATTTAAAGTACTGAAAGCTCAAAATGTATGATTAATGTTGTTTAAAGCAGCATATTAATAATTATGTTTGTAAATTATCGATAAGCTGCTTATAGCAGGTCACGTGATTGCTACCAGATTATGTGCTCAGAAAGCATCTTTTCAACTTCGATTTTGAACAATTTTTACCTCCTTTGAGGCCAAATGATGGACGGTTTGAGGCACACGATGAAATGCTGAATCTATTGATGCCAAAATTTGTTCGTTTTTTGCATTTTTAGACTAGTATATCCTGGCTCAAACTTTGACCAGTTTGTGTGTAAACCCTATGGTGAAGGGAAAACTTCACGCCCAGCAGACGTCTTTACAGTGCTGCCAAATCGTGTTTGGTGGGGGTCGCTTCCAAGCATCCGCAGCATCTCGAGCTGGGTATCGGGGCTGAGGATCGAGCCCTCGTCCATGGCCCAGTTTCTGCAGTTCCTGCAAGTGGCGGCCGCTGAGACAGCCCCGCTCGCCAAGAACTGCGCCATCCTCTTTGATGAGATGTCGGTAGACACGCGACTCTGTTACGACCAGCAGAGGGATGTGATCGTAGGCCCGCACAAGCAGGCCCAGGTGATCATGGTAAGTGACGAGAAGCGCAGCTGACGCCCACCAGGCCAGACGACGCGCGCTGTGGCATGGTGTGCGTGACGGCGGAGACTCCCGGCAATGGGTGCCCAATCACCAGTCCGGATGGGCGGGGGCCAGAGAGGGTACTAAGGGAAGCTGATGTTTAGACATTTATTGTGCCATTTGCCTAAGTCTTGAGCTGCACCTCTCATACCACGTTATTCGCCGAATGAACCGCTGGGTAATGTCGACGAACGAATGACATTCAAAACCTCTGTATTCTCTTCCATCCTGTCCTAGGTCCGATCCATCTGCGGTGCCTGGAAACAGCCCGTCTATGTCGCCTTCGACACCGCCATCAGCCCTGAGATCCTCATGCAGCTCATCCTTTCCCTCGAGGAGATGGGCTATCCTGTGCGAGCCGTGGTCTCTGACATGGGCTCCAAGAACGTCGGTCTGTGGCGGGCCTTGGGGGTCTCGTACGATGGCGAGACCAGCATAGCCAACCCTGCCGCCGCGGATCGGTGAGTCCTAAAAACAAAGTTGGCAAATAGGGAAAACACATAATAAAAAAGAATGGTAACCAGTACGCATCACCTAAGCACATCCAGCGATACAGCCCGACGGCTGTTAGGTCCACTGCGCCTTTGGTGCGAGTGGACACTGGACACCCTCCCCTGTGTCCGGTGATCACGTAATCGGATCAGTGTTGCGCCTGTGGCGCCGGGTCAGGCGTCGGCTCGAAATAGGTTCATGGACATGTAAAAAGTGTGTGCAATGTTGCTCGATATCAATGTATCGGTATATAGTGTGTTCTGGTCCTCATTCATCTTATTGTTCTACCTATTGTTCAGTTACCCTAATATCTACCTATAGCTGCTTGCCGCAGGTGAACTCTCACATGCCACTGTTTTTTTTTTTCGCTGGCAGGCGAGTGTGGTTCTTCGCCGATGTTCCGCACTGCCTGAAGAACTTGCGGAACCACATCCTGGATGACGGCCTGTACCTGGGGTGTGGTGGCGACCGAGGAGATCCGGTAGTGGACTCGGACCTGATGGAGGAGCTGGCGAGGGAAGTCTCTGCCACGGAGTTCACCGTGAATCGGAAACTGACCGCCCTGCACGTGCATGTAAGTTGCTGTTTTTTTTTGTCTGTTTATCAAAACTCAACAAGATGCTAGCACTTCCTGATACAGTATCAGGAAGTCAGGAAGGCGGCGAGCAGTAACTGCTCGCCGCCTCTCCATTGCTTCTGGAGAGGTAACCATATGGCCCATTGTGGGACGTGTCACTATATTATAGATGCCTGCAGATCAACCGTTTCCACTGATTTTCCTTCTCCCCGTGCTCAGTTATTTTCTTTTCACGAAAAATTTAGCGGGACTGGAGATGGGGGAACCTGCCCCTACCGATCTCTTGATGGCTGGATCCCAGCTAACGTACCTCGTCATGCTTCGATAATTCCAAGAGAATAAAAACAATTCCAAGAGAATAAATAAAAGTTCACAAGCCTATAACTTCTGGTATTTTGCTTGATTTCCGTTGTTGTGTAGTTAAAAGCATATCTTTTGCATTGAAAAAATGATATTTTCTCTAGGTAGTAAAGTTTCATAATATAGAATGCTGAGGTGGTAAGTTATCCTGCTTTGCCCTGAATCACCAGCACCAAGGCCTGGTGCATCTATAATCTTTCTGAGGCCGGAGTAAAGGGGGGGGGGTGGTATCTGATTTGTCTCTTAGTCGTTGTTTCTTATTGCTTTGTTATTTGCCCGAACATTATTAGTTGAAACTGTTAGGTTGCCTGTTTTCGTTTATCATTACAGTACCTAAAGGCAGGCATCGGTAAAATCCTTTTTGAAAGGATTGCATTCCCAATCCACATTCCTAGTGCCGAAGTGGATTGCATTCCTACCCGCAATCCCCTTTTTTCACTTGCATTGTGATCAAATCCGCAATCCTTTTTTGCAATCCTGTTGTATTATTATGTGCACTAGTGGATCTGGGGGAGGGAGGGGGGCATAGGGCCGTGCCTCCATCCCCAAATCACCCATTTCTAGTACCTAGTCTTGCGAGTAATTCCTATCTAAGGCACAGGTATTTTATGGGAAATATTTTTTGCCTCAAACACCCCCACATTTAAACCTCTACCCAACCAGTGTTTTATATTTTTAAAACTCGCCCTCAAGGATTGCAAAAGGATTGCAAATTTGGATTGCAAACATTGGAAGTATGATGCAATCCAATCCGCAATCAAATCCTGTTTTTTGGAATGGATTTCAAATCCAGGTGCAATCCACCAAAAAGGAATGCAATCAGGATTTTGCAATCCTGCAATCACAATCCTACCGATGCCTGCCTAAAGGATGTATTGTAATCACATTTCTTATTAACAGTTCCGTGTGCCCTGATTTTTTATCAATGATAAGGTTCACTTTATTGGTATCAATACGCCTCCTTATCTTTTCACATCTTCAAAAGAATGAGTTTTGCTTGCACACCTAGCGAATTATGACGCCTTGGTTTTTCGTACGCACTTTCAATATAGTTTCTAATCGAATGCTGTCTTTCAGGCAGCGAAAGGAGACCGCCAGCGAGTCTATCTCGCCGCCCAACTTCTCAGCGAGACCGTCGCCAAATCCATCCCGGAGGTCTTCGAAGGGCAAGAAAAGGCAGCGGAGGTCATCAACATCATCGACAGCGGCTTTGATGTCCTCAATTCCCGGCGGCGGTACGCTGACAAGCCGCTGCGGTGCGGCCTGGGCGTGCACCTGACTGAGCAGTTAGCAGCACTCCGCAAGCTGGAGGAGCTCCTGCTGACGGCGCGATTTGGCAGCAGGAAGACGCTTCTTCCATTTCAGCAGGGCTTCCTGCTGTCCATCCGCTCCACCCTGGCGCTCTACAAAGAGATGGAGAAGGTGGACGGGTTCCAGTTCCTGCAGACTGCACTGCTCAACCAAGACGCCCTGGAGTCGCTCTTCAGCTCTGTCAGGACCAAGTTCGGTTCAAACCTGAATCCGACTCCAACCGAGCTGCTGTACCGCCTCCGCCTGCTGCTGATCGGCGCGTCTCCGGCAGCAGCGCGACAGACGTCTGTCCGACCAGCCAGCCTGCCTGAAGAGGGCCTCCTCAGCGCTGCGCGTGCCGGCCGGCCTCCACAGTGCGGCACAGAGGACGAGTTTGTGGGGCCGATATTCAGTGGCTACGATGCCACCACCATCAGCAGCACTACCATCGCTCCCTCCGTCGACCAGCTCAGCGCGGCCACACCGCCGGAGCCCGCTGTTCCGGTCGAGCTGCTGGAGGAGATCGGCGTCCCTCCGAACGGAGCTGAGACCGAAACCAGCCAGGCCATCAGCGAATACGGGATGCAGTACGCTGCTGGCTTCGTGGCTGCTAAGCGTGCCAAAGTCGACCCCACCCTCGGCACTCGCACCTGCGACATGGCTGAAGAGGACGTCCCGTCGGGGGCCCGCTGGATATACCTCCTCAGTCGTGGACATCTGACCGTGCCATCCGAGCAGTGGCTGGAAAACTTCAAGGAGTTTGAAGTTGTCTTCTGCGCCATACACAGAGGGCAAGGAATGGCTCGGAGGAACGGCACACTCGACCAGCTGTCAAGAGCCCCGGGTGTCGTCAAAACGCTGAGCGACACGCTGTGCCTCAGGTGGCCGCGGCTGGACGAGCGGGTCATCTCCCTGTACGCCAGGCTGCGTACCTTCATCCGGCTGCGGCACGTGGCCAAGGTGCGTCGAGGCGACCATCTGGCAGCTCTGGCGGAGGCCGCCGCGCGGCGCTCGGAGAAGCCGACTCCGACGCCAGTGGTGGGAACGAGGCGGCAGTTTGTGAAAGCGCGCCAGTTTGCTCGCGGTGCAGTGTACCTGTGACTGACAGAGGGACGTGAGCAGCTGGGTGTGTAGCGCCTCGCTGTGATCTAACGGAGACCACTGAATTCGATCAGTGTCTAGCATCATGCGGCCGGGAAGGGCCTTTCGCTCATCGAAGAAGGGCGTACTATGTGATGGTATGTTGTTTTTGTTTTACTGTTGTATTGCTGCATCGCTGTTGCACCTAAATACTGCGTCTCTGTGTTTTTGAGTGCCATACTGCCGAGTGCCGAGGGCCACCAGCTCAGTTCGCAGGCGTTTCTGGGTTATGCCGCAGTTTTGGCGGTTCTTGTTCGGGGGAGGAGGGACAGTTTTTTTTGTCTATGCTCTTGTTCCGGTTCAAGGTCCGTGGTTAGGGGCCAGTGGGCGTCGTATCGTATGTTGGAATGCGTACTGTTCCTTCGCTGGAGGCTACCATATGTTGTAATTGTTTGGTGTGTTAAATATGTGGTCCTTAAAAAGAGCTCTGATTGAAAAATAATTACTTCGGCACGTATTTATTAACTTTAATTAATGATTCACAACGGTACAAACGATCAACGTACGACAGTGAATAATTATTCAGAATGTTGCACGCAGGGCACGGAACTAGGCACGTCTGTGGCTTAGCAACGAAAGTACTGGCCGGTGAACACAACACACGCATACGAGTACATCACAACATAACCTAGCCAGTGTGATGCCACACTAAGATGTTTCAATCTGAATTATGATTGCGTTCTTTGAAATTTCACATTCCGCAAAGGAGAAGTCCGGGTAATATGAGATACGATCGGCCGCCAATACATCAGTGTATGGGTAGGCTCAGAGTGTAAGCTTCTTTCATGCTCTCTCAGACCTGACAACAGGCGGACTTGGGTCTAATCAGAAAGGGTCATCAGAATGTGATATGGAACCTAGGGAGTCCAGAGCGATATAGAAAGAGGCAGAGAGAAACTGAAACGCCATAACCAAGGCTGGACTGAATGGTGGACCCAGGCGAGGCTGGAAGGAGGAATCAAAACCAAGGACAAGGTAGGTAGAGACCAAGGACGGCGAGGCAATCGTTGACGACGGGCAGGCGATGAAAACTTGGCCCTTGAGGCTTGACAACCCTAGTGAGCGCAATAAGGGCGGTGGACCTGTATGACATCGTCTCCTTCGCTCAAAGTTTTTTTAAAGCTGGTTTTCAAGACAGTCATGTTCATATGATGAGGATTCTGAATCAAATTAATCAAAGGCGTTGCCGTCCTGTTTTCTTATTTCACGGGCCACCAATATTATATAAGTAATAATAGATAGATATGAATAACTACCAAAAACTATAGCAATGCTAACATTTATTACCAACAGTAAAAATTTGCTAGCCTGCATCCTCAATTGTAAACAATATCAAGAGGATTTTACCATTTTCCCTGCTTTTGCCAAATTGATTTTTCGGTTTATTCAAAAACAAAGATATTTGTAATTGTTATTATTATTATTATTTGCATTATAAAAGACTACATTTTGTGTAAATATTACTTACATATATCAATAAACTACGATAACTCTTGATATGTTCTTCTTCACTAACGGGCCTCAACCAAGGGGGGCGCAACTTCAACACCAAGCAGAAGTTAGTCACGTGACTACCTGCACAACCTTATCTATACGCAACCGAAGTGTGACGTCATGACTACTGGCTGGGGCATAATCAGCTGACGGCCCTGTGTTAAAGCAATGGGACGAAATTTTATCAGCATTTTTAGAACAAACTGGACCTAGTTAGATAGTTTGGGGGCCAGTTTCTAGGTGAACTGAGTATATTCTATTTTTCTACGCCCAAAAAATGCTATGTTTCAAAGCGGAAAGGACCGAATTTCGCGAAATTGTTACGGGCGGCGAACTTGACGCACCAAATACATGACCTTGAGATGCGAACTGTGACAGCGTCGGGAGGATTTTGATGCGTAAGGTTTGACACATTTGAGTTTGATCTGGATAAATATTTTTTATTTGTAAAAAGCAAAGGAGAAAATTCACCATATAAGTTATTTTGAAAATCTTTTTTATTTTAAATCCATTATTTTAAACCTCTTGATCTAAAATGTTTTGTATTTCTGCGCCAACTTCGCCGCCAATTAGGTTTTCACGAAATTTTGTGCTTTGCGTTGTTAGATTTTGCAATATTTTTTCATAGAAAAATAGATCATACATCGTTGTCCTAAATTCAGCTACTAAAACTATCTAACTAGGTCCAGTTTTCTTGGGAAAGATAGGCAAAATATTGCCCCATTGCTTTAGCACGGGGCCGTCAGCTGATTATGCCCCAGCCACTTATCGTGACGTCACGACTTCGGTGGCGTATAGGAATCTTGCCCAAATTAACGTTGAGCACGGCCGTTTTCGGTCGGTTTTCCGCGCCCTTGTGGCGAAATCGCCTTCAACCAGGGTGGGCTAATTCGTTTAACTAGGAATGAGGCGTTGAAGAGAATTATTCAAGGAATAGAGCTGTGCAAAAATATTTTTTTGTGTTGTTAAAACTGTATCCGCCCTCGAACGATAAATATTGTTGACCAATCAGAAACACATTACCTGGAATGCGTTTGGACTTGGCTGGATCTAATATTAGCGACGATAGGCGTTATCACAAGTGTATTCGCGGCCATTGGGGCGACGTAAGAAAAGAAGAAACCAACTGGCCCCAAGAACTTTAAATTATCAGTTAGCATGCACCTTTTCCTTGATGTATAGAGAATTTACCATTATTTGTTACAGAAAATTGCATTTAAAATCTTCCATTTATGCTTTTTTCATCTTTTGGACAATATGTTCTTTTACTAAGCTAGAAACACTAATTAGAAATAGTTCCCGCATCATCAAGAACAATAGGGAAGGCTTGAAGTGAATAAAATAATTTAAACGGTTTTGTAATCTATGTGAGGGCACTTCTAAAATTGCCTGTAGAAATATTGAAGGCAAAAGTTCAACTTTTTCACAAGACGGATGTCTATAAACCTATTTAACTTGTGACAACTCAGCTGGTATTTCGTCGCCTACAGCCCAGCTTTCCCTAGTGACCGATAGAGGCGCTTCTATCGATGTCCGCCCGTGCCAAGGCCCTATATACCAGGTAGGGTCGTCCGGCGATTCTACCTTTTCGTGACGTCAGCTCGTGACGTCATTTGGAGTCAAGTCTCGAAGCCCCGTTCAATCCCCATGTAAATGAGCGATTTTCGAAGCACTGTAGAATGAAGTCTGCACAAGATATATCAAATCTAAGTATCTTATCTGAAAGAACAGACAATTTTCTGCAAGTTATCTATTACGTGTTTTTCGCTAAATCTTTTGCTTTTTTCACAAAAGCGTAAAATGTCCCCCATGTCTCCGCAGCCTCCCTGCCGCCGGCCGCCGCGCGGTCGCGGTAGTGTAGTGGTTAGCGTGCCCGCGCAGTATTCCAAAGGTCCCGAGTTCGAATCTATGCGGTGCGGAACTTTAATTGCAATTCCAAGCTGAATATACGCACATCCATAATAAATTATTATTCGTATAGCTAAACTGTCACCAAACTATCCATATAAATTGACTTCACCCAAAATATCGGCAAGATTCTATTAAAATATAAATTCAAATATGGCGGCTTGGACTGCCGCGTGCGTTAGGCTCCGCCCATGGCTCCGCCCACATGCGTGACGTCATTCGTGTTAGTGGACACACGCGGAGATAGGGGACGACATGGGCCGGCCCGTGCCGCCTAACGAGTATCTGCTAATGCAGTTTCTTGGCTTACATAGTACGCACACAAGCATACATCCTTCCTGCCCTTGGTTATACCTCACTTGAATGAAAATTTTGCATTTTGCTATAATAACTATTCCAAGCAGTTAACAGGTTTTAGTGCAGTGCCAATTCGGAACCATTCAGCGCCGCCAGTCTCCCAGGCGGCGCGTAACGGCTGCCGCCGGCCGCCGCGCCGCCGCTCTGGCAGGGTGTTTGACATCAGGGGCGTTCCACGACAAATCGACAAATAAAAAATTAAATTTGCACCCTCATATTTTATTCTTCGTTGAAAACTGGTGTAAGGGGTTGTGATGGGCGGGGAAGCCAGCTGTGGCAAGGATTTTTTTTTCTTCGAACAACGGTTTCCGAGATATAGCCTCGGGCAATTCCTGGATTTCGCGCTGCAGCCCTATGTTTGGCGGCCTATAACTCAGAAACTATTGGCTTTTTATGATAAAAACTTTATATGGTTCAACTCACAATCAACCAACAAACATTTTGGCTATCTCGGATTTTCAATTTTTGAAAATTTTGATCACGTGACCTTTTGTCCTATTTTTCGAAGAGTGACCTTGATATTTTCCCCACTGAAAGTTGCAATTTTGTCTGATGACGATTAAAGCCTTATCAATTGTCATTCATATGCGATAATAGAAAAAGTGGTTATCGCCCTGCGTTGACCTCAGGTAAGGTCATTTTTATGACCTGTCCATTATTACGAGCGGGAGCGACAACGAGATCTCGAGAATAAAGCAAGATAGCGACAAGCGGTAAACGGTAAAGGGTACACACGGATAAGGTCTATAATTTTTACTGAGGTCATTTTCAGGTCAGGTCAAAGATGACGTCACAGGAGCTAAAAGGAAGTCAAAATAGCGGCACTATACATATATATGAAGTTTTTCTCGAATAACTTTCAAGGTATCCCAGCTAGGAACAAACTAATAGCACCATCGTGATCCTCTCGTCGATCCGCATCGAAACATATGTATGTTGACCTCGAAAGGTCGAAAGGTCAAAAGTTGACCTTAGATCACGTGACCTAAGGTCAATTTTTGACCTTTCGACCTTTCGAGGTCAGCAAACATATGTTTCGATGCGGATCGACGAGAGGATCACGATGGTGCTATTAGTTTGTTCCTAGCTGGGATACCTTGAAAGTTATTCGAGAAAAACTTCATATATATGTATAGTGCCGCTATTTTGACTTCCTTTTAGCTCCTGTGACGTCATCTTTGACCTGACCTGAAAATGACCTCAGTAAAAATTATAGACCTTATCCGTGTGTACCCTTTACCGTTTACCGCTTGTCGCTATCTTGCTTTATTCTCGAGATCTCGTTGTCGCTCCCGCTCGTAATAATGGACAGGTCATAAAAATGACCTTACCTGAGGTCAACGCAGGGCGATAACCACTTTTTCTATTATCGCATATGAATGACAATTGATAAGGCTTTAATCGTCATCAGACAAAATTGCAACTTTCAGTGGGGAAAATATCAAGGTCACTCTTCGAGAAATAGGACAAAAGGTCACGTGATCAAAATTTTCAAAAATTGAAAATCCGAGATAGCCAAAATGTTTGTTGGTTGATTGTGAGTTGAACCATATAAAGTTTTTATCGTAAAAAGCCAATAGTTTCTGAGTTATAGGCCGCCAAACATAGGGCTGCAGCGCGAACTCCAAGAATTGCCCGAGGCTATATCTCGGAAACCGTTGTTCGAAGAAAAAAATCCTTGCCACAGCTGGCTTCCCCGCCCATCACAACCCATTAGACCAATTCTAAGCAAAAAATAAAATATGAGGGTGCAGGGCACTTGTCGATTTGTCGTGGAACGCCCCATCATATCTCTGTTGCTAGAAAAGTTGTGGACCGATTTACTTGATTCTTGCATGAAAAGAGACGCTATTCAATTCTTAGCAGATAACGAAAATGTGACGTCAATTGCACGATCCGCTGCCCATATTGTGGTACTGCCATCTATTGACAAGGCTGGCGAACTAAAGCCGGGCGGTATATAGGGCCTTGGCCGGGCGGCTATTTCCACTTTTGACACACCATGACCGGTTTGGGCACTCACAACATCGAAAAATGCTTTAATTCGAAGATATGGAATTTCAAACTTGCAGTTTTCGGATTCTAAGGGGCTAATGCATTGGAATGCACCCTTAGAATTTGTGACGTCAGCGGAGATCTAACGATTTTTAAATCTTAGACTAAAACCATCGTTAACACGTGGTGGTATACGCTGCTTTGCGCGCAACGTCTGCCGCACTTTAAGGCTGCCAAATTGTTGCTTCCAAATAAAGTCGCTAGTAACAGGGGAGATCCCAAAAAGGTAAAAGCATAATATCTTGAAAACCAGTGAATATTTTTCGGTGAAATTTGGTAGATATTCGTTTTCGCTCTTTCTGAACCAAGGGACATCACTTTCATGCCAATTCATTAATTTTTTTGAAGGTGGGAGGGTCCCTTTAAAACCTGTTATTCAAGAAATTAAAGAAATAAATGTCACGTGCGCGTCACGACTGCAAACTATAAGCGCTACCATATTCTAGTTTGAACCAACTTTTTGCTAGTCCCGACCACATATAGTAGGTTTTCTAGTAGTTATACTAGAAATTCCTACCAAAGTTCGTCCTACCCTTCACTCAATATACGCTGGCATCACTCCACACAGTCCTCATGACACCAAATTAAATCACATGACTGTTATCGACAAAATGTTCAGTGCGATGGATCACGGCGACGTTGTTCTTTTATCACTACTTAACTTGTCAAAATGCTTAGATGTTATCCCACATGATCGCCTTCTGAACAAGCAGCGTTTGTACGGTGTGGACGTGCGATGGTTTACGAGCTATCTGAGCGACCATTACCAACAGGTCCGCATCCAGATGTCAGACGGAACATAGCGCTTATCTCGACCAATTCCAAACCCAAACCCTGCAGACAAAACCCAGCTCATAGTCACCGGCTCTAGGCAAAACATTCAGCGGCTTCCACCCGTCCGTATCAATTTCATGGGTGCCATTGTCGCCGGTTCCCACACGGTGCGGAACCTGGGTGTACTGTTTGACCAGAACCTGACGTTTTCTGCCCATATCGATGAGGTGGTACACAGAACTCGGCCCCCGCCGAAGTTAGTTGGTAGCTCTGCTGCTCCACGGCGTACATTTCCTACCAGCCCATAGGGTTTACATGTTAAATGGCCTGTTTTCGGCGAGCGATATTTCGGTCAACCTTTCAAGGAATGAATGGTTCTTACTCTCAAATGATAGATCGATGAATTTTCTTTCGACAATTCCTCTACCATTTTTCACGAAACCCTGCCGATCTTCTACGGCGTACAGGGTCAAGATTTCTCTGCACGCCAGCACCCGCGATCCGCCTCTCCGATCGTCGGCGCGCGGTCCTCGGTAGCGCAGTCGATAGCGTATCGGGCTACGAATCCGAGTGTCGTGAGTCCGAATCCTGGGATAGCCGCGCGATTTTGACTTGAATTGAATGATGTAGATTCTTGAATGCTTGCGTAATCGATTATTAATAGGTAATTGAATGTATCTGCCCACTAATCGGCACCTAAAACCTGTTATTTAAGAGATTTAGGAAATGAATGTCATGTGCGCGTCACGACTGCCATCCATAAGCGCTACTATATTCTAGTTTGCACTAAATTTTTGCTAGTCCCGACCACATATAGTAGGTTTTCTAGTAGTTATACTAGAAATTCCTATCAAAGTTCGTCCTACCCTTCACTCAATATACCCTGCACAGAACAACTAGCGATTGTGACTAATAGTCATTAGGGTGTGTCGATAGTCGCAGATTCGCGTTAGACAAAGATATAAACTGGCGCGAGCATGCCAAAACACTAGCCCTGCAGTTGGTTTTGCGTAAAAATGCGATTTGACGAGGCTCGGGCAGGTCGAAGTTACAGCGAAAAAGTCGCAGTCGACGGTGCTGCCACCTACATTGCCAATAACGAGCACTATTATATCGTGATAATTGGGGTAGTTTCAAATGAGAAATGACTTCTATTTTTGTTCAAACTGCTTAAGGAGAAATAAAACTTTTCGGAAACACACATTTTTCCCAAATATCGCGTTCCATTTTTTCCTGTTGAGTTGTTAGGAAAGTGGTAAATTTCAAGGTTGACGGCTAAAAAACGAAACAGGAGGAACAGAGCAGGAATCACCAAGACGTGTGCCGCGCCGATGCTGTAGCCTGTAGATAAGGGGTGAGCAACAGAACCAGCATACCTAACGATTTTGATTACTGATAGATATTTTTCTCTAAATGGAAGACTATTAGTAACTCAGGCAAGCCTTCTAATATAGGTATCGACAGGGACAGGGTTGCGGTAAAAGGTACAATCGATGGCACATTACAATTATTCTGACTTGGGAAACAACACTCTTCAGATACCTACCATCAACAACCTCACTATCTCCTATATGGGAGCCATATCATCTGATTCCAGCGCCCTGAAAACAAACAGGTTATTACCAAAAATCTCTATATTAGCGCCTATACGCTGAATGACGCTATCAATACCCGACATTTGTAAAAGGTGATTCGCCACACAGCCCGTCGGCGTCGGCGGGGTTGAATCAGTGAGCCAGATTGCCAGCGACTCACCGCTGAACTACCGGGCATAACAAAACGGACGATGCGACATGACTCAGAGATCATCACAGACGCAACGAAAAATGTAACCGAAGGCCATCTGAGCTGTTGTTGTTGTTGTTGTTGTGTGTTCCATCCAGCCGCGTCACCGCGGTGTAGCCGTGCGGCTCTGGAGGTCCCTCACGGCGGCCGCCAGGGCCACCACCTCTCCGTCGTCGCGGACGTCTTCCGGGTTCGGGAAAATCGTCCCTTACCTCCGGAGACGCCAGCCCATGAGGGCCGGGCACCGGAAGAAGAAGTGCCGGGGCGTGTCGGCCTCCTCCCGGTACACGGTGCACCGGCCCGCCGCACAGTCGGTGTCAGGGCACTGGCGGCAATCATCGGAGGGTTCCGTCCAATCCGGTGAAGGTATTGGCGGGATCCTGACCAGTGGCCCGCGCGGAGCTGGTGGACGTCGACGGCCGACGATCTGTCCCCCGTTGCGGCCGGCGGCGGCAGCCGGTTCTCCATCAGGGTCCGGTACCAGCCCTCCGGCCAGGCGGCGATGGTGCGGTCGCGGGCCAGTCTGGCGGCCGCGCGGTGGGCGGTAGCGAGTAGCGACGTCCACCGGGACCGCCGCCTGGGGGAGCGCGGCCGCCTCCTTGGCAATCTGGTCGGCGCGCTCGTTTCCGTCGACGCCGCAATGGGACGGCACCCACTGTAGGTGGATCCGGCGGGACGGACCGGCCAGGGCCGCTAGTTCGGTCCAGATGGCGGCTCCTAGCAGGGTCTTCTGGGACGCCGGGCCCTCTCTCAGCGTCGCGAGGGCCGACTGCGAATCCGAGCAGATGGTGATCGGCGCGCTCGGCTGGTGCGGGTGGTCGCGCAGGTGGTTCAGGGCCGCGCGGAGTGTGACCATCTCCGCCCTGAAGCTCGAGCAGAGTTGACCGGCCGGGACGCGTAGCTCGTCGGTTACACCGTCCGGCCACTCCACAAAGGCTCCTGCTCCTCCGCTGCGGACTCCCGCATCCGCCGACCCATCCGTCCAAACTAGTGATGTCAATCACGGAAAATCGGAATACCGATACCAAACCAAATACCAACTAAAACCACGGGAGAATACCGAAACCAAACCAACTTGGGAAACTGAGGGAAATACCAACTTTTTACCGATTTCTTAGCCTCTAATACATTAGTGAGGGCTTATGATACCAACAAAATACCAAACACATTACGATTGAAATACCAAATACCAAGTTGGTATCGGTTTGGTATCGGTATACCAAAAAGTTGGTATCCGATTGACATCTCTAGTCCAAACCCAGATGGCTGGCTGGGGGAGGGACGCTAGGTTTTTCTGCGCCGCCTGGTGCAGTTCGTCAGGTGGGGCGTCCCGCCGCAGCGCTCCGATGTCCAGGGAGAATGTGACGTGTGGGCAGGCGGCCACCTCCCACGGCGGCGCGCGGGCGGGCAGCAGGGGCTCGATCGGCAGCACGATCCCAGCAGCCCGCCAGGTGTCGTGCCCCACCCCGCCCCATCTGAGCTCGTGCGGAACCCTCGTTCAGATACGTAATATCGCTATCTGCCACCTCGCGGTTCCCTTGTCAAGCCGAACTCATAGGCGGCAGAACGGGGAGGGCACCGCGGCACCGTGCCCCCTTTGATTTTGGCATTTTAACATTAGCCCTATGGGCGTTGCATGGAATGAATGGGACCAAAAGTCGGCAGTGCCCCCCTTAATTGAAGGTATTCCGCCGCTACTGGCCGAACTGATGACACGCAATGGCCAGTCAGTCACAGCTCAGCTTCCTGCGGAACAGGAAGACACATTTAGTGAGAGTCGGTGGTCATTGACTGTGTCAATATTATTGACATGGTGACTGAAGAACGGTTATATTGCGCCAATAATGTTGCCAGTAGCAGCACCACCAATATTTTGAACTAAAATCACTTGACATCGGTAAAAAGAAACCCTCTAGCTTTTTTTCAAGAAATACGTGAAATAGAGGGGATTAGAAAAACCGAAAACCCAAATAATAGCACTAGATAATATAGATCTTAAATTTTGGCCAACATTTTTAAAGCATACATCAGAGGAGCTGTTGGCGGCTTACCGTCGCGTCTATGATGATCTCTGAGTCATGTCGCATCGTCCGTTTTGTTACGCCCGGTAGTTCAGCGGTGAGTCGCTGGCAATCTGGCTCACTGATTCAATCCCTCCGACGCCGGCGGGCTGTGTGGCGAATCACCTTTTACAAATGTCGGGTATTGATAACGTCATTCAGCATATGCCGGTAGGCGCTAAACAGAGATTTTTGATGATAACCTGTTTGTTTTCAGGGCGCTGGAATCGGATGAAATAGCTCCCATATAGGAGATAGTGAGGTTGTTGATGGTAGGTATCTGAAGAGTGTTGTTTCCCAACTCAGAATAATTGTAATGTGCCATCGATTGTACCTTTTACCGCAACCCTGTCGATACCTATATTAGAAGGCTTGCCTGAGTTACTAATAGTCTTTCATTTAGAGAAAAATATCTATCACTAATCAAAATCGTTAGGTATGCTGGTTCTGTTGCTCACCCCTTATCTACAGGCTACAGCATCGGCGCGGCGCACGTCTTGGTGATTCCTGCTCTGTTCCTCCTGTTTCGTTTTTTAGCCGTCAGCCTTGAAATTTACCACTTTCCTAACAACTCAACAGGAAAAAATGGAACACGATATTTGGGAAAAATGTATGTTTCCGAATTGTTTTATTTCTTCTTAAGCAGTTTGAACAAAAATAGAAGTCATTTCTCATTTGAAACTACCCCAATTATAACGATATGATAGTGCCCGTTATTGGCAATGTAGGTGGCAGCACCGTCGACTGCGACTTTTTCGCTGTAACTTCGACCTGCCCGAGCCTCGTCAAATCGCATTTTTACGCAAAACCAACTGCAGGGCTAGTGTTTTGGCATGCTCCCGCCACTTTATATCTTTGTCTAACGCGAATCTGTGAGAAAAACCCCTCTGTCGACACACCCTAATAGTCATGCATGTGTCAGCGTGTGAGGTTAATGTAGGCATGTGTATGTGTGACATCCACTGGCCATCCGTTGCATTCAATTGACCTGAGGCTAGGAATAGCCATGTTTCAAGAATTTGCCTCGTGATGTTTAATAAATAAACAAAGTTAAACTGTACAACACACTGCTGTACGATATGCACAAGTAGCTCCCTAGTCCCTCGTTGACAGGATCTCACAATAGATTTCACATACAACGGCGCTGAAGAAGTCAATAGACGAAACCGGTACGCCTTTAATGTAACTGTTCTAATAGTTTGATTCGTGGAGCCTGAATGTTCATATACTCTCGATACAATATATTTCACTCAACGTTGTAATCAATCTATCAACATGCTTTCTAACAACGCAAAGGTTTTGATCACGGACTTCGCTGAAGTGAAGAGCTGCACTGACAATAGTTTTCTAACTTCTTGTAAACCCATTTAGGTACAAGAGTACAAACCCAAAACATGTTTTGAAAGAGGCCCTGGGTTTTGAAGTGATGTATGTACCCCATTTCTTTGTTTACAATAATTGTAGTGCTCATGTACTTTTTAGGACTATAATGGGTAGCCTATAAAAAGTGAAACGGTACTACAAAATTTGTAAGCAAGTAATATTTATCTGAAAGAACTAAAATATTCAAAAGCCAAACACTGAAATAAAGGAATCCGAACGAAAAAGTAACCCAAAAATCCAGCCTAATCGCCGGCTACTAATACTGTGACAAAATCAGCACTTTTCCCCGCAAATCGTTGTCCAGACGTAAATATGCCGCTCTTCAGCTCTTTTCTCCCCCTTTCGTTGTCTTGAGGATGGTCGTCACTTCTCTGATGGTGTTCAGCGCGCATGCCACCATGTCCACGCGCTGGGCCTCCCCCTACAGAGCAAGATCCAGCGAATGGTTGACGCAGTGGCCGTAGGGCGACTGCGCCTCGGCCCCCGCCGAAGTTAGTTGGTAGCACTGCTGCTCCACGGCGTACATTTCCTACCAGCCCATAGGGTTTACATGTTAAATGGCCTGTTTTCGGCGAGCGATATCTCGGTCAACCTTTGAAGGAATCAATGGTTCTTAGTCTCAAATGATAGATCAATCAATTTTCTTTCGACAATTCCTCTATCATTTTTCACGAAACCCAGCCGATCTTCTACGGCGTACAGGGTAAAGATTTCTCTGCACGCCAGCACCCGCGATCCGCCTCTCCGATCGTCTGCGCGCGGTCCTCGGTAGCGCAGTCGGTAGCATATCGGGCTACGGATCCGAGGGTCGTGAGTTCGAATCTTGGGAGCGCCGCGTGATTTTGGCTAGAATTGAATGATGTAGATTCTGTTTGCATAATCAATTATTAATAGCTAATTGAATGTATCTGCCCACTAATCGGCCCCTAAAACCTATTATTTAAGAAATTTAAGAAATGAATGTCACGTGCGCGTCACGACTGCCAACCATAAGCGCTACCATATTCTAGTTTGAACTAACTTTTTGCTAGTCCCGACCACATATAGTAGGTTTTCTAGTAGTTATACTAGAAATTTCTACCAAAGTTCGTCCTACCCTCAAGGGCGGCGCCACCGTGGGGGCAGTGGGGGCAGACTGCCCCCACTGGCAGGAGGCCGTGGGGGCAAGACTATGTTTTTGCCCCCACAAAATTTGGCTGATGTATGAGAACAGAAGACCGGTGCAACATTCATTATAGGCGGTTATAATAGTACGCCTGTTTTTTGACGGTCCTCGTATCAAGTGCGTCAGCAGAACGTTCGTTCTCGGACCGTCTGTCGCATATCTCCTACACGCACTCATTCTCCCACTCATTTTCAATCACTAAAAGGCTGCCCTCGAGCTTGATCTCGAGGAGGTTGAGAAGCAGTTTATCAAAAGTCGGCCAGAGAAGAGATCACCCTCTTTTGGGAACCCTTAGACTGAGACTGAGCTCAGAGAGGTATGACAAAATGTGATAGGTATGTATATCCCGGGTTATCTGGAATTGTATGTGGGTCGCCCTAATGGAGCTTATTCTCGTACCTATATCAATCGTATGTGAGAGAATCGCACATATATACGTACTACGGGGAAAAGGAGAAATAGGTACTGACTATAGTTTTGAGGAACACACCATTTTACATCTCAACGAACAACATAACGTTTTCACAGGTTTGTGTCTCGCAATCTAGTTTTATAGTTTTATTTCGGCCGGGCCCGTGGGTAATCCTAACCGCCGCAGCCCGGGGTAGCCCTCCCCCCTGTTTAACTCCGTTAATAAGGCAGCTACGGAAACAAAAATGGTACCAAACGAAAGGTATCTATGAGAAGATTCTAAAGCACCTAAACTTTTTGTGACCTCAGGTCAGTTTTCAAGGTCAGAATTCAAGGTCAAAGGCAAAAGTCGGCATTTATGTAGTGGTCTCAAAGTACATGTTCCAGAGGACGGCATGGTGCGTAAAATCGGCTAAAAGGGATGTTGCACAAAAGAAGAGAATCCGTGGATTCCGATGATGTGCATAACATTCAAATTCAAGGTCACGATCATGCTCAAAATTGACCATAAACTTTGCACTTTTTCTTATATCTTGTATACTAAATTCCGAGATGTTTTGATATGTTTTCAAGCTTAGCGGACCCCTATTTGTGCTTTAGCTTACGATACAAGGCTGCTACAAGGTCAAAGTCACAAGAGAGTATCCTTGTTAGAGGCTATTTCACTATTCAAGTCAGGCATAATAATTAAGACATGTTTGCCATACTGAGGCTCTAAATTAATGCTTACAGCAAAATGGATGCCAGAGGCCCAAAATCGTGATCAGCGGCTACGAAATCATCACAAATGACCTTCCACGTGTAAAAAATCAACCAAATGTCATTCGAGGTCACATGAGGTCAACATAAAACTTTACCTTTTACAAACAATATATATGTCATTCGACGCGTCTCGACAAGACTAATGCGAAGGTACCACTGCCGTAGCTCCAGGACCATTTTTGTTGAAGTTATTTGCGAAAAAAGAAACTAAAGCCCCAGCTCGGGGTCGTTGCCCTGACCTCTGACCTCAGGTCACCAAAGTTACTTAAGTATTTTTCTAGGTCAAATGCTACACAACCGTGCTCGTAATTTGTCTTTATCTCTAAAACTCAATTTTTGGCAGCTGGTTGAAGTTCACGTCTGTGACGCCGCAGTTTGCCGTGCAGGAGTCAAGAAAGATCGGCCCTGAGACATTATCAAGGAGGCTAGGTCCAAATTTTTTGCTTCAAAAGATGTCAAATTAACCCTCGCCCATGTAGGGGGGGGGGGGGTTGGTGCAACCCCCCCCCTGAGGTTTTTCGGAAACGGCGGCGCGCAGCGCCGCCAAATTTTGGGTACCTTATGGGGCAAACCTTGCGCATCTTTTGATAAAAAAAAAATTTGACCGGGTCATGTCAGGTCACGGAGTTATGACGTCACAAAGGGAACAGCCTCCGGCCGGATTTTCACAAACTGAGTGCCAACGCCCGAGGTTTCCTGCCGGTGGTACAGACATCGGTTGATGGATCGTGATGAAACTTCCCATGCATGTTGGGGCAAGTATTGGCTATCATATGGTATAAGAAACTTGACCGGGTCAGGTCAGGTCACGGAGCTATGACGTCACAAGAGGAACAGCGTCCGGTACTATTTTTGAAAAGCGCCCGAACCACTATTTTGCTAATTCTTGTCACCTCAATGGGAATATGCAGCAATATTAGCTTCTATAGGGAGCAAATGGACCTCCCAAATCCAAAAATACAATCAGATTTCAAAAATTTAAATTTTGATTTTTCGAATTTCTGCCGCCGACTGTGACCTTGCCGACTTCCGGCGCTCCCAACGCGCCATTTTTAGAGCTAGGGAAACGAAATACATACCAAACGATAGAGAATTGATCAAGGAACACGATAGTGAAGGTTTCAAGTCGATATCTCCCACCGTTTTGCCGCAATCGCCGCGGAAAGTTGAAAAAGTCTATTTTTCCGAAAATTTGACCTTTGACCGGTCAAAAGTAGGTCAAATGTTGACCTAGGACCAAAAAATATACCACCAATCGCGAGATCTCGGCGAGAGCAATCCGTTGGTCTTTTCCGCTAAGCTCTACGACGCTCCGTTTTCAAACGCCAAGGGGGGGGTCGCACCAACCCCCCCCCCCCTGCATGGGCGAAGGTGGCAGATCGCCGTTTACGGGCGAGGGTTAATGGGGGATAAGGTACAGCAAGTTTCGTCTTTCTATCCCTAAGCGTTCGTGAGGTATCGCAAATATTCGCCAGGGGGAGGCGAAAAACGCCCCCCCCCCCTCCGGGCCCGCGAGGGTTAGTGGTTAAACTCAATACGCCTATGCATGAAACCTGAAACCAAAATAATTTTGAATGACAACATCTAGAGACAAGCTGCTCATGGATTTTGCAGATCGGCGTTATCAGACAACAGTCGGGTCAGTCTCAAGCTTGCCCCCACTGGCGAAAATTCGTGGCGCCGCCACTGCCTACCCTTCACTCAATATACCCTGACTGCGCCTGATCCTCCGCCAGTCGCGCCCTGACGCCAGACAGACGGCCTGACATGTTGGAGGCTCCGTCGAAACAATGACCGCGAGGCCTCTCCATCCCCATGCATTGTCCGCTGCAGCCTGCAGAGCGTCCTTCAAGGCAGCTTATAGCTCCGCCGTCGTTGAGCTTTGCACTTCGTTGAGATCCAGGAAAGCCTCCTTCGTCACCATCGCTTCCGTCAACGAAATCATAATGCATGTACAGTCTGTCTTAAAAGTACCGCGCAAAGTGACGATGGATCCCTCAAGCCTGACCGAGGAAGCCGCCTGCTATAATTTGAAAGTCACTGAACCAATTGACAATGGCGGAATGGACGAGGATGTCCATTGCTTCGGTGGCTCAAATTTAGCAGTCCTTCCTCGGTCAGGCTTGATAGATCCACCGTTACTTTGCGCGGTACTTTTAAGACAGACTGTACAGTCCGTCTTAAAAGTACCGCGCAAAGTAATGGTGGATCCATCAAGCCTGAGGAGCCGAGGAAGGGGCTGCTAAATTTGAGTCACCGAAGCAATGGACTTCCTCGTCCATTCCCCAACTGTCGATTGGTTCGGTGACTTTCAAATCATAGCAGGCCCTTCTCGGTCAGGCTTGAGGGATCCACCGTCACTTTGCGCGGTACTTTTAAGACAGAATGTCTCCGTGGAAAAATAGCAAAGTTCTTAAAAGACGCTTCATTTGGTGAAAACATGAGACATCGACGAGATACCCGGCCGGGCTCCACTGATAGCGCTGGTCTGCACCGCCACGTCCACCACAGGAAGGGTGACGACAACTGCGGCCGGCTGGCCAGGAAGGCCGTCAGATAGGCGGGCTGGTGTTAGGTAAGTACCGCCGTCTACCCCAGCCGCAGGCAGGATGGTGCGGTTGGCGTGGTGCCGGCCGAATAAGGGGGACGGAACGGGGTAGCGATCTAAATATATATATGAAATCGATCTAAATATATAACAAAATGCCTGACCCGCCAGGCATTTTGCAAAATGCCTGAGTTTCCATATATTCCACCGTTGTTGTTGACTTCAGGCGTTGACCATAAACGTTCCACTGGGCCTGAGCCCAAATACAGGGTGTCACGAATACAGGGTGTCACGAAATTGTTGCGGATATTGTACGGCCCTCCAGGTATTTAGTGGTTGGTTGCCAACTTCACAAAAATCGATCTGCGTTGATAAATACGTCTAATGGTTGTTGAAAGCCATTGTCGAAGTGTCCACATGAGCCCTCTTCTTATTCCTATTGAGTCATTTTACTGGAGTGGCTCTGTCATTCGAGGTTATTACGCCTAAAACGTAACGACTAACCAGCCACTCTTTTGCTGGAGGGCCGTACTTGTGTCCCGAAATTGATTGTTCGTAGTTGCGTCAGTGTTCTCCAGCACCTCGCTGACAAGTTATCAGCGGCCACGTGGTCTGTCCCTGCGGCACATGGTGAAGCTCAAGGAGGCCTATGTAGCCCATCATGCCCCAAACGAGAATCGCCAGTGGATGCTTCACTGTCATCGACGGTGCAGCGCTTCTGAGCTGCTGTTGGCCCAGAACTGGTTGTCTGTCGGGATGGCTAGTGACTTAGAAAAGCTCTAATATCGCCTCATCACTGAAAACGTCTGAGTCTCTGCGGTCCTGAATGGTCCAGATTTGGTGGGTCTTGGTGAAATCCAGCTGCATCACTTCTGGATGACGGTATAAAGTCAGGGTTGCAGCCTGAGGTTTAGCAGCCTCAGCTTCATGGTAAGGTCTTCAGATACCGGGGGATGGCCGATTTAGATGTCGAGCGCCCTGGTCCAGATGCCCTGGTGCCGAACCCGGTAAAATTACACCCATTCAGCACTTAGGAGGGACATGGGAGGGACAACATTACAGACCGGGCCAACCGCGCATCAATTTCGTGATATCTGTAAACTACGTCTTGCGTCAATTCCGTCGAGATGGAACTAGTTACCCAAGGCGGTTCATTAGGGAATTTTTTACGTTCCCCCTACCGGCCCCGGATGACGTCACTGGGATGCTCCCGCCACGGCCGACCTATGTATAGAGCATTACTACGGGCTTTCCGGTGGCATTTTTTTCGTGTTATAACGCCCAAAAAGCTTTCGCGAGCACTTTTCGCACGAGAAATGGAAAATATGTGGCATTTTAAAGTGAGTAATAGTGATATAGGGTCACGTCCAGGAAGAGCGGGCCGAAACCAGCGAGGCTTGTATGGGTCCCAGGGCGCAGGGTTATGGAGTCGGACCGGACTTTTGAATCGGATTGTCGGAGTCGAACTGGAGCCGTAAGCGGAGTCGGAGTCGATTTTGGAAGTCGGAGCAGGAGTCATAGTCGAAGTCACCAAAAATTCATCGGTTCCGCAGACTGCGGAGCTGCAGGGCTGCGAAGTCTGAGCCGGAATCGGTCAGAATATACAGTTCTCCCGGACCGGAGTAGGAGTCAGAATTAGGTTTTGGAACTAGGAGTCGGGAGTCACCGAAATTACATCGACTCCGCTGCCCTGCTAGTGCGCTCAGGACGGATGCACTGAAATTGCATTGCTGAAAAAAAATCGAATAAACATTGCCACTAAATATTATAAGTTTCACTTACGGGTGGCAGTTACTCACAGCTGGTGGTACAATATTGAAACGCATAGCCGTTACCCAATGCCGAGTCGCACAGTGAGTCGCACAGCCGTTACACACAGCCGGAGGCACCATGCCGAGTCACACAGCACCAACAGATCTGGGCGTACCACACCGAGTCGCACAGCCGTTACACACAGCCGGAGGCACCATGCCGAGTCGCACAGCACCCACACAGAGCCGGGCGTACCACACCGGGTGGCACAGCCGTTACACACAGCCGGAGGCACCATGCCGAGTTGCACAGCACCAACAGAGCCGGCCGTACCACATCGAGTCGCAAAGCCGTTACACACAGCCGGAGGCACCATGCCGAGTCGCACAGCACCCATACAGAGCCGGCCGCACCACACCGAGTCACACAGCACCACGCCGAGTCGTAGTCGCTACACGAGCCGGTTTACCAGCTCACCTAGAGCTCCTTGCATGATGGCCAACTTTTCTATCGGCTCTTTTCAGCTGCCGGACCTCGTCCAGTCAGGCTAAGGGACCGAAGGGGGAGGTGGAGACGGGTGCTCGCCAACTTCCTGGACACGCGGGTGCCGAGCTGAGGCTGCTTGACGGCGATGAACAGCTTGAGACGCTGTATGACTCGCGGCCCCTGATCTGCAGTTGCCCCCATCAGCAGGCAGAAGTTCCGCTCGAACTCCTCCACAGCGGCCATCCAGGCTTGTGACAGAACAAACAGCTGGCCTCGGCTGATCGTCACAATTCAGCTGTTCGGCAGGGTGTTCAGCAGACATGTGCATGGATCCGAGTGATGGATCTATGATCTCTGTGGATCTCGAAGCAAAGTACAGATTGGGATCTATGATCCCACCGGATCCGGCGTGAAAAATACATGTATTGACAAAAAAATAAGTGAGGATCTATGATCTCACTGGATCTCAGGCAAAAAATAAGACTCGGATCTGTGATCCCTACGGATCTCTCGATAAATTACAGAGCTGAGGGCTGTTCACGGGCCCTGTGTGCGGTCGGACCGCACACACCTCCAAGCTCCGCCCACTGCGTCCCTACGTCAGCCTTCCGTCACCGCACACAGCGACCGCTGTGGCCGGTCGGGACTGGCCACAGCGGACCGTCCACCGCACGCAGCCGTGACGTCAGAACCGCCTACCCATCCCCTACCCCCACGCCTGCTGGACGCACCGCACACACCGCACGCAGCAGTGTGCGGTGCCCGTGAACACCCCTCGGGATCTATGATCCCGTCGGATCCGAGATCAGGATCCGTGGGATCAGATCCCAGATCCATTTTCCCGGATCCATGCACATGTCCGGTGTTCAGTGTCTCCGGCGGCGCCCGAGAAGTCAGGAGACCGACTACCGAGGGTGGCGTCGATGTGGTGACACTTGTAGGTATGCCACGAAGCCGGCAACAGATGCCAGCCCCTCGCGCTGAGCTTCCAGGTTGGAACTCGTCAGCTCGGCGCCGGCCATGGCTGCCAGCGTCGACACCGGCAGCGGCACTGTGAAAGCAGTATTACGCTACATCACTTGAAAGACATTGACAATTTAATATTGTGCAACAAAAAAAAAACGATAACACTTAAATGAGCCTAGTCTACGCATTGAAAGTGACAGATTTCGCGGACAACGAAAAATTCATGCCCTTTGGCTTTGCATTAATCCATTTTCCCGTTACTATTGATTATTGAAGCCTCGTTTGGCGACTGCCCCTCAAATTCGCTCGTGATTAGCATGACACTTTTTCAGAAGAAGAAAAAACACTGCGTATAAAAATGTTTAAACACCAACCAAGACTGAAACACAACTCAGCTTTTTTCTAAGCACTAGTTAGGACCAGCATAGGTCATTATCAGAAGTAGAACATTTAGTGGATGTGACTTGAGACATCACCTTATTGGATTGAGTGGCCTTATCCCGCCAAAAAAGTTACCATTACTCATGGCAAAAAGAATGTTTTGATGCATTTAAACAATAGGAATAAAAATGATGGTGTCGCTCAAGACGGGCCAGAACTTTTAACACTGATGGATATTTGTGAACACTTTTAATGTGAGTGAAAACATAAACCATTAGACTTACTTGTCAGAGGTGCCTGCTGGCTGATCTAGATGTTGCTCGCAGGCAGGTTGCTCCCAGAATCTCCTTGACCTCCTTTCTTTGCAGTGGTCCTCCTCAGGGACCTACTCGCCCTCGCCTCAGCTTTCCTGTAAACAGAAAACTCTCAGCACAAACAAATTTGGCTAACATTATGCTGACAGTACAAGCAAAGCAACTAATAAATAAATGTTGAATAAGATTAAGCACCTACCCATGAAATAACTTCAGTGACCAATTTGAAAATAAACAATAATACCATGCAAAAACATTTTGATTTGTTTTCATTTTTACAGCTCTGATAACATTGCAATGAGATTGACATGAACCCAGCCCGCAGTATGTGACCATACTATATACAATTTAAATTTTAATGCTAAAAAGTAAAGAGCTCATTTATATTTCAATTTGCCACTGTAGCACTAGTTCAGTTGGGCAAACTAGACCTTTGGAATCAAAATATGGAGGCATCAAAAGATTGATTCCTTTTGGGCATAAATGCAGACCATTTCTAACTTACCAATCACATAAAAATAAGAGAGTGTTTCAAGAAGGAGCATGCCTGATCTTTACCAGAAATGCTGGAACTATCTCCTAAGCAAAATAATATTGCACCTATCATATCAATTTGAATTCTATAGGTAGTGAAAGGCAATCAAGGAATTGATTCACTTTAAACAGATAATCATAATATTGATTCCTCATCAGCTGGCTAATCATTATTTTGATTCACAGGTAATGTTAACAGATAGGCAACAATGACTTGCAAGAATACAACATTTATCTTGCTATTATTCTCATTTAGTGGTATCCTCAGCACCACAACTGATACCTATAGCATTGTTGTACTTTACCTTCACTACATTTGATAACAATTCACAATTTGTAGGTAAATGTCAAGAATACAAAAACTGAAGCAACAGGTAAAAACCATATAAATAATATAAAAGCACTACAACAATGATAATTAGGGGTTTAAAAATTTCATTTTGCCATTTTACACAAATACTGATTGGTTAGTATGTGATTCATGATACAAAAATGACATACAGTCACAGTGTGATTTCCTCAAAACAGCTTTTGCGTGATGGACAGTGGCTCTGTCTTTTTCCCATTCACAAGGCCAAAGGGACAATTTCTTAGCTTTGAGGTAACACTTTTTGCAAACCTACCATATTTTTCTACCTTTTAAAAGAAAAATCTCACCGTCATGGGCCTTTTTTCAACCGTAACGATTCATTTGAAGTCAAAAGTGTACCCAAATGAATCAAAAAATTGATTCCATGCCCATATTTGGTCATGGCTCCTCCCACCAGAATCAAATTATTGATGCCTCCATATTTTGATTCCAAAAGTCTGGTCTAGTTTGCCCAACTGAGTTTGTTTACATCAACATTGCAAGTTTGCTCTAACCATTTTATTTGTTGAGTTTATCATGTTAGCTCAAGGTACTTATGCGCACTGCGAGCACTGAAAAATTATTACCAGCTTAATTGCAAAAATGGAAAGTTGAAAAACGCCAGATTATGTTTAGATCCATTGCAAAATGAATACCTTGGTTGAGATTCCTCAGCGTGATCCAAGCGTGATCCCAGCTTGAAATACTTGGTTGTTCTTCATGATATATGAGACGAAACGTAATACAAAGTGTGGTTGCCACTTATATTTAGCTTTTGCGACCTTCAAACACATGAAAACGTGTTTATATTATTCAACAAACATATTAAAACTTTGCGTAACAACCAAAGTAATAACACGCAACGGTCGGAAAACACTGCGCCGGTGCGCCAGAATTGTCTACATTACTCGAATCTCAGCGACCAATCAGCTTTCGAGCATCCCAGTTACGTCACATTGGCAGCATTTGGTAGCAATTTCCTTGTACGTGTGTCCCTATGGCGATGAACCCCCCCTGTAGTTACCACTGAATGGACTTGAGCCACCGTCTCCGTACCTTTCGTATATACGGAGTTGACAGTTGTAGCCAAGTGTATAAAAGCTGTGATGTCCAGTATTCTGCTCTAGTGGGCTACTGTTCTGGCAGAGACGATTGATAATGTAAACGTTTAACGATCAAATTTTCGTAATTTGATAGAGTATTCTTTTCTGATCAATATCCACCAACAGTATTTTCAAAAAGTCACCAAGGGCTCTTAGAAACAGCGCAATTATTGTACCGAGCGCATGTTTACCAGCGAAACCACGCCCGGTGCTCGGCACCCGACGGCCGCTGGGGCTCAGTGACCTGAACTCGGCGGCGCTACCCGGAGAACGCATTGTCTTCTCACTTGGTGCGCATTGACTGCGATTAACTTTTGTAAGCGCCAGTTACAAATGATGCTTACCTATACCTACATCACCGCTAGTGCGGGTTTGATGTCAGGCATTTTGCAAAATGCCTGGGAAAATATTTCAGGCAGTTTTCAAAATGCCTGGTGGGTCAGGCAGTTTGCAAACTGCCTAGGCATTTTGAAAAATGCCTGGCCGGTCAGGCATTTTGCAAATTGCCTAGGCATTTTGCAAAATGCCCGAGTTTTCACTTTGCCTGTAACATATATATATATATATATATATATATATATATATATATATATATATATATATATATATATATATAACCTGTAACATATATATATATATATATATATATATATATATATATATATATATATATATATATATATATATATATGTTGGTGTATTTGGGCAAGATATTTTCTTTGAGGCAGATGTCATTAAACAGCAAGGCAGCTTTCGCTTTTGATAGTTTTTTGTTGAGTTTTTGGGCTTGGTTGAATCAAGAAAACATTCAACCAAGCCCAAAAACTCAACAAAAAACTATCAAAAGCGAAAGCTGCCTTGCTGTTTAATGACATCTGCCTCAAAGAAAAAAAAAAATATATATATATATATATATATATATATATATATATATATATATATATATATATATATATATATATATATATATATATATATATATATATATATATATATATATATATATATATATATATATATATATGTTACAGGCCGTATGAAAACTCAGTCCGTTTGCAAACGGCCTGGCCCGATTCAGGCCGTTTGCAAACGGCCTGGACAGCCCAGTCAGTATGCAAACGGACTGAAAAGTCAGGCCGTTTGAATACGGGCTGAAATTCCAGGCTGTATGCAAACCGCCTGAAGTTTCAGGCCGTTTGCAAACCGTCTAGGCCGTAAGACAACTTTCCAGACACCAGGCCGTTTGCAAACGGTCTAGGCATTTTGAAAACAATCTGGTCTGCATAAAGTTACAGCTGGACAATGTTGAATTTGTTGAAGCACGACCTTTTCATGACATAACATGGCACCATGAAATCCTGAGGTGCATTCGGCATCCAGAAAAATATTGTCACTCGGATATTCTCCGTCGGGAAATTATTGTTGAGCGCCTATCTTCAGCATGTCTCGTTATCGCGATACCGTTCGTGATCCCCGATGATTCTCGCTAGTTCCGGAAAATTCTCCCTGATTTTCCCGATGACGAATGCATGCCTGGTCAGGAAGAGATTAGCAGAACTGAGACCCGGCCCGTATAGCGCCCGGTCGACCCGGGCTTCCCCCGGACTTCAAAGTTTCGCCTTCCACCGCAATGGTCAAGTATTGCCGGCGTACGTACGCCACCGGCCAGCCGCCGGCGGTCGACCGGGCGCGGTGAGGACTCTAATGTGAACCAGTGCAGTGGCGCGGGAACTTCTTCCAGACTGGGGGTGGCTGAACCATAATTGAGATCAACCTAGGGTACCCCCAAATCTAGTTAATTCTCACCGGTTTTAGGCCACTTATTTTTTAGACCTTGGTCTTTTCAACAACAAAAAAAAAAACGAAAATATTTGCAAAAGTCAGGTATTCCGTATCAGCTGAGTGAAGACACTACCGTTTTTGCAGCCTGGAATAAAGGTTTTAATCTGCCAAATGAGTTGCCGAGCCAGTGAAAGAGGTGAATTTTTCACTTACATGCTTTCTTCCTTTGTGACCCACAACCCCTAATTAGGGGAGGACAAGCTGCCCCAACGGTTCCTGACCTCATGGAAAGTTGTGGGGCACCGCCCCCATGGCCCCAGAGCTGTGGGAGCAAGCTTCCCCCACTGCCCCCTCCCCGGGTTCCCGCGCCTATGTATGAATCTATGAAATTATGTTGGTAGATTTCCTATTTTGATTCCTCCAGCTGGGGGGGGACTCAAATACATTACGAGCCCCCCCCCCTCCAGCCGAAAAGTTGGAGGGGCTCAGCCCCCGCTAGCCCCCCCCCCCCCCGGTTCCCGCGCCACTGATGTGAACTATGATGTCCATTGCGCGTTCCGGCGTTTTATGCCGCAAAATAATCGGTGAGTCTTGTAGTGATACGTTTCACCAGACCTCACCAGTAGTAGTGGCTTCACCAGGCTCCATCAACTGGATGGCCGTACACAGGCGGACCGTGAACTTGTATAATTAGTAATATTGTCGAAAAACGGCCGGCCGAGCATCAGCACAGTAAGAAAATGTTCGACGTATGTAGACGAGTCATTCGGCATGGAATGCGCAAGCATTCACATGGATGCAACCTGATCATCGACCAACCTGGATCCATTAAGTCCAATCTTCAGAGGCTGTTGTACTTCGCCAGACCGTTTGAAAACTGACTAGGCCGTTTTCAAACTGTCTAGGCCGTTTCAAACTGCCTAGGCCGTTTTCATACGGCCTGATATTTCAGGCGATTTGCAAACGGCCGGCTTTTTCAGGCCGTTTTCAAACGGCCTGACTGGGCCAGGCCGTTTGCAAACGGACTGGGTTTTCATACGGTCTGTAACACACACACACACACACATATATATGTTACAGGGAGTATGCGATTTCAGTTAGTTTGCAACGACCCTAGGGTGGTTGTAACCTCCCTGAACGAGCAGTTTGTTTGCAACGACCCTAGGGACGTTACAAAATAACTGCTCGTTCCGGGACGTTGTAACGAAACTAGGGTCGTTGCAACCTCCCTAGTTAGTATGCAACGAACCTAGGGTTGTTACAAAATAACTAGGGAGTTTAAGAAATCATCGAGTCTGGTTTCACAGGGGGCACATGGGGGGTGGTTGCCACTCCCCCAGGTAGTCTTTCTGCTCTGCACTCAACATTTTTAGAGCTAGAAGCCTGATTTTTGGTATAGCTGCTCAGTGCTCCTCTATCCTTTCTTGATGTTCACTAAAAATTTCAAGTTTTTGTGGTTTTTGGTTTCGGAGATATGACCTTGTTTTTCAGGTCATGTCATGACCCAAATGTCCAATTCTCAACATCTTGCGTTGGCTATGGGCCTTGTGAGCTTTTGACACCTTGATTTCGGCCTTTTTTGCCAGTCTTACCTCCCACCTATCATGGAACATGTTTTTCGACGATGTACAGATGTCAAGATCAGGGTCAAGGTCAACCTAGGTCATCTAAAATAATTGCGTTTTAGGCAAGCTGAATTTACTTTTCGTGAAGTTTTTTGACTGCATTCTTGGTGAAAGCTTCTCAGATCATGATTTCATGTAATATGGACATTGGACACATAAACAACCGGTACACACATCAGTATACACACAGACACACACAGACATACAAACACATATCATTGACCTTGACCTAACTTGACCTGAAATGACCTCAGCAGCAAAAATCTGGTCGGGTAGTGTGACAAAGAGCGCACTTATACAACGGTGACCCAAAACAGCAACATTTTTTAGTTTGAACTGACCTGGAAGGTCAATGACTGACCTGAAAAGGTAAAACTGGGTATCATTGGCTTCGTTTTTTCCCAAAGAATCTTTTTGGTCTTTACCGCGAAGCTCTATCTCCAACAGGAACGAAATGGCGCGGGGGGGGGGGGTGGCAACCACCCCATGTGCGTTCTAGCATGGGAAAATGGCATGTGCGGGCGAGGGTTAACCCGCGCGGGGCTGGGGTCTCCAGCCGAACGCGCGGGGCTGGGGGGGTAAATTTTACCCCCCCTGTTATCTCCCGAACTAATGGTCCGATTTGGAAAATTCAAACGCCAATCGAAAACTCTCATCACGAACTACTAAAAACATGTACTTAATTCAAAGTTTGAGGTCAAGGTCAAGGTCAGGTCAAGGGTACAAATTGCAAGTTTCTACAGTATCGGCCTTGCACCGTAGTTGCCGAAGAATGGAGTCATGGACTGAGACTGATCGCCCAAAACGTGTTCTTAGGCTACCAAGACAATATTCGTTGCATACAATATCATTCAGAGGTCAAGGCCAAGGTCAGGTCAGGTCAGGTCAGGTCACCAAAAAACAAAATATAGAAAAGGGCATGTGCGACACATGTTTTATGGGTCATTTTACTCATAGAATTCAATAGTCACACTCAATAGGTGATATCCGAAGGTTGGGACTTTTCAATTAGACAATCACTATTCTTTAGAATTGTGATTTTCTATTGAAAATCCCAACCTGAGCTACCTCTCTAGGGGGGTGTTTAGCGTTTCTGCCGCGATTTTGGTCATTTTGATCCCCGCGAAAACGGCTCGATAGATTTTCTTGCCATTTTCAGCGTTTGGTCCCGTATCGGGGAGCTACCAGCTGGCATCGGTCGCTTGAAATATAATTAACCCGTTTTGGGGTAATCGGCACGTGCATTTTCCCATAGGGTTAACATGGGGAAAAATTTAAAATGCGATTTGCGCAAAAACTCCACGTTAGAAATGAATTATATTTTTAGGGTCGAATCTCGGGCCGGGACCCCACCTCATGATGGTAATTATTTAAAATATAATTAACAAAATTTTGGGTAATCGTTAAGGACAGTTACCCCATGCTGAGCCTATGGCGATTTCAAAAAATTATTTTCAAATCGATTTTGCAAAAAAATTCCACGTTAGATTTTGAAAAAGTTCCAATATGTTGTGCCCCGGGGTGTCGGCTACCACATGGTATGGGTCAGATATGGGGCGATTGAAAAGCACGTGCCACGTGCAAACGTGTTTGATGGGGTAACCTCCGGGAAAATCCGACATTGGCCAACTGGGGGTCTATGGCTCCGAAACCACTCCACCTAGCGACACCAAATCAGTGCAGCCGGTGAGCAGATGAGTCCAGCTTGTCGCACCAGTGGTCACGTGGCGTACGTGCTATTGCACGTGCCGCGGCACGGGATCAATTTTTGTTCTTAAATACACCAACATTGTGAAATGCAAGGAATGGGGGAAATAGCCGTCAGGCCGTCAGTTTTTATGATAGAGTCGATCTGAATACGGGTATAGACACAAAATGAACGGTGCTAGAAAACTGCTATCTCGGATTTTTTGTAAAATGAAAAATTAAGAATTCTAGGGAAATTATATATTAGAAAGGTGAAATTTCCCTAAATTTTCTCGTTTTTCGAGTTTAGCCGTCCACTGTTCATCAACGGTGACACCGGCCGGGATCATCTTTTACATGCTGATGGCTACATCGATGGGTCATTACGTGGCGTGAACGGTGAAGCTGTCTCAGGTCCGGCACGTGCCACGTGGCCACGTGTTTGAGTGGAGTACCTCCCAGATTATCGTGTATAAGCCAACTTGTGGCCTTATAGCACGAAAACAGCAGCAGCATAGGTGTAGCAACGTATCTCTTTGGTGAAGGATACCTTTCACCAAAGTTTTAGATTGGTGAAGGATCCTTCACCAATCTTGAGCAATGCAGGTGAGGGTCTTCACCAATGCTGGAACGACTGGGTTCGACGGTCGACCTAATGTTAAAAAAAGCAATGCCGAATGGGATGAACAAAAAGGCTAAAACGGCAACAGGTACCCAATTACCCCATCCTTTCAGTTATGAAGCGTTATGCCCACCTTTTTTGACAATTCACGCCATTTAATAAATGATAGGTAATATATAATACTGAACAAGGCCGGTGTAAATAAATTTTCAAGACCGAGGTCCATTCCTAACTGAATTTTTGAACGAGGCCGAAGGCCGAGTTCAAAAATCAGTAAGGACTGAGGTCTTGACAATTCATCACCGGCCGAGTTTGGTATGTATTTTACTGTATGCCAATGATAAAACAATTGTCTAGACCGAAGCTCTTAGCGGTTTTTTGAACGAGGCCATCCCAAAATGTTGACTTGGTAATGCATTTTTGGCCGTGGTCACTTTGCTTACACCAGTTATTACCACACCCCTCAGGCTAATGTATTTGAATAGGCCAGGCATACAGTAATATAAAATACCACACGGGGCCGGTAAATGATTTCTTGAGGACAGAGGTCGTTGTTTGATTTTCCACCCTCGGCCTTCGGCCTCGGGCGGAATATCAACAACGACCGAGGTCCTCAAGAAATCATTCCGGCCTAAGTGTGGTATTTATTTTACCATATGGTGCACGTAGTTGCAAAATGAGCCTTCTCAAAACTACGCTTCTCACCAGTTTCTTAGGATTTGGCTTTGGTGATGACAATTAATATTGCATTGAGTTTTGTTATTAAAAAATAAAAAGTAGGGAAACGCTAAGAAAAAAGTGAACAATACGTGAAGAAGTTGAATCCTTACTTCGAAATATCAGTTTCCAGCTCCCCTTATATCGTGTTCAACATCAGTACCTAACAGTGGAATCGTGAACATCAAAATGAAGTAAGAAGCACGGCACGGTAACACCCGGAGCTGTCAACACTGCCCTGTCGACTAGTCCAAAATGACGTGTACCTACCTAAATAAAAATTTGATTATTGGCGTTTATTTGCGTTTCGTACCTACGGATAGAATCGCCACATGGCCCACCAAAGTTATCGCGTCTTCTGGGCAACGCAAAGATAAAAGAAGCATAGCTAGAAATGAGCTTTGTAAGCAATGTTGAAAGACGGGTCAATGACCTCAAAACCAAGCTCAAAACAATCTGCTGGTATACGAAAAATGACCACGGGCCAAAACTGTTTCCCAGATACCTAAAGCATTAGTATGAGCGGGCCGAAAGCATATACCAACATTTTCCGAACGCTCGTGCCAATACTACCCAGCCAGCAATTCGCTTGGGCTGAACTGTGGCAAGCGTCGGGCAGCTTGGGCTTAGCTTGGGTTTGCCCACTTTGATCAAAACCAATGTATTTTTTACTAGGGCTGAGCTGGGGCATGCCGCGGCTATGCCCACGTGCGGATAGCAGTAGCTCAGCCCGACATCTGCCCGCGCATCCAAAACAGGCTTAACTTGGGCGGAGCGCGGGCTGATCAAGCTGGCTGTGTCCTTCGGCTAACTGGAGTAAAGCCGGAGCTTAGCCATACTTGTTCGGCTGTTCGCGCATGCGCAGCTCTGCGCCAATCATGTGCAGCGTTTGTGACAGTCTGCGCGCTGTGCGACGAAACGACACACCGGTGTTGGGGCATTTGATGGTTGATGTTTGGGCGCGTGTGACAGCGCGAAGAAGGGATAGTGCTCACTGCTCTTATCAAGTGGACTGGCATGGAGTTTTACGGTAGGTAAGTGTATTGAATGGTGCGCTTGATCGTATGTAAACGTCATGATTTTGACTGAGTTTGACGCCATCAAACATGAAGCTGAATAGCTGTTCAGCCTGGTGACTTATACCCTCGCTCAGAAAAGCTGCATTCCGTGCCTTTATATCTTTGTGAAATACCAGCACTTCTGACCCAGGAAAATGAAATACAAAACACAAATATTTATCTACTTGTCACCGAGCACGCTCATTCTCTGTCCGCATTTAAAATTAAATGAACATTTTATACGGATCAATGAGAAGTGCTTTTACAGCATCAATAAGTTATTTTTCAAGTAAACATGCAATGTAAATTAAACCAATTAATCTCTTTTTCAGGTACGTACCATTAGAGCAAATGGTTCCAAAAAATGGAATAGTTATACAAACCAGGACCGGGTGGACGCCGTAGTCGCCCTCGCCAAGTGGTTTAGCGGAAACTGCCTGCTTATAATTAAGTAGGTATACTTACATATACGGAAACTGCGCCGAAAGCTGGCCGACCACCTACTGCAGATGTGTGTGTGTGGAGGAGCCAGAAGTCTCCAAAGCTCCCATTCACCAGAGTGAAGTTCCTTATAAACGATTGTTTGCTTATTGCTTTAGGTATGTCTTATGAGCGATTACTTGCTGTCCTTACTTTATGCTTTCGGTTGAGTGTTTAACCAAGTATTATGAACGGGGAGGGAGGCTAACGGGTCTTGTGAGATGTGATTGTTTTATAGTTTTGATGGCGTTTTTTAATGACTCATGCCATATTACTGCTGCAGTTTGCGGTCCACTGTTTCATGTATTTGTGTTTGATTTGACGTGTCTGTAGTCGTTTGAAATATACATTCAATCAAAGTCAACCACTACTCTCCTTTTGCAATGCTCGAGCCTCGATGACCGGTTAAAGGAACTATCCCACCTTCTAAAATGTTGTTAAAACCAGTTAAATTGTGCCCGACTTTATAGATTGAATGACCAGGAACACGGTTCTGGCATTTATTTTTCATTAAACATCTTAGGCTTCCCATATTCCAAACACAAATTTTCAAATATGTGACGTCACAGCACAAAATTACCTCCTTCCACAGGCCACATTACTGTCATAAAGCTGATTCTTTTTACTCCGTAGGCACCACAACAAAGTTCAAACCAAGTTTTAAGAGATTTTTCAACGAACAAAACCATTTAAATCAGAATGACTAAACGAGGTGACGTCACACTAACGGTCGCTCCATGTTGAAGATAGGGCCTTGCGCAAGGCCCATTTTCAAATGAAGGGAACGAATTTCTTCAACACCAAGAGGCCGCGGGGGTTGCAACCTAGATAGATAGTGGTTTCTGAACCTCGCCGCAAACTTTGCTATCTCAACTCAAACCCCATGTTAAAGGTGGGATAGTCCCTTTAACAGAGCATATGAGTGACCCTAACAATTTTAAATATGCATTGAAACCGCACGACCTGCTGAAAGTGCATTGGCTGCTCCTTGCTACTTGATCCAGTGTGAAGCAAAAGCAAGATGAAGTCAAGTCGAGACTTGAGAAAACAGGAGCCGTCACTCGAGCCGAACCCGAGCAAAGCCACAGCAGTTTGCAATGTATAAACCCCATTCACTTCTATGGCTTAAGTCGGGATAGACAGGGCACACAGAGTGGGCTTGCCGGAGTTCAGCCCGCTCGGGCCCAGAGTAATCTCCATTATATAAATGGATTCACTGCTCGGGCTTAACCCGCGCCCCGTAGGGCTACCGGCGGACCCTACCACCCGTAGGGGGGGCCGTTTCGGCCCCCCCTAAGATCTCGGAAAGTTACCGGCCGATTTTCAAAATTCAAACGGCGTTCGATAGCCCCACCCGGGAACTACCATGTGACCAAATTTCATTGACCTAGGTCAAACCGATGACGTCACAGGTCAGGTCAAAGGTCAGATTTTCACCGTTCACAGGCATTTCAAGAAATGTGCTGTGAAAGCGAGTAAATTGGTAATTTATTGAAAACCATCGATGGTACATTGTTCGTCAAACACATACTTTGCTATCTGAGGTCACTGATACCAGGTCAGGTCACAGCGAGGTCAGGTCACCGGGGGTCACAATATGAATGTGTCGTGTGATACATGTTTTATGGTCCATTTTACATGACAAATGCGAATATGTGGGTTAGGCAGCCTTTGGGGCCAGCCTAGGTCACGTTTTTGTGAAGGTCAGGTCAAGGTCAGGTCAAATTAGGTCAAATTTCAAAGTTGATATTTTTGCATAAAATGGGTATCGATTCGATGCAGCTCGTCACGGGGAGTCTAATGGTGGTCTTTATTTTGCTCTACAATGTCTAGAATTGCCAAAAATTGAGTTTGAAAATTTGACGTCATCATTTTTGAACAGTTTTTTCGCTATAACTTGGCCAAAAAACGAGGTATCGATCTGAAATTTGGTATGTAGATAGAAGACGGTAGGCACTATCACATATATTCCGGTTTTTACGAAACTCAAAAAACTTTTTGGATTTTTTGGCGAATATATCCAAAAAAATGTTTTTTTGATTTTTGGGGGTCAAAACTCAAAAATTTCAAAAATTCGAGATAGCAAATTTGTAGCCCTGTCAATTCTACACCTTTTATGTCTTGATCATTTTTCTGTATCTTCAAAGCTGTAGTCCTGACAGGTCTTCTCGCGAAGGTCTTTTTTCGGTCGAAAATGACAGAACATGACGTCACTCTGACGTCATTTGTGGCCAACCTATCATACCCCTGGAAAAATTTTTGGTCACAATGTGTAAAATTGATGCCCGGAGGGGTCCTGAAAGTTTGGTGGCGATATCTCCAGCCGTTTAGGAGATATCGACCGAAAAGGACAGGGGGGGCCGTTTCGCCCCCCCCCTACGGGGCGCGGGTTAAATCGGGCTAACGCCAATCGTCGCTCAACTAGGGCTAAACTGCGGCTGTCCGGAGCTCGCAGAGCGGGCATACCTCCGACAGAGCATGGGCTTTAGTCGGCGTTTTTGTGTCATACGCCGACTTTAGCCCAAGCCCTAGCCGACTTTAGCCCGACTAAAAATCTCGGGCAATCCGCACTTGAGCCTGCTTGGGCCCGGAGCAAAATTGCTGGCTGGGTAAAGAGCTACTCCACCATATGGTAAGGCCGAAAACTGTATTGAAGTTGGTAAACGTGTAAATGTGTCTCAGTAAATGCCGTGAATATCGAAATAAATTGGCTTGTTTTTACTCGTGGGAAAGTTGTAAGACTTTGGTCACGAAAAAATGCAGTGGAGCATACCTTTAGGTTCCAAAGGTATGCTTGGATGGTGGATACCTTTGGTAGGTATCCAAAGGTATGCTTGGATACCTAAAAATTCAATTTTAGGCGTGTAATGAAAAGTTGACGTTAATTAGATGATAATGGCGATTGGCGTGAGACATTTGCGATAAAAAAAAACAGGAGTTGGCGAAATCCCCCCCCCCCCTCCACTGCGGTAAGGTCCTGCACCCTCTCCGAAGGTTCAGGTGACATCCTTCACCAATATTTTTGGCGCTCCTACACCCATGAGCAGCAGTGAGGAAGCCTGAAATGGAACAATCGGTGAGGGGACAAGCCCTGCTTGCACCACCGGTGGTCACGTGGCACACGTGCAAATCTGGGCACCTCCGTTGCGGAGATATTTTATAGTGAAATATTCAAATGTACATAACTTTTTCAGTTTAAGTCCGATTGGGCTAGAATTTGGTGGGTGGATGAATTGTTAAGCGACATGAACGAATGCGCCATGTTTGTTGCAGTGCGCCACGTTTGTCTCAAAGCGCCATTTTTGCCGCAATCGTAGAATGTGCGTAACTTTGTCGAACATGGGACGATTAGGGTGCGCTTTGATTGAGGGATGGCTGCTTAAACGGCAGATATGAATGCACCACACTTGTCGCAAGGCGCCATATTTGTCTTAATGCGTCAGTGTTTGCGTTTTGCCTACGGCGGGCGTTTTTTGCGGCGGTGTTTGCTTTTTCGGTGGTTGCGTTTGACGGCGGGCGGCCGTTTTTGCGTTTTTGGCGGTGTTTGCGTTTCGCGGCGGGCGGCCGTTTTTTTGCGGCGTTTTGCGGTTGGCGGCGGGCGTGCGTGCGTTGCGGGCATTTTTTTGCGGCGGTGTTTGCGTTTTTTGCGGTTTTTGTGTTTGGCGGCGGGCGGGCGATGTGGGTGTTTTTGCGGTGTTTGCGTTTGGCGGGGGGCGGCCGTTTTAGCGGCGGTTTGCGGTGGGCGGGCGTTTTTTGTGGCGTTTTGCGGTTTGCGGCGGGCGGCCGTTTTTTGCGGCGTTTTGCGGTTGCCGGCGGCCGGGCGTTATTTGCGTTGTTGCGATTTGCGGCGGGCGGCCGTTTTTTGCGGCGTTTCGCCGTTGGCGGCGGGCGATGCGGGCGTTTTTTTGTGGCGGCGGTGTTTGCGTTTTGCGGCGGACGGGCGTTTTTTTTGGCGGCGTTTTTTGCGTTTTTTTCTGCGGTTTTCGGAGGGCGGGCGATTGTTTTTTTGCGAAGTTTGCGTTTGCGTTTTGGGCGTGCGTTTTGCGGTGTTTGCGTTTGGCGGCGAGCGGGCGGTTTTTCACAATTAAAGTCCCAACCTTCGGATCCGCAGAGCTGTTCGACAAGCGCTGCCCGGGCCTATCCGAAGGTTGGGACTTTTCAATTAAGACAATCACTATTCTTTAGAATTGTGATTTTCTATTGAAAATCCCAACCTGAGCTACCTCTCTAGGGGGGTGTTTAGCGTTTCTGCCGCGATTTTGGACATTTTGACAGGGAAGAAAACGGCACGGTAGAATTTCTTGCCATTTTCAGCGTTTGGTCCCGTATCGGGGAGCTACCTTTCGGCAAAGTTGCAAAAAATATAATTGACACGTTTTGGGGTAATCGGCACGTGCATTTCCCCATAGGGTTAACATGGGGAAAATTTTAAAATGCGATTTGCGCAAAAACTCCATGTTAGAAATGAATTATATTTTTAGGGTCGAATCTCGGGCCGGGACCCCACCTCATGGTGGTAATTATTTAAAATATAATTGACAAAATTTCGGGTAATCGTTACAAACAGTTACCCCATGTTGAGCCTATGGCGAATTCGAAAAATTATTTTCAAATCGATTTTGCCAAAAATTTCCACGTTAGATTTTGAAAACGTTCCAATATGTTGTGCACCGGGGTGTCGGCTACCACATGGTATGGGTCAGATATGGGGCGATTGAAAAGCACGTGCCACGTGCAAACGTGTTTGATGGGGTAACCTCCGGGAAAATCCGACATTGGCCAACTGGGGGTCCTATGGCGTGGAAACCACTCCACCTAGCGACACCAAATCAACGCAGCCGGTGAGCAGATGAGTCCAGCTTGTCGCACTAGTGGTAACGTGGCGCACGTGTTATTGCACGTGCCGTGGCACGGGGTCAATTTTGGTGCTTAAATATATTAGCATTGTGAAATGCAAGGAATGTGGGAAATAGCCGTCAGGCCGTCAGTTTCTAAGATAGGGTCGATCTGAAAACGGGTGTAGGCACAGAATGAAGGGGGCTAAAAAACTGCTATCTCGGATTTTTTGTAAAATGAAAAATTTAAAATTCTGGGGAAATTATATATTCGAAAAGTGAAATTTCCCTACATTTTCCCGTTTTTCGAGTTTAGCCGTCCACTGTTCAGAGACGGTGACACCGGCCGGGGTCATCTTTTACTTGCTGATGGCCACGCCGATGGGTCATCACGTGGCGTGAACTGTGAAGCTATCAGAGGTCCGGCACGTGCCACGTGGCCACGTGTTTGAGTCGCGTACCTCCCAGATTATCGTGTGTTTGCCGATTTGTGGCGTTATAGCACGAAAATAGCACCAGTCAGGAAGCCTAAAATAGTTCAACCGGCGAAGGGACAAGTCCTGCTTACACCACCAGTGGTCACGTGGCACACGTGCGAAGATGGGCACCTTCGTGGCGGAGATATTTCATAGCGAAATATGCATAACTTTGTCAAATATGGTCCGATTGGACTAGATTTTGGTGGATGGATGCATTATTAATTAACAAGGACAGCTGCGCCGCGTTTGCCGCAATGCGCCACATTTGTCACATTGCGCCATTTTCGCCGCAAGTCGATAAGTGTCCATAAAATTGTCGAACATGGTCCGATTAGGATGCGATTTGGCGTTATGATGCATGCTCTGACGACAATAACAATGCACCGCGTTTGCCGCAATGCACCACCTTTGTCCAATGCGCCATTTATGCCGCAAAACGAAATATGTCCACCACTTTGCCAAATATGGTCCGATTAGGATATTATTTGGCGGAGGGATGCATGCTAAAACGAGAAGCAAAGAGGCGCCTGGTTTGCCGAGATGTGCTACAGGATGCCGCCCGGAAATGATCGTCTTCGGTCTTCGCAGAGGGCGCCTGCTAGATTTGGGAGGGGTTTAAGACCAGTGTGTCCCCCCCCCTTTTGGCTGCGCCCCTGCAATGTGCCTGAACAGAGGCGGCCCCCTCCCCAGTCTACCGGCGTCCCCCCCCCCCAGTAACGGCCGGCGCAGAGCTGCGCGGATGAATGGTCATTGGCCATACGTGTCTGAGGCGCGGGGGGGATGATGCCCTGTCTCGGTTCGATTTCGGAAGGTAATGTCCAAATATTACCTACTGTGATCAGTCTACGAAATCCTTTCTGTGAATAAACGCTTTATGATTAAAACATGTATATTTGAATGCAAATGCCTGAACACTCACACTTTCCATCGCGATCATCATCACTGCAAAGGTGCGACTCTGGTGAGCTGCTGAGCATCCGGGCTGCACTGCAGGAGCTGGACTCCTGAGCGGGAGTCCGACCAATGCGGATCGGCTCTCCGCAGGCAGGTGGGAGAGGCCAGCATCGCCGCCAGTTCAGCTCTACTGCAGCAGACCACGCCCGCCGGCAACATCGTCTCCAGGGCCTCGTTTCATAAAGCGGGTCCGTAATTTACGCCGTTTTTTAGGCTTGTATTGCAAGCGCATGTGAAGTGACACTACTGTTATCTGTGATAGTGATAAAATTATTTACCCTTCTCCCCTCTGTTCTTGCTTGCATTGCAAGATAAATGAATTCAACGATTCAAACTATCGTCATCGCTTCACATGCGCTTGCAATACAAGACCAAAAACCGCCGTAAGTTATGGACTCGCTTTATGAAACGAGGCTCAGCTCGCGGCCATCTCAGTAAAAGTCGGGAAAATTGTGTGACCTGTTAGTCGTGGCCGCGTTGTGCGCTGGCGCACTGTCTTGCTGAAAAAATCGCTTCTGACATCTAAGGCAAGAGTTTTACCGTGGTATCAGCGCCGAGACGCTGGACAAACTGGTGTGCGGGATGCCTGAGCGCATGAGGGAGAGCATTCGACTAAGGGGAGAGCATTCGCCCATGCAATCACCAGTCCCTCAGCGCCACGGTTCGCCACGGTTGGAATAGGCTGCAGGCTGCAGCGGCGCTCGGCCCCGGCGTGCCGCCGGAGGGTGGAGCCGGGCGGCTGATGTCACCCAAGTATGACGCGCGCAGTTCACAGATCTATGCTGCAGGGACCCGTCACCCGAATAGCCCTATGGGCTCGTCTGCTTTTAGCGGGGGGGGGGGGGTGCTGGAATCTGAATCTGGTCCTCACTCTTGTTGCCTGTTGGTCCGCCCAGAGTAATCTATCACCGAAAAACGGCAACGATCCTCGGTCTTCGCTATCGAATTGTGCAGAAATTATTAAAATCGGTCGATTTTTTTCGGAGCATTGGCATGTCTGCTCTTCTCATTATTGCAGAGACCTTGTTTGTTATTTCTGTTGGGGATAAAAATATGCACACTTCAAAAGTGTTTACAAAAAGCTTCAAATAAATCATTATTGACACATATGCGCCAAGTTGTAGCTCATAATTATATCAATGACTAAAATAATAATATAATTATTTGCAACCATAGGTTTCATTGAAAATATGTAAAGTATTTTTTATTTCGCGCCATTTTATTAATAATATGATAAAATTAAAGAACTTATATAAACAAATAAGGGTCTGTCGCTCCAGTTTGCAGCCCAAAATTTGAATAATTAAAAAGTACACTTGTTCCCGCAGTAAAGTAATCGTTCCCGGCGTTCCCGCCACTTCTAACGGCCTGCTTGGGCATGAGCTAGAAGGTAGGTGGTTGACATTTTATTCGGATAGATATTAAGTGGAAATTTGACATTATGAAGTGTATGTATACTGCTAAAATTAATGGTATTGGTTTGTGGAAAATATGGATAGTGTTGTTTTTTGCTTTTTCTCCCATGCTGAAGCTATTTATGGCTAGAAGTTTATGATGCGGCAATTCCGACGCATATATAACCCGCTTGAAGCTGAAAACAATCATTTTCCTGCCTACATGATGCTGGATGCTGATGTAAAATGCTGAGATAAAGCATTTAGGGTAGTTTCATAGTGGGTGTTTCAGGTGCTGCCATATAATTCAAATTTTAAGGCTAGGTACGGCCCTCCAGCAAGAGTGGTTGGTTAGCCTATGTGCTTTTGGTGAAATAACTGAATGACAAATGCTCCTGTAAAATGACTCAATAGAAATGAGAAGAGGGTTCGTGCACACATTTCAGCAGTGGATTTCATTAGCCGTTAGACGTAGGTATTCATCAATGCAGATCGATTATTGTGATGTTGGCAATCAACCACTTAATACCTGGAGGGCCGTACCTACCTACCTACTCATTTTTGAGACTGCTCTTGTTTTCTTGGATCACTTGATTGTGTGCAGGGTGCTGATGTAAAATGCTGAGATTAAGCATTTAAGGTACTCATGGCATGTCCACGTGTTCTGTCAAAGATTTGGGAAAGGGCTCTAGGCTCGTAACTTTTTGTAAGGCATTTGGTATTAGGGCAGACTGCACGAGCGCTTCCTATATGCCAAGATGAGATATCCCTGAAGCATTATCCTAGCCATGCAGGAAACATTGCAAGTGATCTTTACCGCACTCTTTTCCGGCAAGGGTTGATGAACTGGCAGTGTTCCATTTCTCAGAATTTTTGGTGGCAAAGCACACCTGGGGGAAAATATTTTCATCCCAAAAATATGAATGACTGACTACTTCATCTCTGAGAAAGGTATCATGCATTCGAACAGCCAGTTTACATGTCACTTGACAGTTGATGCACCCACATCCTTTTGTTTCACACCCTGTCAAGATCCTGACATGAAATCCTGGTTTATCAGTTGGCATAAAAATAAGCATCACACCATTTTGGAAAAATATTTCAGATATTTACTTTCTTTTTTCTCATCCTATATTTTTTTCTTCATCAGCACACCCAACCAAAATCCAATTTTAGAACATTGCCTACAGTACTGGTGATTTCATAATGAAATACCTTTAAAGGTGATGGAAACAATACAGATGTGAGTTTGTGAATGGATAGCCAAATGACGTATTGGAAATAACTTACTGAACTTGCTCTGGGAGAAAAATGGAAACCTTGGTCTTCAAAAAGTATCTGGTAACCACTCAGCTACGCCTCATGCCAACAAATTTTATGGACCTCGGTTTCCATTTTTTATTTCCCAGAGCTGTTCAGTAATATATATTCTGAAATGATGCAAAGATCTCCTTTTCCTAAGTTTCAACAGCTGACCTATTGTTCTTGGATCTACTTGTAATTCATTACCTATTCAAAGAATTGATGTTTGTCAATGTTCACATCGCCAGTCATAATATTGTACACCTCAATCAGATCTTGTCATTGTAATCTATTGTTTGGGCTCAATAGGCTCAGTTTTGTGTTGTTCTTGATACAAGAGAGACTATGGATTGGCACAATTTTGTTGACCTTTTTTACACGTTTTCAAACTTGTGTACACCTTGTGCCATATGTGGCCCCTCTGCCTGTATGCAATAATCCAAATGTGGTCGAGCATAAGCTGCGTAGTTGTTGTTGTGGGTTAGGGCGCGTAGCAACTTGGATAAGCTGTGTATAGCATTTTAAAATTCCTTATGGTTAAATTGCTGAATGCCATCCTTGATAATCTTAGAGCCTTGTTGGCTTTTGCAGCTGGAGTCTGACAAAAAAAGCCATTGAATCATCAGATGCAATGCCTCCCAACTTCTGTTTTGCATTAGCTCTGTTGTCGGTGAAGCAGTATTTGAAATCTTTGCTATTATTCAAAAGTTATTTCCATAATGAATTATGGAAAATGGCATTTATTAAATTTGCCATGTATCTGCTCTTAAAAATGTGATTTGTTTGAGGCCCCAAGTGTGCACCAAAGTGGGGCCCATCCAGGCTGCCGACCACAGACTCAGATGGATATGTCATGGGTATCCAGCTGGGGTTATTGGTATTTAAAAGGTCTGAATATATTGTAGGTTGGCATTTTATGGATTGTCAGGTTGTAGGTTGATAGGTTTTAGGTTGGTAGGTGAGTAGGTAAGGTTAAATCAGATCAGATCATGTTTTTTATCTTCATTCAGACTTCTACACTTTTAACCATCTGGGTCCCATCTGGGCACCCCAGAGGGGTCCATATTTGGCCCAGATGGGCCTGTATTTAGCCTAATGGGCTTTCCAGCTCAGGCTTACATGGGTATTCGCTAAAAAGCCCACTTGGGGCCAACATAAATATCAACTGGGACCCAGGTGGGACTCGTTTGGGGCCCAAATGGCATGCAATCCCAGAAACCCTCCGCGACCTAGGCGTAGGAACAGGGGGGGGGTCATAGCCCCCCTCTTTTCAATCATTTTTAAGTACGACCTTCATTTTTGATTTAAATACAATAGGTACTAAGATTAGAAAATCGTTTAGCAAGGTGAGATGAGCACAAAACTAAAAAGAACTTCTTCATAGGGGTATTGGAGCTCCCATAACGTGACATTGATGTTTCTCTGCCCCCTCCCCTTCTCTACTTTTTGTGAGGTTCCTACGCCCATGCTCTGCGAGACCGGTAAAGGGAAAAACTGAACCAGCATTTCGTTATTTTGATTTTTTAAAAGATTTATTCATGGGTTATCTATATGATGATATGTTAAAACTGAAATGATTGAGTTTTGAATTCATGTTGGAACCCTAGAAAAGCTTAAGCTTGTGGTCAACCCATATGGGCCAGATATTGAGCCCAAATAAAAGCGCAGATGTTGCCCATGCCAACCTTCGCCCGGATTCCTTCTTTTAGCCTAGGTGGACCCCATTTGGAATGGCTGGCTCCATAGTAGCACACACCATTGATTCAACATTAGAATTGGTTGAATCTAAGTTGATTGTCAACATTGAGGATCGACAGACTTTTGTTATCGATCCAGCATTGATTTCACGTTTAATTTTGCGTTATACCTAATTAGTTCAATCCAGGTTGATTGTCAACATTGAGGATCAGCCGACTTTTGACATCGATCCAGCATTGATTTCATGTTGGTTTTGCGTTGTATTTTATTCGGAGTCGGCAGTTTTGCCAGAAGTCGGAGTTGAACTCATTAAAATCTTACCAACTCCGACTCCGGTGTCGGAGTTCACACCTAATTCAATATACACTGGTTCATACTGCATGGCTCAAAGCCATGTCCTTCATCTGGTTGCTTGACGATCTTTGGCTCGTTGACCTCTCAGAATCAAACTTACATACCCTGTTTTGGACGACCGTTTTCATTGAAATAGAAACTGAAGACGACTGCTGCGTCAAAACCTGTTTTTGCTTGTTATTTTAAAAGAACTGTTTGCAACGTAAAGACTTGGAATGCGCATTGCGCAAAGGATCGCTTCAGCCAAGATGAAAAATTGATTTGATTATATGGACGCAATGAGCAATGTCCAGAGTCCGAGTCGATTTTGTAAGTCGGAGTCGGAGTCACCTCAAAATCCATCGACTCCGCAGCCTTGCTATGGAGACATCAACAGATTCGTATCTCCAACACTGCCACAGTCTGGAGTCGAAATGCGCTAGCAGCACGCTGCCATTAGGCCTAGGGGCGTTAGCCCTATGGGCGTTGCATGGAAAGAATGGGATCAAAGGTCGGCAGTGCCCCCCTTAATTGAAGGTGTTCCGCCTCCACTGCTCCTCCCCCCTCCTACCTTGCAGTTGTGGCTACAACTCATAAGCCATAAGTGTCCCCAACCGTGTCCCTTCTCGGATGTCGCCCCACAAGAATGTATCTCAGCGGTCCTAACATCTGATGGGATGTTTCCTTTTCCAGGCCTGTCCTGTCCTGTCTGCCGAGCAGTTCTGAGAGGCACACGGCCACACACAACTGCCAACTTCCTCTTGTTGTTTGCGCCTGTTGCGCCAGTTTGTAGTTCCTTTCCTGCACGTATCTCAATTTTTCGAGCCTTTTCTCGCTTGGATTTGCACTTGTTGGCAGATCAGTTAGCCAGTTGGCTTTTTGTTCTAGTTATATTTAATTAAAAACAAAACAAAAACAAAATGGCGCTTAACACCTATGCGGAGGTAGTCAAAACGGGAAGTGGCCCCCAGAACCTAAACATCATCAACATGCCCATGGATGGGGACTGTATGTTCCATGCTATCTCGCGCGGCGTCGGAGGTGGGGTCATCGACGCGGAAATGTTGCGTTTCATGGTAGTGACGTACATGTGGGCTAACCGCGCAGACTTTGAGGGGTTCATCGTAGGAGATTTTGAAGAGTATCTGTATAGAAGGGTGATTCCAAGGGCAGAGTGGGGCGCCGAGCCGGAGCTGACCGCGGCGGCTGCCGTCGTGAGGCGCCGCATCGTCGTCTGGCGCAATGGGCAGGTTATGCAGCGCCATGGGAACCCGGATCACCCCGAAATTCATGTGCGGTACACGGGGGTAATAGACGGTGGTCACTATGACCTCTATGCTGTGCCGCCTAGGTCATCATCCCCTCAGCCGTCCCAGGTGACCCGCAAAACGCAGGTCGAGAAACCCTCCACTCAAAGCGCCCAGACCCCTCCGGTGTCCGTCTCGCGCCGACCCAAACGCTCAAAGACGGGTAAGACGATGCGTGGTAGGGGCAAGAGAACGTTCGCTTCCCATAAGGAGGCGTTCGATCTCGTGCTAGGTAGTGTAGGTATCAGTCAGGCGGTCCCGGCTCCATCTGAGCCTGTCGTATCTTCCCCTGTAGTTTCCACCTCAGCGGCCCCAGAGAAAATTGTCGCCGCGGCCGAAGTGTCGAGCTCAGTGCTGACGCTGCCGTCTGCACACAGTGCACAGTCACCCTTGCCAGTAGACGAACCAGTAGCTAGTACCGTAGTCGGCTCCGAGGCTCAGAAGCCGGCTGATGCGCCGTGGGTCGAGGTTGGTAGGGCTAAGCGCGGTCGTGGCAGGGGTGGGATGGTTGAAAACGGGCTTTCTCCCAATCGTGCTGTAACTGTAGATATTCTTGAAGACGGCGCCCCGCAGATCCAGTTCCCCCCGCGGGCAGTAGTGGTTCAGCCGGAATCGAGTGGTGTAGGCAGGCCCGCGGGTAGGGGAAGGGCCCGTGGCGTTTTGCGGGGTCACGGTAGGGGAAACAGAGGTAGGAAATCAGCAAAGCGGGCGCCGTCCCGTAGTGTAAGTCCAGATATTTTTGACGTTAGCGTTTTAACGATTTCCCCGGCTGATAAACAATCGGCCTCACATGATAACGTCCGACGCCCTGGAGGAAGGGGAAAGGGAAGTAAACGGGGGCGGTTTACTAGGCGCCCTTCGACTGGCAGCGCTCCTTCAAATGAGCAGGTGACCGCTGCCAGGGAGACACCCGCAGACAAAATCGTGGAGGGTACGCGTTCAAAAAACAGTGCGTGTCAGACACCCCCCGAGGTAGGGTCTGATAGGGAAAGTGCACCATCAGTGCACAGCGAACCAGATATAAATCGTCCCTTGTCATCTAGGCCAATCAACCCCTCAGATTTGAATAGAGTTTCATTTTTGACACGCGCCATGCTCGAAGAGCTGGAGGAGCGCAGCAATAGCGATATAGTTATAGAATCCGTTCAGACAGATCTTTTAGGCGTAACATCCGACCTTAATGGCCCATGGGCGTACAGGGATAGTACGAAGGTGGTTATCACCTATCTAACCGGTGAGATAGGGGAGCGGCGTCGGACCCTTTGGTGCAATCTTTGTAGGCGGGGTTTTTGCGACCCGACTCGTGGTAGTTTTGTTAACTTCAGGTTCTATTCCTGGTTGAGGTTCAAAGATTTTGCGAAGAAGTCTGGTCACTCAGTGGCAGACGTACTTGACAGCGAATATCTTTTCATGAAAATTATTGGTGAAGTTAACCGTTACTATTCAATGCATTCACGCTGCGTAGAGGAGGAGGGTCTGGAGCCACATAGGGGTCCACAGCGTTGGGAGGACGCCTACAATTTGCTTAGGCTTCACTATTACGGCAGGGGGTGGTATATGTATTATAGAAAGACTACATTCCAGGAAGAATTTTCTAATGTGTACGGCCGGGACGGGTGGGAGCAATTTCAGGCCAATCCTCAGACGGACACAATGTCCGAGCAGCACTTTGAGCAGCTGCTTAGGCAGGTTCATGAAAAAATAAGGAAAAATCATGCCCGGTATACTCACCTCTTTGAAACTTTTGCGGGTCCCCAATGCCATGAGGATAGGGCTTACAGTGCTCGCGTAGATTATGACCTTAAATTTACTTCACATCAGGCTAGTGCGCCGGGCGGCGGTCGTAACCGTCCGCCGCTCGCCGGTTCTCAGCAGACCGCAGAGGTCAGTAGCGACGATGTAGGTCGTGAATTCCCAATCTTTTTCATTCGTCGCTGCTGTGAATGTAATAAACTTCGCGTGATAGATGGCAGAGCTGCCGCCAAATATCCGTTAGGTTCTTACACCTACGCCGGTGGGAAACAAAGCATAAAGTTCACTTGTGACCGTCTGGTAGGTACTACCTGCGGCACAGCCATAGACATTGCGCAGTGCAGCCGCCAAGAGAAACCCTCAACATGGGTAGCGTTAGCAGTCAGCGAGCTCGGTGACCATTTGCCGCCGGCCGTCATCCGGCTACAGACATTGCGGGTACTGGACTCTGGGGATTGTAAGGAGGAAAATCAAATTATGGGCTCCTACTGCCATCACGGGGATTCGGGATCCGTCGTGTGGCGTGACCGCGGCTCGCTCGTGACGCGGACCTCACCGGTAGGTAAAGTAACTGTAGGTTTAATGTCGCGCCGTAAACGTTTTCAGGCAATGCGGAACTTACCTTTCACGGCCGCTCGCTTCACGGTGGCCACTCCGCGCGAGGCCAAGTGTTGTCAGGCTTGGCACGATCCTATTGGGGACGGCATTGACCACGAGGATCCGTCGGTAGAGTTAACCGTAGGCTCTTTGCAGGTGCTCAGAGACTTGCATGCCGTGTATGATTCGCTTCGTCAAGTTCGTTGTATCATTTGTAAAAAACAAACGCCAGGGCTGCCACATCCGGGCTGGGTAGTTCGTGTCCCGGAACGCGGCAACATGGTCCAGCTCGTGCCGGGAGGTATCGTAGACGACGCGCTGTCAAATTCAGAAATTTTGCGTAGAGATAACAAGTGTACGGTTAGGTTAGATCCGGAATTTTTCGGTGCCAACGGCACCATTTTAACTGACCGCGAGGCCTTAGGCGTCTGCGTAACGTGTTCCCCCTCATTCCAAATTGACCCTTTGAATAATATCGTGCCGCGACCACTTGTGTCCGACACGGACCAGTCGCTGCCGTCTTCACAGGCCGGTGCGTCTGCCGATATGGCAGACGTTGCCGGCGATAGTCAGGATTCTGAGGAGCTAAATGGTCCCCGTACTCACATTTGCCCCTATTCTGCACGAAATTTAATGTCTACTGACGTTTATGGTGATGATGAGTACCGTCTCTTTGTTAATTCGTGGACCCGTGCGGAAACCATGATTCTGCGCCCCGTTCATCTTACTGTTGCCGTGCTCAGATCCAGGGCCAATAACGTACCTTTCACAAAGCACGGATCAATTTGCTATCCCATGAAGCGTCCCGTCCAAGCCGCGCGTCTGCCTTGGTACGATTTTGCTCAGCTGCCGTTCATTGTCGTTCAGCAAAACAGGCGTGACGGCACCCATTGCGAGGCTATGGTTAACATGGAGACCATTCTAAAAGCTAGGCACCTCATGGAAAGGCTAATGCCGTGCAAGTACAACCCGCGAAACACGCGGCCCTTCTATCGCTTCGTGGCCGAGCAGTGGGTGCCATTTTCCAATGAAAATTTGCGGGAGCTTCAGAGTCGCCTTCCCGAACGCAACCGTCCCTGCCAGCCACACGGTCTGCGCGTACTTAACGTAGATGAGGTTCACGCGCGCGTAAATAAAGTTTTACATTTTAATCAGTTTGTTAACTGGCTAGAGTCGGGCTTTCCGATGGCGGACATACTCCGCACCAGCTACTCACTGGAGCACGGGGGTGAGGGCGCGGACACGAGCGAGACTTGCTTGAAAAATCTTTGGGATGAAATTCGCAATGCTGTCAGGGAGTCACGGGACGACGGGTCGGGCGACGATGACGATGTTAACGTAACGATACGACACGTAGTTCAGTGCGCGGTGGAGCGTCACTGGTTGTTAGCGCCGTCCGTCGAAGACGAGGCGGCAGGCACTGTTCCTCGCGGTTCTACGCTTCTGCTGATGTGCTGCGAGGAACTCGAAATTCTAAGCCGTGAATTTGGTAATGACGAGGGCGGAGCCAGCGGCGTGGCGGTAGGCGGCGTTGCCGCACCCGAAAGTGAACGGCCGGAGGACATTCGTCAGCGAGGACTGGCACAGACTGCCTTGCACCGTATTAGCATGCCTCCGGCCGACCGCGAACATCCATTGCCGGAGTGGACGCCCGGCTATTTTCAGCTCTGTTTTCCAGACGTCTTTTTAACTGGTGATGCCGACCCGTTTCAGGAGCGGCCTGTTCTTATTCGCCAACCGATAACGACTTGGCGTCAGACGTATTTGCACTGGCTAGCCCAGCAGCCAGAATCCGAGGGTAACATTGAGCTACAATTTGTAATAAGCAACCAAAAGAGTAGGGACTCTTCAAATCGCGATGCCACCGTCGCTCTAAATCTGACCGATTTTCCAGATGGTCTCCCCACAAAACAGCAGCTAGTAGACGATCCCCAATTGTGCCGCACGCTGGCTCGCTCTCTGCTCTGTTTTCAAACAAAATTGGATGATTCGGATGCATTTTGGCGTGCACACAAGCACGAAATGATAGGCGCTATTCGTGATCTAGAAGACCCGCCGTCATGGCGGGTTGGTGACATTCCGCTCGTAGTTCATCTTTGGCAAACTAGGGCCGTCCCGTATAACCACCATCCCGCTATTCATCGTCTGTCTGACGGCGCAGCCGCCAGCGAAACACTTAGTGACGAGCAGTATTTACACGCTCGATTTGCCAACACCCTTAAGCATCCGGGCATCGTTTCGTGGGTCACAGCGTTCATTGGGGAAATGGACACCCTTGCGTTGGCGCGCGTGCGTTACTCCGCCACGTACCATATTGTGCGTGCGGAGTGGGGCGCGAACGCCAATCCTCACATTCACCGTAATATAATTAGTGAATCGTTTTCTACTTTCTTGCATCGTCTTCAGGTTCAGCTTCGCATTGAGGCTGAAAGGATTGACCGCGCGGCGCGCAACGAGGACCCAACGCTGGCACGGGACACGTCCCGCAGCGCGGTCGAGACACAGGTGCGCGCGGCGTGGCAGTCTTGTCAGCAGTCCTACATTAGGCGCATTGAGAACATGTACACAAATTGGAACGCGGGCTTTACTAAGGGTGGTCGGCGCACATTTGAATTTGCCTACGATAGGAAAACAACCGTTTGTCGCGCGCGAATGGCCGCCGAGCTCGATAGGGCCATGTCCTCCGGTGACTTTGCTTATATTGACCAGCTGTATGTGAGCGTAATTAACGGCACACTTCGCCACACGGGTCACAGCGGTAGGGGTACAGCACCGTCGCTGAAAGACGGATGTGCAGTTAAACGTCTGAAAGTCGACAAGGCAGCCACCGCGGAAGCACGTAGAGTAAATCCTAACGCGGCACCAGTGAAGAAAGAGGTTGTTCGGTGCAAAAGGCGGATGCCTCGTCGTCTTCGGACTGAATCGGTCGTTGCGTCAGACTCTCACGATAGGCGTATAAAACAGTGTGAAACGGCGTGCAATGACGTGTGGATGGGAGGGCATGATCCATTCGCCGTCTTGCACATTTTGAATAACGTAGACGATAAAGCGGTCGTGCCGGCGTGGCTGGCGCGGCCGCCGTCTGTCGTTTGGGAAAGCGTAACTACAGACGATGGTGTAGCCTTTTCTTTCACAATGCAGTTGGCAATTGGGTCAGGTGATGCTAACGTAGAATACGCGCTAAAGTACGGCTTTAAGCCAGTTGCTCCCGTGCGAACTCCGGCCGATGTTCTTCTTACGGCTCTGGAGACGCGCGGCGCCACCGCAAATATAGACGCTGGCGTAGTTATGAGAATGTATAATGCAGTTTCGTCGGCTAGGTGTCAATCAATCTTTCAGGCAATGCACAAAAATTGGCAGCTGCCTCTGCTGTATAGGAATATTCGCGCGCGCGGTTTCGGCTTTAGTGGTACTCGCCTTCTGCGGCCAATTTCTGCGGAAGATGCCGGAGAGTATGTGTTTGCTAGCCGTCTGGAGCATTTCAACGCGCGTCTAAATGATAATGTGCATCATGGCGGCATAGCTGCCGACGAGTTTCAGCGTGTCATGTCGGTTCGTCAATTTTTTGATACTTTTGTAGTCTCTGAGAAAAAGATAGGTGATCAAAAGGTAATGACAATTGGGCGTCGGCGTCACCAGGTTTGCGGGTCACGTGTGTGCGTCCGTCTGACTCCACACTACGGTAAAAGTAGCGCCAATCCGTCCAGGCAGGGCTTCTGGAAATACGCCCGCGATATTGTTCTTTGGTGTGAACCCTGCTTGCTTGCAGAGGACCTGATGCCGTCTCAGCAGGCTTCACCGGCTGAGGTGTGCATCCATTGGATCTGTAGGTACCACCGTCTGCTGTCAACAGGCTTAGACGTTCCGGCTTTTGTGCGGCGGTATTATAATCATTTTCACCCGTCTGACGCCAACGACGATTCGAGTGCGTCCGAGTCGTCGGATAGCGACGACCCAGATCCCGAAGATCAAGTTATTTTAGAACAAAATGAACCAGTGGAGCCGGAGGCGAATGCGACGCGTTTGCCCGATCGTTTTTATCAGACGGCTCTAGACGCAATGCTAGGTAATCGGGGGGATGATAGGTCGGCGGATGATGGGGAAGCAAATTGCGTACCAGGGGTGGCCGCGGCCGGCATTGCCAATCCGGCTGGCTTTGATTTTCAAGCAGACTGGCTAGGAGACAGGCCAGTTAATCCCGACCTAGTGCGTCGCAATTATCGTAGGCTAGTCGTTAGCGGTACAGGAGACGTCGCACACGCACCGCTGGCTGCCCTCTCGGGGCGTCAGCGCGTGCTGTCGGCGGTTTTAAAGCGCTATTTAACGCAACAGAGGGAATTTGCTTGCTCGCGTCGCCAGTGGGATTCATACGATAGGCAGGTGAAGCAGTGGCGGCTGGCGGGCTCATCGCGTCAGGTCCCACCCGTCAGACCGGATATCGTAGACTTGCGGCAAACGCCGCCGAAGGCACTGCGCGCGTTCCTGCTAGGAGATCCTGGTGCCGGCAAATCTTTCACTTTGCGTTCGGCCGTGCATCAGCTTAGTGAAATGTTAGGTGATGATTTTGCTAAGTGGACAGATGTAGTTAAATTGTCTGCACCGACAGGATGTGCGTCTTTTCACATGGCGCACGGCGCCACTACCATCCATCGTTTATACGCCATCAGCGTGGGCCAAACAGGGGACGAGCCGCTGGCCGAGGATAGCCGTCGCTTTTCGCAACTTTGTGATAGCCTTAGTACTGAGCTAGGCTTGATAATTTTTGACGAGTTTTCAATGATTCAGCGTCGCATGATGCGTTGGGTAATGCAGCGTCTCGGTCAGGCAGGTGTTAACATGGATCACATAGGTGTCCTGTTTGTCGGTGATCCAGCGCAAATTTTTCCAATCGGGGATGTTCCTATTTGGAGCTTGCGTCAGCGCTCGGATGACGGTAATGCATGCTGTGAGGCGTCTATTTTGGGTATGGCAGCTTTCCGTGAATTATTCAGAATGCCGGCGCTGGACACTTTGCCAGGGTATGAAACGTGGAGAAAAACGCTAGGTGTAAACCGCGCTGATCTTAGTGACCGCGTTCGTGCGGAAGTAGCTCGTTTTCGCGCCGCCGCGTACGACGGCGACTATGAAACTGTTTATTTAAATGAGGTGCGTCGTACTGTTGAAAATGACCAAGTAGCCGCAAAATTTACTAGGGAGATTCTTCCTTCTATGAGATACGGTAAGGCCACCCCGGAAAAACTTCAGTGGCTCAAGGAAAACTGTGCCACAACTGAGGACATGTCTGCCGATCCTGCGTGGAAATGTGCTATAACGTTACATGGGTATCACTGGTTTAGTGAGTGGGCCGCAAACCGCTCAACAGTAGAGTCCGATAATGCTCGTGCTCTGGTTAATTTTGCTGCAGATAAGAGCGCTCACGTCATGGCCGTAAATTCACAGCACATTCCAGCCAGGAAGGCTCAGAAATTACAAAAATTATCGGCAAAAGAGTTTCGCGCGGTGCCTTCGGTTCTCTTTGCGTGTAGGGGTCTGCCGCTGATGTTGTTAGAAAACGTAGCACCCAGCTTCGGGCTATTTAACGGGTCTCAGGTAGAGTTTGTGGGTCCCCTATATCTAGAAGATGATTTGCTCGTGACTATTAGCCGTCGCGACTTTGCTGAAAAAGTACGTGTTGAAGGTGAGACACTTGTGGAGCCTATCGACACGCCCCATTCAGATAGGGAAAACGTCTATCAGGTGCCGGTGGGAAGCGTCATCGTTAAAGTAAATGGCAATGATGTAGAGGGTAACTGTCTGAATGAACTAGTGGCCACCGCGGACCCTGTTAAGCTAGTTTTGCGCACACCAAAGTGTGCGCCTCATTTGCCCGAGTTTATTGTCGTTCGTGTTCCTGGCTATACCGCCAACGGTGGTCAAAACGTTCTAGGCATAGAAGACGCAGATGATCTTGTTCCCATCCGTGCAGTGAAACGCGGCCGCGCATCTCGCAAAAAGGGTAGCGCTGTTTCTGAAGGTAACTGTTCTGAATTTCGCGTAGGTTTTCCGCTCGAGGGGGGCAGCGCGTTTACCGGCTTTAAAGGTCAGGGTGCCACTTTGTCTCGGGTAGAAGTTAAAGTAAAGGAATGGGTGGGCAATCCGGGCTTTTGGACTGTCGTAGTTTCGCGCGTTAAACATCCAAAGCACATGTACATTCCTGAGACAGAATGGCCCACCGCGCAGGAAATAAATGTTCAGCGTCTTAATGATGACGTCATTGAAGCAGAAATTTTTGAGCGCCAAATGCGCATTAATGCCGCCAAAACGTGGCGTCTTTACGTAGAGATAGAGGGCGGAGCTGAATGGTCACGGGAGCAAAATTTAATTGCAGATTACGTACACAGGGCGTGGAGGCAGCATCATGTTCAGGACGTAGGTGAAATTGTTTTGCAATGTCTCGCTGCTTCCGGCAGACATGTAGAAATGGTGGAAGTCGTAGCGGTTATAAACAAAATGTTAGCTACAGAAGAAAGCCTGATACTCGCCAAGCCCATCTATTTGACTCAGTCCAAACACAGACAGCTAGAGATGAGTGTTCCCAAGCGTAAGCGGTCTTCAACCGGGGCTAAAAGGTCAGCGTCCACTTCAGTTAATCGCGGACGACCCGCCAAGAGGGGTCGCAAAACTGGTAGGCCTGCACAGTAATGTTATCTGTTCATCGGATAGAAGATGACCGACACTTGGTCACGCGCGTGTCAATGGGCTCCACAAGCAGGTTACGTTACGTGTTTGGAAGCAGAATATCACACCGTTAGGTCGGTGTTGAATTCGGGGTCTGGGAGGCCTAGGCCAACCGGTATTTCTTTCTTTCTGCCCTTAGCCCTTTCTACCGTAGGAGCTTCCGGAATTTCTTTCCTTAACACACCCATCAGCAGTGCACAACTGCACATTTTTACGCTGGTCCGGTGCCATTAATAACGCTCATGGTGTATGCACCAGCTGGTCAATACGCGTCACTGGTAGGAAGCTGTCAAAAAAGTGGTACTAGGTCGCTAGGCGTTCATTCTATTATACCTAGGTAGGAGGATGTAAAGAGCCTGAAAATAAGTACATACGTGAAAAATCTCGAGGCTGCACTGTCCCCGCTCATTGTTCTTCTCCCATAGCAGTCTCCAAGGTGTGAGCTTACGGAACCTTGCCCAGGCGTGGGAGATGCGTTAGGTGGCGCTACGTGCGTTAAATGTGACATGCAGCTGGCTAGCCGAACAGCTTGGTCCGCCGAGTGTGTCAGGTGATGCTTGTGCTGGCATGTCAACGGAAATAGGTAGGCAGTTAGTGGGGAGGTGACTAAACTCTGCCTGGAGACTGCTATCCCCCACCCTGTCGCCTTAATTAACCAATGAGGGGGTTTACTGAACCTTAGGTAGGCTAAAAACGAAACGACATGAAGCAATCTATTCCAATTCCAACACTCAGAGTCAGAGATTGCATTTGTGCTTGCATGTCATTTTCCTTAAAAAACAAAAAAAAAAAAACAAAAAAAAAACTTTCCGTGCTTGCATGTCATGCATGTGTGCTTGCTTGTACGATTGCATGTGTGCTTCCGGCAGGGCTGCGGAGTCGGAGTCGGAGTCGGTCGGAGTCGACAGATCTGCCCTGAGTCGAGTCGGAGTCTGAGTCGATTTTGGAAACCGGATCTGGAGTCGGAGTTGGAGTCACCGAAAATCAATCGACTCCGCTGTCCTGGCAGTGCTGCGGAGTCGGAGTCGGGAGTTGGAGTCGGTCGGAGTCGACAGTTCTGCGCGGAGTTGGAGTCGGGGTTGGAGTTGGTTTTTGAAAGTCGGAGTCGGAGTCAGAGTCGCCGAAAATCCATCGACTCCGCAGCCCTGAGTCACATGCCATTTTCCACAAAAAAAAAACTTTCCGTGCTTGCATGCCACCCTAAAAAAATAAAAAAAAAAACTTACGTGCTTGCATGACTTGCTTGTGTGCTCGCATGGTCTATTTGAGAATGCATGTACCTAATTTCTTCTTTAGTTAAATTTGTTGGTTATGGCAGGTTTTGGGACGTCAATAACTATCTTGTACTTTGGGCAAAAATGTATAGTTAAACCAGTTCCATTTCTTTTGAAAGCTAATCCTAACTACGTCAAGACACGTACAATGCATCAGCTGCATCAGGCTGTATCTCCGTTCGGCTTTTGATCCCCCAATATAAACGTGTCAGTAATATAATAAGTTTATCCCAGTTCCACGAACGTATTATGCAAACTAAGTGTAGTTACGTCAAGAAAGGTACAAAAGCGAGTTGCATCAGATTCCTAGCTCCGTTTGGGTTTTGATCCCCGATATAACCGTTTTGTAGTGGCTGCAATGTCTAAATATGAAACTTCAAAGAAGCGTTCTAATGACCTATCTCATTGGCATCCATTCAGCAAACTATTCGCCAAATTTGAAGTAGTCACTATCTAATTGAGTAAAATTCTTTTAAAAGCTTTTCTTGGGGTAAATGACGTCCAATTTTAAATTGAAGCTATAGACGCATTCATCAACTATTCGCAAAAAAGCAATGTATGTTACGTAAGGCTAGGTGATGCTGACTCGTCCTGAGTAGCTGACCCATTATTAGTTTTGATGTTGAACAATAAGGTAAACCATTCATAATGAATGGAGTGGCTTGCATTGCCACAGGCAAAATTTATGGGGGCGGACAGTGGGAATATCGGCAATTGCTGCCAATGCCATCGGCAGGGTAAATAATATTCACCTGCTACAGCAGATCTGTGTTTGCCGATATGCCACACTGTGGGATGCCTCCTCGTGGCGCCCCCGGAGAGATGGTTGCCTGACGTCGAATGAAGTTCACATAGTTCGCTGCATAATTACTTTCTTCGTTTCTATTTTGTCTGTTTGAAAAGTGGTTAGAAGAATGCATAACGCCTCATACGATCATAAATGTACGACTTGTATTGCGCTTTATAATGAGACTTCCTGAGACTCGATGGCTAATTATTGATACCGAGCACGTTTCTAGCAGCTATTGTTAAAAATAACTTTCGCACGCAACCATCTCACTAAACGTATCCCGCTATCTCAAGCTATTCTTAGTGTTTGTTGTATTCATTACTACACGAAAATAGCATACAGGATATACCTATCTAAAAAATAATGCCACGTGCCAGGACAGACCGTTGCCGGGCAATACAATAAGACATTTTTATACGGCTACCACATGGTATAGGTCAGATATGGGGCGATTGAAAAGCACGTGCCACGTGGAAACGTGTTTGAAGGGGGAACCTCGTGGAAAATCCGAGGAAGCGCTTTGATTGAGGGTGGCTGCTTAAACGGCAGAAATGAATGCACCACACTTGCCGCACGGCGCCATATTTGTCTTAATAGGTCAGTAATTGCGTTTTGCGGACTTCGTGTGTTTTTTGCGGCGGTGTTTGCGTCTGGTGGCGGGCGGGCGTTTTTCCGTGTTTTTTTTGTGGTGTTTGCGTTTCGCGGCGGGCGGCCGTTTCTGCGGCGTTTTGCGGTTGGCGGCGGGCGGGCGTTTTTTTGCGGCGGTATTTCCGTTTTTTGCGGTGTTTGTGTTTGGCGGCGGGCGGCGGTTTGCGGCGGGCGGCCGTTTTTTGCGGCGGTTTGAGGCGGGCGGCGTTTTGCGGTTGCTGGCGGGCGGCCGTTTTTTTGCGGCGTTTTGCGGTTTGCGGCGGGCGGCCGTTTTTGCAGCGTTTTGCGGTTGCCGGCGGGCGGCCATTTTTTGCAGCGTTTTGCGATTGCCGGCGGCGGCCGTTTTTTGCGGCGTTTTGCGGTTGGCAGCGGGCGTTTTTTTGCGGCGGCGGTGTTTGCGTTTTTTTGCGGTGTTCGCGTTTTGCGGCGGACGGGCGTTTTTTGGCGTGCGATGCGGGCGGTTTGATTTTTTGCGGCGTTTTTTGAGTTTTTTTTTCTGCGGTTTTCGGCGGGCGGGCGATTTTTTGTTTTTTTTTTTGCGGCATTTGCGTTGGCGTTTTGGGCGTGCGTTTTGCGCGTTTTGCGGTGTTTGCGTTTTTCGGCGGGCGGGCGGTTTTTCACAATTAAAGTCCCAACCTTCGGATACGCAGTGCTGTTCGATAAGCGCTGCCCGGGCCTATCCGAAGGTTGGGACTTTTCAATTAAGAACAATCACTATTCTTTAGAATTGTGATTTTCTATTGAAAATCCCAACCTGAGCTACCTCTCTAGGGGGGTGTTTAGCGTTTCTGCCGCGATTTTGGTCATTTTGATCGCCGCCGAAACGGCTCGTTAGATTTTCTTGCCATTTTCACCGTTTGGACCCGTGTGGGGGAGCTACCTGCTGGGCAAGTTACAAGAAATATAATTGACACGTTTTGGGGTAATCGGCACGTGCATTTTCCCATAGGGTTAACATGGGGAAAAATTAAAAATGCGATTTACGGAAAATCTGTTCAGTAATATTTGCCCACATTTTTAGGGTCGGCTCTCGGGCTGACACCTCACCTTTTGGTGTTTATTATTTAAAAATCATAGGGTACAATTTCGGGTAATCGTGACGGACAGTTACCCCATGTTGAGCCTATGGCAATTTCGAAAAATTATTTTCAAATCGATTTTGCCAAAAATTTCCACGTTAGATTTTGAAAATGTTCCAATATGTTGTGCCCCGGGGTGTCGGCTACCACATGATATGGGTCAGATATGGGGCGATTGAAAAGCACGTGCCACGTGCAAACGTGTTTGATGGGGTAACCTCCGGGAAAATCCGACATTGGCCAACTGGGGGTCCTATGGCGTGGAAACGACTTCAACTAGCGACACCAAATCAGTGCAGCCGGTGAGCAGATGAGTCCAGCTTGTCGCACTAGTGATCACGTGTCGCACGTGCTATTGCACGTGCCGTGGCACGGGGTCAATTTTGGTGCTTAAATATACTAGCATTGTGAAATGCAAGGAATGGGGGAAATATCCGTCAGACCGTCAGTTTTTATGATAGGGTCGATCTTAAAACGGGTTTAGGCACAGAATGAAAGGGGCTAAAAAACTGCTATCTCGGATTTTTTGTAAAATGAAAAATTTAAAATTCTGGGGAAATTATATATTCGAAAGGTGAAATTTCCCTAAATTTTCCCGTTTTTCGAGTTAAGCCGTCCACTGTTCAGAGACGGTGACACCGGCCGGGGTCCTCTTTTACATGCTGATGGCCACGTCGATGGGTCATCACGTGGCGTTAACGGTGAAGCTATCCGAGGTCCGGCACGTGCCACGTGGCCACGTGTTTGAGTCGCGTACCTCCCAGATTATCGTGTGTTTGCCGATTTGTGGCCTTATAGCACGAAAACAGCACAAGCCAGGAACGCTGAAATGGTGCAATCAGTGAGGGGACAAGTCCTGCTTACACCACCGGCGGTCACGTGGCAAACGTGCAAATTTGGGCACCTCCGTTGCGGAGATATTTTATAGTGAAATATTCAAATGAACATAACTTTGTCAGTTTAAGTCCGATTGGGCCAGACTTTGGTGGTTGGATGAATTGTTAAGCGACAGGAACGAATGCGCCACGTTTGTCGCAGTGCGCCACGTTTGTCTCAAAGCGCCATTTTGCCGCAAATCACAGAATGTGCTAACTTTATCGAACATGGGACGATCAGGATGCGCTTTGATTAAGGGATGGCTGCTTAAACGGCAAATATGAATGCACCACACTTGCCGCAAAGCGCCATATTTGTCTTAATGCGTCAGTGTTTTCGTTTTGTGGACGGCATGCGTTTTTTTGCGGCGGTGTTTGCGTTTTTCGGTGTTTGCGTTTGCCGGCGGTCGGCCGTTTAGCGTTTTTTTTTGTGGTGTTTGCGTTTCGCGGCGGGCGGCCGTTTTTTGTGGCGTTTTGCGGTTGTCGGCGGGCGGGCGTGCGATGAAGGGGCGTTTTTTGCGGCGGTATTTGCGTTTTTTGCGGTGTTTGTGTTTGGCGGCGGGCGGGCGGGCGACGCGGGTGTTTTGCAATGTTTGCGTTTAGCGGCGGGCGGCCGTTTTTTTGCGGCGGTTTGCGGCGGGCGGCCGTTTTTTTTGCGGCGTTTAGCGGTTTGCGGCGGGCGGCCGTTTTTTGCGGTGTTGCGGTTTGAGGCGGGCGGCCGTTTTTTGCGGCTGTTTGTGGCGGGCGGCCTTTTTTGCGGCGTTTTGCTATTTGCGACGGGCGGCCGTTTTTTGCGGAGTTTTGCGGTTGCCGGCGGCCGGCCGTTATTTGCGGTGTTCCGGTTTGCGGCGGGCGGTCGTTTTTTGCGGCGTTTCGCGGTTGGTGGCGGGCGATGCGGGCGTTTTTTGCGGCGTTTCGCGGTTTGTGGCGGGCGATGCGGGCGTTTTTTGCGGCGGCGGTATTAGCGTTTTTTGCGTTGTTTGCGTTTTGCGGCGGACGCGCGTTTTTGCGGCGTTTTTTTGCGTTTTTTTGCGGTTTTCGGCGGGCTTGCGATTGTTTTTTGCGAAGTTTGCGTTGGCGTTTATGGCGTGCGTTTTGCGCGTTTTGCGGTGTTTGCGTTTTGCGGCGGGCGGGCGGTTTTTCACAATTAAAGTCCCAACCTTCGGATCCGCAGTGCTGTTCGACAAGCGCTGCCCGGGCCTATGGACCACCTCTGGATGAATTTCAGGTCGAGGTCAGGTCAAGGTCAGGTCAAGTGAGGTCAAATTTTGAAGTTGGTTGTTAAGGCCTAAAAAGGTGTCTATCTGATGCAGTTTTTCACGGCGAATCGAATGGTGCTATTTTTGTTTCCGTACGAGGTCTAGAACTTCCAAAAAAGTCATTTTTCAAAAAAATTGTGTGTCGTGACGTCATAAAATTTTGAATAACTCCCACATTTTTGAACCGATTCTTCTAAAATTTGGTATGTAGGTGCACATAGACCACTTCTCTGACATATATTCCGGTTTTTTCGATAGACTCAAAATTTTGGATTTTATAATGATTTTCCCAAAAAATTCAGTTTTTTGAAAAAATTTAGGCCAAAATCCAAAATTTTTAAAAAAACCGAGATAGCTATTTGATAGACAAAGTAAAATTACGCATAACCTTTTTTGTTACGTCTTGATTCCTTAAAAAATGAAGATGTTAGCGGCGTTTGAACTTTTGCCGTTTTTGAGGCGAAAATGGCGAACATGACGTCACTAAAACGTCAATTTGTCAAAAATTTTCCGACGGATTTCGCTCAAATTTTCAGGGAACGTGCCAAATTGATGTAAGAAAAGGTACTGAAAGTTTGGCGGCGCTGCGCGCCGCCGTTTTTGAGATATCGCAAAAATTCGCGAGGGGGGGGTAAAATTTACCCCCCCAGCCCCGCGCGGGTTAACCCTCGCCGGCCGAGGGGGGGGGGGGCGGGTGCCGCCCCCCCCATAGGGTTTTTTTCGCGATAGCTCCGAACACGCTGGCGATAGAGAGCTGAAACTTGGCATACCTGACCTTTGATCCAAGCCGCATCTTTTGACACCAACCGCATTTTTGGGTTAGGTCAGGTCACTGACCTATGACGTCATAAGTGAACCTCTGCACGGTCTTCAGATGTCGCAACTTCGCAACGCCCTCACTGCCAGAGGAGATGTCACAGGGAAATGAAACTTGCAGGATCTAGTATCCATTATGAATCTCACAACTTGTATATCTCGGATTTTTCCTAAAGGTCATATGAGGTCAGGTCATTTTCGTGACCTCACCATTATAAGTCAATGGGGAAAAATTCAAACTGCTATTCTGGCGCCGGGAACGATCTCCAACTATCTCAAGCACACAGAATCGTGATTTGATGCACTCCTTGCAAGGTTAGATGCGTCACTTTTGCAATGTTGACCTTGCGTGACGTCATTTATGACGTCATCAAGGTCACATTAGTTTTTCGTCAATAACTCTTGATCAAATTGAGCTAGCGAGTCGAGAAAGCCACCAATGGACTCAGGAAGACCTGCCGAATCGAATGATATGCGACATGACCTCTTTCGACCAGCTTCGTGACCTGGGGGTGCTGACCTGACCTTGACCTGAGGTCAACACCCCAAGTTGACCTGACCCGGATAAAAAGTATATCATTCGACGCGCCTGAGCGAGGCGAACACGATGCTGCCAAAATCGCGGCTCTGCGGCCGTTTTTTGCGAAGTTATTCACCAAAAACTGAACCGTACCCTGGGGCACTTGACCTGACCTCAGAGGTCACCGGTTGACCTAGGACCTTAAAATCGGGTACCAATCTCTGCGTCTCGTAACGGCGCACACGCTCGTTTTTTCCGCGACGCGCTAGCTCCACCAGGGGCGAAACGGCGAGGGGGGGTCGTACCCGCCCCCCCTCGGCCGGCGCGTATGTAGAAAACCAATAGGTCCGGCGAGGGTTAACTCTCGCCCTTATTGGTGTTTTGCTAGCTGCAAACGCACATGGCGGGGCTAGGTTATTGGTTGACTTTCCAGGTCAGGTCAGTGACTCAGAAGTCGGGAAAATCGGAACCTGTTAAAACTATGGAGAGTTAGCTTGTTACGAGGTTTTTGGTGCGCTAATCACGAATTTCATGTTAGCTTTGATCACCGATGATGTCTTGATGTTTTTGGGTCAGGTCGGGTCAGGTCAGGTCAACCAGTAGGCGTCTTGCTAGCTGTCCATAGTAGGTGTCAACCACCACTGACAGCCTCGTGACATGGTACGAAGGCGCCAGAATTACTTCTTAAATGTTCAAATGGGTGCTAAATTCGAAATCAGCTCCAAAAACTAGCCTAAAGAATATATGAACCCAGAAGAAGTGAACTAAGGTCATCAAAGGTCAATGACCTTGACCTGACCTTCACGTGACCTTGACACCCACTATAATGCATGGGACCATCATCATTTCACATGTTTGAACGTTAACAATCACAAAAAGACTGGAAACGAGCGGATAATAACCGTTTTTACGAAGGGCTTCCTGGCAAATGCCCGTCTAATTTGAACAAATCTGCACCAAATGTGCACCTAATCTGCACAAAATGTGTACTAGATGGACGTCGTGAAATACTCCTGAGCTGAATGTTGAAATTTTGTTCTCCTTTTCTTTTTAAATGAACTATATTGAACAAGATTTTCAATGGACAAGATTGCTGACGGCCCTCATGTGAAACGAGACTCGATGAATTCTTAAACTCCCTAGTTATTTTGTAACAACCCTAGGTTCGTTGCATACTAACTAGGGAGGTTGCAACGACCCTAGTTTCGTTACAACGTCCCGGAACGAGCAGTTATTTTGTAACGTCCCTAGGGTCGTTGCAAACAAACTGCTCGTTCAGGGAGGTTACAACCACCCTAGGGTCGTTGCAAACTAACTGAAATCGCATACTCCCTGTAACATATATATATATATATATATATATATATATATATATATATATATATATATATATATATTTATATTGCACACGATGAAGCTGATGAAATTTGCACTTGTAACGGTCTCAAGGAAATAGCAACCTATGGGTCCGGGTAGCTCACGAGGATTTGGGAAGTTGCATCAGATCCGGCTCAGGAAACCGTAGCATTTTTCCTGCTGCTAAAAGGATCATTTTTGGTGACACTTTTAGTTTATTTACGTGTTTTGAAAACGCCACGACCATAGTAGCGCTGCCAAACTCTTCAGAGTGTACGACACAACGGACATGACATCCCAACACTTGACCTTTGATGACCTTCACTGACCTGACGGTCAGCGGTGCCGGCCACCAGACCACCGTGGCTGCATCGGTCCTCTCGTCTGTGACTATCACCTCAGACTATAGGTTTGATAGAGTGCAGAACATAAGCCGTTTTCACGACGGAATAGCAAGCATCTATTTGATACCTGTTTGATCCTTTGGTTCCTCAGGAATTTTAGTAGTTCTTTTTAGTAGGTATCCCAGCTTTCGAATGAGTGGTCGGTTATTTTGCCATTTTTCTTTTAAATATGACATTAATTTATTTTATTTAACCCGCGCCCCGCTGGGCTATTCAGCCATACGCGCCCTGCTGGGGGGGGGGCAGATTCTGCCCCCCCTGTCTAACTTCCGAACCGATGGTCGTAGAAAGACGGGGAAAACGGCAATCGAAAGCTCTCAACAAGGCGGATCTTAAGAGCCCAAATTTCTTTTGCTAAAGTAGGTCAGAGGTCAGGTCAAGGTCAGGTCAAGGGTACAAAATGCAAGTTTCTACAGTATCGGCCTTGCACCGTAGTTGCCGAAGAATGGACTGAGACTGATTGCCCAAAACGTGTTCTTAGACTACCAAGACAATATTCGTTGCACACAATGTCATTCAAAGGTCAAGGTCAAGGTCAGGTCAGGTCAGGTCAGGTCAGCAGGGGCGTAACTTTGTATACTTTTGGGGAGGCAGGTGCCCCCCCAACTTGAAATTTTGCCACCCCAACATTCCGTTTGCCCCCCCAACCTTGGTGGGCGCCCCCAGGCCCGAAAGGCGCCCTCACGGGCCAGCGGCGTCATAGGAGCGCGTGCGCCATCTTTCAAGGGGGCGCCATCGCCTATATGGAAATGGGATGCGTGAGAGGGGAACCTCTGAGGCCGTGGGGGCGCCTGCATGCGAAAGAGGGGCGCCAATGAAGTCCTCAGGGGCGCCTCAATGCAAAACACGGGCGCCTGAGATGGCCACAGGGGCGCCTGCATGCGAAAGAGGGGCACCTTATTGGCCTCTGAGGCCCTTCGGGGTGCCTCTGAGGTCTATAGTATAGGGGGCGCCCACATGAAAAAGGGGCGCCCATTAAGGCCATAATGGCGCCCCAATACGAAAGAGGGGAGACTGCATGCCAAATGGGGGCGCCTCCGAGGCCCATAGAAAGAGGAGCTCCAGTTGAAGCCCAAAGGGGCGCCTCAATGGGAATTAGAGACGCCTGTGAGGTCTATAGGGGCACCTCTGATGCCCATGTCGAGAGAGTCGTCAGTCGTTTGTGTAACGTTCCTCAGGGATGGTGCGCCGCTTGCGGCAAGTAAAAACTTAGCTAAATAGCGTGCCCCATTGGTTAAAAAGCGCCCCTCGAGCCAAAGTGGTGCCCCTCTGACAACACGCACGTCTTATGTCATCTGTTTTGCTAATAACTCATGCCCCCGCATGCAGAGCGGCGCCCCATCCGTTTATCAATGTGACCCTTCAGGTGGACGAAGCGCCCCTCTGGCCAATACCTTATCATCATTGTTGCTAGAACAGCGCCCCCAGTCCGTAGACTGCCCCATTGGCTCCTGAAGGCGCCCCTCGTGCCCGTTTTGGCGCCCCTCTGCACTGAGTAATGAAATGTATGTGGCCTACCAATTCTTAAGGGCGCTCCTTGAGTCATAATCATCGCTCCTCGGGGAGGGGGGGGGGAGGCTAGAGGGCCTAGATACCATAGCACGCTATAGTGTGTTATGGCATCCCTGCTGCTAAAACGGCACACTTAGCTAGGTTAGCGCCTCAACGGTTCATACAAGCGCCCCTCGAGCCGAAGTTCGCGCTCCTCTGACTTACATAATTTCCTTGCTAAGTACGACGCCCCTCGCTGGGCATGGGATGGCGCCCCACCAGTTTACCAACGCGCCCCTTTAGCCACATGAAGCGCTCCTCTGGTCAATGCGGTCAATACCTTATTTCATCACTGCAGCTAGAGCGGCGCCCCTATTTCGGTGGCTGTTCCATCGGTTCCTGAAGGCACCCCTCGAGACAGTTTGGAGGCCATCTGCAGTGAGTATTAAAATTGATGTGGTTAAGAATGGCGCCCTCTGCACGGTGTCGCACCGATTCTAAAGGGCGCCCCTTGAGTCAATGTAATCGTCCCACAGGGCCTTGTGTGTTATGGTATCCCTGCTGTTAAAGCGCCACTCTTGCTTGGCGTAGCGTCCCAACGGTTCATAGCACCCATCGAGCCAATGTTAGCGCTCCTCTGACTATATGTCTGACTATATCTGGCGCATCGCAGGTAGAGAACATCAAAATATTGCATGGCGCGGTGACCTCGAGTTGGAATGCAACATTGCTGTCCTCACCGTTGTTCGCCAGTGCCTACTCTATCCAGAAACCATGTCGCCGTTACTTTCATCCCTCTTTAGGACCAGGAAATCGGAACGTAATACGAGACAGGCTTGTAACCTTGATCTTATTGCTCCTAAAACTGACTTCTTAAAACGCTCCTTATCATACCAGGGTTCAAAATTGTGGAACAGTTTGCCGACACAGATAAAAAGTGCATCTAAAAAGGAATTGATTAAATATCTTCAAACAAAGGAGCACACAGTTTAATTGTCATACATGGGACACATGGTTATTTATATTTTCGCGTATGGATTGCTTCACACTGCGCCGAATATTGTGTTAGTCGATTAAGTGTTCATATATGAATATGTGTGAAATTGTATGCATGTGTGCGTCTGTTTGTGCTATGCCACCGTAATGCCCACTGTTCTGTGGTTGGTGGATGTTTGACATAATAATAATAATAATAATAATATACTGGTACCTATCCTACATCATCTTTTTTGTTCAAAGGGTGGCAAAATGTGGACCCGAGGACCCGGTCAAAAGAACCGGTCTGGACCCATAGGGGAAGCCGGGGGAAGCCCGGGCGCGGGGGAAGCCCGGCCACCCCGTTTCCGGCTAAATTATTCACAATAAAATGCTCAACTGTTTGTCCTTTCAGCGTGGCAGCTAAGGTAACGCCAGCAAAAAAGTTAAGGCTTACAAAAATTGCATATTGTTAAAGTTATAGCGCAAAAATGATATTTTAAGGGTTTTTAGCTAAAAAGTGAGATATCTTGCACTGTTAATGTTATACCATACAGTACTAATATTTATACGAATGTTATGTAAGGACCGTTTAAGTGTTTGTAGTGAGGGGTGACGAGGCAGGCTGGCTTAAGTATGACATTTTTTCGAATATCGCTGTTCTAAAATAAAAATTAGCACATTGGGGTAACCCCGGGCGAGTGGCCAAGCTTACCCCCAACCGAGAGCAATGCCACTAAACCACTGTTTTCCATGAGATAATAGGTACTGAGCAGGTTTGGTTTACACCTAGATCAAAGATAAATTTCGAAAATAAACATGTTATCATAGACAAAGCCAGTCATGTCACTTAAGGTCAACTAGGGTCAAACTACGTTTTTGCAGATAACGCGACAGACAATGAAGCTAGAGCTTCAAAAATGGTGTCGTTGTGTTCTTCTTCATCAGCCGAGTCGAATGATATGCACTATGATGCATTAAGGTAAAAAGAAAAATAAATTTTAAGGAATTTTGAAATACACATTTTTTGTCAATTTTGCATCACGATTTTCATCGACCCTGTACTGTATATGTAGTAGACGCTAGCTAAAATACCAGTAGTGACATAAACTCTAAGATGTCCAGAGCTAATCAGTACCTTAATATTTCACTTTCCGTTAATATTTGGAAGACACATATTGGTTTCATCAACTCGTTGTAAAGCGCTGAGGAGGTGGCCGGCGTTACCCCTATGCCGGGCTTACCCCAGAAAAATCAACACTTTTTTAAAACTCGATTTTCTCAACCTTATACTTATTCCACGAAACCGAATTTTTGGGAAAACACGGCCAATGAACTTAGCTAGCTAGCAGGATATCAACATTTTATACAGCACGTATGGTATGTAATAAAAATGAAAAAGAGCTTACTATGCCGGGCTTCCCCCGGCTTCCCCTATGGGTCCGGACCGGTTCCTGGAAATTTTCTGGCGGGTCCAACCGGGTCCTACCATAAACCATACATAGTGGACACTACATATGATTGCAAAATATGAAGTGAATGGAAAGAAAACATTTGCTCATGTATGTTCCTTTGCACACTGTAGTTCATAAGTATTATCAGTGGGAAAAGGGCTGTTTTACACGATGCAATTAATGATTTCTACAAACGGTTTGTATTAGGTAATTGACTTTTGGGGAATGGGTCCAACTGGTTCCGATTCCAACTTAGACCGGGTCCGACTGGTTCCAGAAATGTCCAGCCGGGTCTGGTTCGAGTCTGGTTCCCAAAATTTTCACGTTTTGCCACCTCTAGATCAAAGCAGGAGTAATTTGTACCCATCAATTCGTGATAACTTGATATCACCTGGTGAGCCACAGACTTCTGCATGTCTCGGTATACAGAGGTATATGGGTGACCTAAGCTTGAACGCTCTCAGCCTGGGATTAACCCGCGCCGGGCTGGTGCTCCGCGACTTCCGCGCCGGGCGGTGAGGGGGGTGTCTGGTCTAACTCGGCTCCTGGGCCACGTAGCGACACGCAGTAAGCATCATTCGAAAGAGCGTCAAAAATAATGACGGAAACACTTCGGTCATTTTTTGGGTCAGGTCAAAGGTCAGGTCGCCTGAGGTCATCGAAGGTCAAATGTAGGCCATTTCAACAATTTTGGAAACTGCAACGGCTAACTCGGGACCAGTAGAGCTACAGCGCCGCGGAAAAGCGCATTCGATAGCCCTTTTACAGACCTTTCTGACCATTGTTCTCAGATTTGACCTAAGGTCAACGGTTTAGCCTCCAAAGGGCAAAAACTGTAAAATAGCAGTTTTCACGAAAACTGTTTTTCGGCAATAACTTTTGACTTAAGAGTGCCACGACATTACTTTTGGCAGCATCATGTTCCTCTCGTCGAGACGCGTCGAATGAACTATTTTTTGACCTTGAAAGGTCATTTTAAAAATTTGACCTCAGGTCAAGGTCATAACCTGACCGAAAAGGGTCATGTTGCATATCAGTCGATCCGTATCGTCGAGCTGAATACATCTGAAGTGTTTTCATCGCTCTAGCACGCCTTTATCAAAAGTTACAGCCAAAAAACTGGTGGTATTGTATTACACATCATGAAGCACTTCCACACAGTTATGTGGCTATTCCGTGCCCCGTTGTCAATATGATTAAACGAATGATCATTGTGGTCATCACAAGCACGCACACGAGCACACACAATCACACACACGCATACATGCACGCTTTGCAGTCATACACAGGTAAGATATGCAAGCTCAAATGACCAGCCAGATTCTCTACATTTCTAGCCTATTCCACTCCGTTGCCTCCCTAGCAGATGTAGCCGCAGCTCCTTTTTAAACTGGGCTCCTGTTCGACATCGTATCGCGGCTGGCAAATCGTTGTATGCGACTACAATATGGTACAGGAAGCGGCGCCTGCCCGACTCGGACCGAATCGCCGGCGTGATAAGGTGGTCGGCGTTACGGGTGATACGCTGGTGGACGTCCCTGCGTGTGACCAGGCCACCAGCAATACATTCGGGTTGCGATGACAGCAGCATCCGTTTCAGCAGGGCGAGGCCGTGATAGAGGTACATGTTCTCGGCAGTAAGCCAGTCCAGTTGATAAAGTACATCGCTAATGTGCGCAGATTTCCTCCGTCCCGATAAAACGCGTGCGGCAAAGTTTAACACTTTTTGAATACGCTTCATCTGACTGCTGCCGCACACACCATAAACCACCAGACAGTATAAAAGGCGTGAGATGACGAGGCCCTGAATGAGTGTCAGCAGGGTGGACTGAGGCAGACTGTGCCTGCTGTGGCTCAGTCCGCACAACATTCCGGTACATCGCTGCACTACATTGTCCACATGAGGGGTAAAAGTCATGTGCTGGTCAAATGTGACACCCAGGTTGAGGACAGTGGCGGAAGCGGCGACATCGGCATCCATGAATTTAATGTTGACTGGTCCGAGACGTTGAATATTTTGACGCGAGCCAAGAATGATAAACTGTGTTTTCTGTGCATTGATTTTGATGCCTTTTTTGCTGAACCACCGAGAGAGCAAAGCCAGGTTGTGTTCCATTTGCTGCACCAGGGAGCCGATGTCGCCGATCCCACCAGAGACCGCCACCTGAGTGTCGTCCGCATATTGCACCACGTGCGCGCCGTCCGTGTACAGAGGTAAATCGTTCGCGTAAATCGAGAATAGCAGAGGCCCGAGCGCGGAACCCTGATACGTACCAATGTGGTTCGGAAGCACAGCTGACGTCACGCTTCCACCCAAGTTATCCTGTATTTGAACTTGCTGGTAGTGGCCGTCGAGATAACTAGTGAACCAGCGTGTATCTACCCCATAGAGTTCAAGTTTTCGGAGCAAAGAGTCATGCGGTATTACATCAAAGCACTTCGAACAGTCGAGGAGGCACAAAAGCGTGATTTTGCTGCGGTCCATGGCAGTAAACACATGGTCGGTAACAGATAAAAGTGCTGTGTCAGTCGAATGGTAGGACCTGAAACCATGCTGATTTGACGAGAACAGGTGATGAGCCGTGAAGAAGTAAAACAGTTGCTCGTAGACAACACGTTCGACTATCTTTGCTATTGTGGGTAAGATAGAGATGGGCCGGTAGTTAGTTGTGTCTGTGGACTTGGACGACTTTTGAATCGGATGAACGAGAGCTAGTTTCCATGAGCCTGGAACATGTTGTGACACGAGGCTACTGTTGACTATATGTGTAAGAACATGACAAAGTGATGGCAGACCTATCTTGATAAAACGTATACAAAGTCCGTCGGCGCCACACGCAGCAGAGTTACGCATCCGGGAGATAACACGGCACAGGTCGTCTGCCACTGAAAACAAATCTACTCATGAGGGGAGAGTAATTCATATTTGACTCGCCATTCATGAGTATATTTGGATGAGTAACTCATGCGTGGAGCGTTAACACTCAAGAGTAAAAGTTTACTCGTTTTGAAAACTCAATTGCCCAAATGCATGACCTTCTCCCTATGAGTTGCCTGACTCATGACGCACAAAACATTGGTATCAAAACTCCCTGTTGAGTCTCGCAAACTCATGTAAGGCGAGTAAGGAATGCACTCACGACCCGTGAGTTAGTGAAACTGAACGTTTGGGTTTAAGAACTCATGAAAAAGAGGACAGGGATTCTTGCTAACTCATTGTTCGTGAGTAATGAGTTCAAAAACCAGTTTGAAATCATTAACTCTTCAAACGCAGCTTAAGGAAACCAATGATGCAACGGTAAATATGATCAACCGTGAATTATCATTGAGGTGCTTTACACAAGCCTTACGCGTTAATATTACCGCCATGACGCCATCTTGCATGTTTGTGCCGGAAGTGCAGCACGGGACGCGGCGGACGCAGTGAATTGGAGCTGCTGGAGCGACTGGTGAGTGTTAAATGTTACGTATTTTATTGCCTGTAGGTATGTTTAAGTGCAAAATGCATATTTCCATTGAAAATGTACCTACATGTGCACTCACACAACACTACTGAATGTACTGATACCTTGGGTTGTCCTGTGGGTTGGTTAACCCTCCTAGTTATGTATTGTCTATACCATGAAAGCCTTTTTGAGGGGTTCATAATATCCACCAAAATGTGGAATATCATATCAGTCATGCTCAACATGCCCCTACAGTGAAACCTAACTTGTTATTCTACGGGCAGCTTTGCCATGGCGTGAAGCCTAACAGAATAATTAAATATCAAGTATTTTCTTAAAGCCTTTGCCTATAGCATCTATTTCTGCCAGCCCCTAATGCTCAAACCCTGGTGCAAACATCTATAGGTTAGGATAGGTGGTATATGTGCAAATGAAGTTCGAGTGGTAGGCATGTGGAAGGTTGTATGTTGTAAGATGTAGGCTGGTAGATTGAAGGTACCTATTTAGGTTGTAAGGTCTAGTTAGTAGGTTATAAGGTAAGGCTAGGTCAGCTTTTCATCATGTTTTTCATCTTCCTCGTAGTTCATCTAGTATTTTTGTAATAAACGACTTGTAATTGAATCATTTGGCCGAATCCTTCTAAAAATGAGCACCCCAAGTGCTTCTTCAAAAAGCCCACCCCTGCACCCCCCCCCCCCCGCGCAGAGTGAGATCTAGATACCAGGCATGGTCGAATTGATTCTATCATGATGTTCTCATCTCCTCAGCTGGACGGTGCCATGGAGGCCACTTTCTCAGAGAGGCGACACCTCATCGTCAAGAGGAAAATCCCGATGGCCACCATCCGTCGTCGATGAAAACAAAGTATGTACATTGTCATAGATAACATGAATCATTGTACATGGTCTGATGCGTTGTAAATTAGCGATCCTATACAGTCAGAGTCAGGTGGTTTGGTGCGTGCAACTGCAGACGCGCCTTCACCGGCGTCCGGCTCTCAGAGTCAGTTTTCTTTCTGAAGCTCATCTTGAGTTATTTTGCACCCGCCCTCATGTGTATTTTGTTTCCCTTGCCTTTCTTACCGACAGACTAGGGCCAATATCCGAAGATGATTCGATCCACAGGATCCAAGAGCGCAGTTCTTCTATCTGATTATAAATTCATCAATACTTTTTGGAGACCCTGCTGGTCCTTGATCCAACATGTTTCTTTTGTCGATGAATACCGGCGATCTTGAATCTTACATTTTTGCTCTGTGGATTGATTCTGGGAATCTTGTATCCTACATTTAGTCTCTGAGAACACATTTTTCTTGCTAAATTTCAAAATGCTTTGCATTAGCGAGGCGTACAAGGTTGTTTAAGAAGTCTTTGACTGCACAACCTGCTTCGCTGGCCCTAAAGTTCAAACTTACCGCTTAATTTTATGTCTACAGACATGACATTTACGTTGGATCCAGGAAATTTGAACTCTGGCATTTCGTTCTCGCGTGGGGTCCGGAATCCTAAAGTGTTATTTATACGTGCGATCCAGGGGATCTTGGATCCTAAAATTATATTATATTTTTCAATGAGATCAAGGAGATCCAGTATTCTGAAATCCTGGCATTGCATGGGATCTTGCGGATCTTGGATCTTGATTTTTGGCTGAGGCACAAGTCTGTACTTATACCGACCATGCATGCATAACCCCAGGGTCATGTCCGCCGCACGGTAGGGATTGCGAGAGTTACTAATGTTACTGTAAAACAGATGTGCTTGTGTGACATCGCATTTGCATGACCACCGATAACGGAACTGGATTGGCAGTTAATTTTCAGACGCTGCAGTAAGAAGTAGAAGAATTTAAGCCGGCCATGCGAATATCGATGGCGTCTTACTGGTATAGTCGTCCTTCAGCATGCGTCATTAATCCTTTGTTTTCAGGTCTGGAAAGAGCTGAGTCGGATAAAAAATGCCGACTTGCAGGACACCAACGAGTTGGAACTCTCCCGGGAAGCCATGACCCCGATTGTGGCCAATGGCGAAGGTGAAAGAGCAGCTGGATGCCTCACAGATGGTAAGTTAACAACATTTTACCCGGGAATGTTGGAACCGTAACCGAATAGGTACTGTAACGGTGCTGCTGGGCGGCTTGGCGGTGCACATGTGCCGTGTGAGTGACGGGTGGCTGTTACGCAGTGTGATCGTCCGTCTCGGAAGACGACACCGGGTGGGCAGGTGTATCGTCTCCTCTTTAATGCCCGTCTGATTCCCACATGGCACTGGCTCCGTCGTCGTGCAGTACAAATTTATTTGAGAGGCTTGCAATTTCCTTACAACATATAGCCTTCACTGCTCGGGGAGGAATAGATTCAATTTGGAAGGGATGGGATTTGTCACCGGCTGATGGAATTGCTTGGCTTTAAACCCCAGGGCAAGGCCTTCCCATGTTCCCATTTCGTATCCGTTCGATGCCAAGGGCTCTATCCCATCAGAGAAATTTATGCAATTCGAGCGTGAGTGTCTAGCTCCCACTGGTCCTTAATATAGCCATTCATTACTCCCTTTCGGTCGCACACGCGTCATTGATTCGGTCATGCATACATACACCTACGAAGAACATTCGGCTAGACAAACCGACCCTCCCGTTTCCATCTAATCCCCCCAGTGGCGCTGAATTGGCATAGTTATATCCCGAGGTAAGTTTATGCCCTGTTTGATACTTATGTGCGTATAAGGAGGTATTAACCCCTTTAAATCCCTGAATCCTAAGCAAATTGGCACTGGGTGTCCTTCTGACCCCATTTACGTTATTACTCTCTTCCATTGAAGCTACGTTTCTCATGCGCTCCCGGCCACTGCCTGCTCTTCAATCGCGTGCACTGCCACAGTGCATACATTTCCATCGACTACCTCTTTCTCGCTCGCGCGCACTGCCACAGTGCGGATAATTTCGCCCAAGCTCAAAGGAAACAACGGTTGTACGCACCTCTGCCGGTCTGTCGACTCGGTGTTGTGGGTGGTCCGGTTGTGCTTCAGTTGAGGGATAAAGTCCTAAATGATAATACTCTCGGCGGAGCCACTCCGCATAACAACTCTATATACACTTCCATCGGCCACCTCTATCTCTCGCGTGCGCACTGCCACAGTGCGGACAATTTCGCCCAAACTCAAAGGAAACAACGGTTGTACACACCTCTGCCGGTCTGTCGACTCGGTGTTGTGGGTGGTCCGGTTGTGCTTCAGTTGAGGGATAAGTTCCTAAATGTTCATACTCTCGGCGGAGCCACTCCGCGAAACCATAGCTCTGTGTTTCTACTGAACACCTCGGCGGAGCCACTCCGCGACACTTTAACTCGGCAACCTTGCCCTCGTTTATCGCTCTTACACTCTTACATATTAGCCCTAGCCCTTCAAAGTCCGGTCGACACGGACGGCTAGCCGCTCGGTGTCTTTGCTATACTTCATGGGAATACGCAGTAGAATTCATCGAGTCACGGAATACTCATTTCCATCTCGCAGTGGTCGACGGCGTCAGCAGAGTCAAAACAGGCACAGGGGCCTGGCTCGAACCAGCCTCTCTCCGGCTAGTTGAACTGTCTAGATCTCTAACTCACTGTGTTGTTGTATGGTTTAGGCTAATCGCGTCGATAAATGGTACAATCATTGGGAGCAAGATAGGGAATACAACCTTGTGAGAAAGAGAGAGAGAGAGAGAGAGAGAGAGAGAGAGAGAGAGAGAGAGAGAGAGAGAGGGAGAGAGAGAGGGAGAGAGAAGAGAGAGAGAGAGAGAGAGAGAGAGAGAGAGAGAGAGAGAGAGAGAGAGAGAGAGAGAGAGAGAGAGAGAGAGATCGGAGTATGAGCCAAATTGTCATGAGTTGGTTCATTTCGATGTTTCCCTGTACTCGCTCAGATTTGGCCAGGTATTCACGTCCGTTAGATAAACGTCGCCCTTATCGCCCTTGTCATCACACCTGACCTTTTTTATACTCATGCCGCTAAACTTTCAGGGTTTTATTCATGCCATACACCTCGGAGTAAATAAGCCAAATTCAAGCGCAGTCCTCACGATTACCAGACGCACCCTCGCCTTGATTTTCGTTTCAAAACAAAAATAACATCGCGCTATCTGTTACCCAAGGCTTCACACCCGCGCAACAAACCTTCCCATCGCGCAACATAATTCGTCACTTCCGACCAGCCCTGACGCAATGATTCAATAGCGATTCAATTAAAAACTGAGCCCCCGAGTCCTATTGAGACACCTAATAAATTTACCCAATCAACGCTTTGTCTCCCCCCCCCCCTTAAAAAAAAGAAGCTCACATGGTGTTGTCGTTATGCCTAATCTTCACGCTCAGCCCGAGAACGGTAGCCTTGAACCATCAGCCGGTTGGTGCAAATCACGGAGTGAATATATGAGGGACGGGAGCTGAATGATTGCATGTTGGCAAGGATTGAGCAGACTTCCTTTCTGTGGCAATTCTTACTTGAACGGCGTTGTTGACAAGGTCGGTCACCGAGAGATCGACGATGATAGCAGTTTGTCCGTTGTCGATGGTTGAGAGCGTGCACTTTCCTCGATCCAGCTCTCGATCACTGTCGTACTGGATCTTCCCTCGTCAGCTGCTGCCCGTCGCGCTCCTCCCGTCGTACTGCATCCTCCGTGCACTGCCGTGTCCTCTGCGCTCCGCCCAGTGGGACTCGATGCTCCGTGCACTCCGGTGTCCTGTGCACTCCACGGTACCTCCTCCCTGACTGTCTCGTTCCTTTATACCCAGATTACTATCGCGTTGGTGTTCCAGGTGTGATAAGCATGGCTAGATAATTCGTCGGTGTGGCGTGATAGGCCTAGTATCTTTATCTGTATGATGACTCATGAGTGGCATCGGTCCTGGTTATTGACTTTATCCCAGCTGGTTGTAATTGGGCCGGGTGCAGTGCTTATCACTTTTGCTATCTTCTTGCCAGCTGTCGTGCACACCTTTGTTCTGCTGGGAAGCTGAGGTAGGGGAGAGTGGGGCAAAGCGGCCACCCGGGGCAAAGCGGCCATCCATCGTTTTAGCCCTTCACAGCTGGCGTCAGTTCCAATTTATGATTTCCAATTATACTTCTCTTTGCGGTCGTTCGAATGAGCCAGACCGGGGTTTCAGGCCCATCGCCATTGTTCTGTGAAACACGGAAAAGCATTTCTTGCCAGGTTACCAATTATGTTTACAATTTTTAAATGTTATTTTATTCCATAACCGTTTGGAATTTTTATAAGCGTTTTTGTCCATGCATTGCGTGGTTATCGTACATGCCTTCTACCAATTTTAATGCTTTTTACCCCACTAATAGCTGAGTTGGAATATTTTTGTCTCGGACGGTAGCGCGGGGCAAAGCGGCCGGGGCAAAGTGGCCAGCCCCCAATTGGCCATAAGTTGTTTCCATCTGGATAAAAACATTATTTATATTCAAATGTGTCGTCATGCATTCATCTTGGCCACTTTTCGGTTACATGAGTTACCAAATTATGCAATTAAGTGTTTTTCCAAGAAAATTCTTTCTTTGTTTAGCAATAGGTGGGAAGATAACAAAGTAAACATCCATCTTCCCTTAAACCTTGTCACCATCAAATACCCTAGTCGTGCATGAGGCAACTATTCTGTTTCTCATATCGGGACTTGAGAAGTCGCCAGTGGCCGCTTTGCCTCAGGGATGGGGCAAAGTGGCCAATATGCTATAGGTTTAAAGTTTTGTCAATATCTCCCATATGTGAACGCCTTTGGAAATGAAACGCAGTTGGAATAAAAGACAATTTAATAGGGATCACATTGGTATAGAAAGAATCTTTCCAAGTTTAAAAGTCAAGCGTCGGCATCGTTAGAAACGTTAGGGTGGCCGCTTTGCCCCACTCTCCCCTACACTGTCCGGCGTCGGCGCTTTATTGCTTGGTTTGGTCGTAATCACGATATCTCGGGTATTGGTTCATATGTATGGTCCGCCATGGTCATTGAACTTCCCAGCTGTTCCTGTTTTGGCCGAACGCTTGTGATATTAGCGAATTCGTCAGTTATTACTCTGTTTGCTGGACGCTCATTTGTCCCAGCTGCCGTCCAGTATCAGAAGTCCCCGACCGTCGGCGTCGCTGCTCGTCAGGTGAATGCCAGATATGGGCATTGGCGTGCCCCACTCTCAGCATGGAACATCTGCTCTTCTGGACGTACATATTTGCACCTCCGATTCCGCAGGGAGGGGTGATTGGAACTTTTTGGTGAGCGTCCGTCGGCGGCTGATAACTTCGTCGGTGTGAGTGTAATTTTGATGGCTTGACGCCTTCTATTTGCGGCCCTCGCGGCATGATACGGCCCGAGGGGTCCCTGCGTCAGCTGTTTCTTGTTTGACATGCTCACACCGGTGTCGATCCACTAGGTCGAGGCAGTGCCGGTGGCGATATCCCAGGCGCAGGTGCAGAGGGTTGGCGCACAGGATGCCGGCCGATTGCGCTTTGGAGAGATAAAGTTCCGTTATGAGCTTCTCCTGTAGATGCGGGCGGGGAGGCGGCAGTGTTTACACCTCTGCAGTGCCAGGTGTAGCCCGTTTTTGGCGTGGCCACCCAGTTGGCGTGCGACCGATAAGAGGGGTCGGCGCTACGTCGGGTCTGCAGGTGGGGTAGGCCATCTGCCGCCTGCGCCCTGTTGACCAGCGTTATCCATGAAAGTGTCGGTAATAGAAGCGCCGTTCTTCTCAGATGAATTCACTTTTGCGTGCTTGGCTTTTAGTCTCACACCAATATGCATGCCTTATGATTCTGTCAATTCCTGTAAGCTGCGATTCGAGAAAAATGTGGCTTCCGTCACAGTACCAAAAGCTCATGTATTTATGAACGTCCTGTTAACAGTTTGATATACTCGTATACACTTACACGGAAAGTATTTAAAAATGAGCAGAAAAATGTGAAATTTCATTCGTGCTTCTTATAAGAGATCTATAGAAGTTCATCGTTATATCCACTGTAGTAAACTACAGTGGATACTCAATACCTTTAGGCATTGAGCATGATTAACACATTTTTATCGTCAATTTCAAAATAATATATGCGAGCACTATTTACTCTAAACATATTTTAATGTTATGCTCACAAGCATCTTCTAACCCGCACCCCGCGGGAGTTCCTGGATTTCCAGGCCCTGCTGGGGGGGGGGGGGAGGAAACGTTTGAACCCCCCTTTTAACTTAGCTCCTGGGCCATGTAGCGATACGGCGAAGGCAGCGTTCGAAAGGACGTCAAAAATAAGGAAGAAATTATTTCGGTCACTTTTTTGGTCAGGTCAATGGTCAGGTCACCAGAGGTCATTGAATGCAAAAGTTCACCGATTTCCTGGTTAGATTTTGATAATTTTCAATTTTTGACAACATTCAAATTTTGATCAGATCAACGCATAGCTCGGAAACTAATAGAGCTACAAAACCACAGAAAAGCGCCTTTGATAGCCCATTAACGCTCTTTCTGATTAATTCTCTCAGATTTGACCTGCCGTCAGTGGTTTTGCATGCGGGGGAGGGGTAAAAAATGCCAAAATAGATATATTTTTCGGAAAGTTTTTCAGCAAAAACTTTTGACTTAAGCCTTTCACGTACTTTATTTTACCGGAATCGTGTTTCTCTCGGCAAGACGCATTGAATAAACTATTATGTGACCTTGAAAGGTTAACTTAAAAATTTGACCTCAGTTCAAGGTCATGACCTGACCGATAAGGGTCAGGTTGCATATCAGTTGATCCGTTCGTCGAGATGAACACAACGAAGGTGTTTTCATCGTTCTATGCCTCTATCAAAAGTTCTTCGCGAAAAACTGTCAGATACCATTCGTGACCTACCTGAGATGTCATCAGGGGCATAAAACGGGGTCACGGGTGCCATTTTCATGTTAAGTGTGGTTGCACTAATTGCTTATATGCCTGCTTTACCATATTATCAAAGAGTATCATCGATGAAAACACTGAAATAAATTCATAAAATACAGATATTTGCTGTAAAAGAGATTAGGTGCAGATTTGGTCAAATTAGGTGCACTCGCCGGGTAGCCCGCGTCGCGAAAACGGCCAATATGACTTACGGCCAATATGACTTACGTCCAAAAGAGGCGCCTTTCGATTGTCTCCAATTTACTTACCTTTAACTGAGAGGTCGCAAAATTCACCTGACCTTAGGCCATCGACATCAAAATGCTAAGATATACATTTTGTACAAACTGTTGCTCTTATCAATCGCTGCAAGTTTCAAAGCAATCGGTCACTAGGGTGTAGCTATGGTAGGCTGTATAACTTTTTAAGTAGTGAGGTCACTTGGCTTGACCTGGCGACCTGACTTTAGGTGACACGGAGCGCCGCCGTTTTTTTTAGATATTCGCGAAAATCCACAGAAGGGGTGTTCAAACACCCTCCCCTTCCCCCAGCAAGACGTGGGTTAAAATTGCGAGAGGCATACTGTACCAAATTAAAGTTTGCAGTTCGTGGCCTTGATTTCTGAAGGTAAATTTTTCCGTCGCAGACGATGCGATCGACCATCTTCTCTGCACCGTGCTAAAGAGCACCAAGTTGTGTTCACATCGGCGCCGCAGCCACGGCCTCATGTGGCGGACGACTTCCACGCCATAGAGGGCGTGCCAGCAGTGCAGTTTAAAGGGACCCTCCCACCTTAACATTAGATTTGAGTTGAGATAGCCAAAATGGGGTCCCTGGCTCACAATTACCGGTTTCGGCACTCACAACATCGAGAAATGCCTTAAATCGGAAATATTGAATTTCAAAATTGCAGCATTTTGATTCAGAGGGGCTAATGCTTAGGAATACCCCTCTGAATGTGTGACGTCAGCGCAAATATCTAACGATTTTTAAATGTTTGACTAAAACGTTTTGTAGCACGCGGTGGTATATGCTATTTGCGCGCAACATCTGCCGCAAACGCCGCACTTCTAAAATAAAGTCGCTAGAAACAGCGGAGATCCCAAAAAAAGTAAACAAAAGTAAAAGTCTAATATCTTGAAAACCGGTGAATACTTTTCGGTGAAATTTGGTAGATATTCGTTTTCGCTCTTTCTGAACCGAGCGACATCACTTTCATGCCAATTCATAAACTTTTTTGAAGGTGGGAGGGTCCCTTTAAGGAGCTAACGGCAAAGGTGAACAAGCTGCTGACGTGGGGGGCCGCGTTCACAGTGTTTGCGCAGTCGTTCAACCGCCCAGCCATCCGTCTGGCCGGCTACCTGATGTGTGCCGTGATCCTGAAGACCGATGTGTCGCCGCCCCCAAAGCAGTGGGCGGCGATGACCGGCTGCGTTTAGGAGTGCGCGGGGAGGGACATGAGGCAGCACTTTAGGGACTTTCTGTCTCTTTTTGTGTTTGTGTTTCTGCCGGGTAGTTTTGCAAAGAAATGGCGTTAACGCTTTTTCATGCGTGTAGGCCAAGTTCATGTCTGGAAGGGCATGAGCGTCGTGCTGTGCTCATCACCCTTGTTCATATGATCAAGGATGTAATAGTCGTGGTTTATCTGCATGCTATGCATTGTTTTAATAAACCTTATGTTTTAATGTTATGACTCTCATCTCATGGGTCAGGCTGACCGCCAGGGGATGAGTCGACAGAGTGGAAAAACCGGCGGCAGAGCGATCTAATAGGTGTGTTCACTTGACCATCATGTTATGAGTTACATTTAACTCGCGTATCAATCGTTGCATGGCATGAGTTACTAGCAATGCTTGAATTCGTCACAAACGGTAAACTCATGTGGTATGAGTGAGGGAACGAGAGTTAACCCGCAACTCATTGGTGATGTGACCGCTACAGGGCTAGTAACATTTACTAGCGCCTCATGTAGTCAAACGTGTGGTGTCTTCATTAACGGTGTAATATGAGTAAGCCTATACTCGCATATCATGAGTAATCAAAATGAGTTACCAAGAGTACATGAGTTTTTCACAATCGGTTAACTCATAATACACGAGTGAAGAGACATGAGTTAACGCACAATTGAGAGGTGGAATGACCGGTGCAGGCCTAGTTACATTACCGGCGCCTCGAGCAGTCAAATAGGTTGTTTAAAATTACCGCCGGTTCATGAGTTTACTCATCACCCATGGGTAATTTTGTTTTCAGTGGCGAGATGGGCGCCACCTGGAACCGGCCGGTGGCCACCCGAGGTAGGCGGACCGGCAGCTCTGGCCCGGACGTGTCCACCTGACGGGCCGTATCGGGACCAACACTCACAAAGTAGCGGTTGAGCGCGTCTGCGTCCGCGCTGGGGGTGGATCGTGTCGGCCGTTTCGACCCGATGACAGGCCGGACCACGCGCCACATACCGCTCGGTCCCGCCTCACGCAGCCGCCGATCCAGCTCCTCACGGGTGTCCCGCCGAATCGCCGACCGTACCTGTCGGTTTAGGCACTTGTAGCTGTCATCGCGTGCTCGGAGAGCCGCACGTCGTCTCGCCATTAGGTCTCTGGTGTCACTGGTAGTAAAAGGCGCTGTCGGGTTAAACACTTTGCGCCGCTTGATAGGTGCTACAGTGTCAAGTAAGGGTCGTGTCACAGCTAAAAAGTAGTCCCACTGCACCTCTGGGTTATCACTGGTGAACACCGGGCTCCAGTCCACCGCAGCCAACAGCCGGTTCACTTCGTCCCTGTCCAACCGCGACCAGCAGCGCGCCGTCACTGCACTCTCCCGTGGCCTGTAGTTGGGTAGAGGCAGGAGCGCGCGGGTCCAGTTGTGCGGGCTGTAGGTACAGTTCAGTGTGCCGGCCCGGGCCGCGCCGTGGGTGGTGCAGATCAGGTCTATTGTTGAGCCGGACGATGGATAGGTGGGGCCGGTCACGTGCTGCTTGAAGGAGTAGGCGGTCAGCAGCTGACGCAGTCTGGTGCTAGCGGTCGTGACCGTCTATGACCTGAGATGACCTCAAGGGCACACAGAGGGGTCACAGGTGCATTTTTTCCGATTCAGTGTATCATGTTTACCTATGAAACGATGTTTGAGAGGGTTCTAAATACCATTCGTCCAAAAAAGGCTCATTTCAATTTTCTCCCATTGACTTATAATGGAGAGGTCGCAAAATTGACCTGACCATAGGTCACTGATATCAAATTTCCGAGATAAACATTTTAGACATACTGTTACTCTTATCAATCGCTGAAAGTTTCAAGGCGATCGTTCAGTCGGTGTAGCTATGACGAGGATTGCAACTTTTTCTGAGGTGAGGTCTTTTGACGTGACCTGGTGACCTGACGGCTGACCTTGAGAGCTCTGGGTCTGAAATTTGCACATGTGTAAAAAAAAAGATGCATGAACAGGTGTGCCAAAAACGGCGGCGCGGAGTTTTGAGATATCTGCGAAAAACCGCAGGAGAGGTGTTCACTCCCCCCCCCCCCCGGCCCGCCGCGGGCGGGGGGGGGGAATTTTTTATTTTTTTCGATGAGGGCAAATTTTTGCCACTGGTTTGCTTCTAGAACACGTGCGGAAAAGATGCAGTATGAAGTGTGTTCTTAACTTAAAAGAGGAGGCGTAAAAACGTCCCTTGCTTCTGCGTGGGGTGAAGTTCTACAGATTTGTTTCTTTAATCTCGCCTTTTTATCAGTTGTTTTTTCTTTTCTTTTTGTCAATTCATCAGTTCGTCTCGTTTCTTTAGAAGAACTACCATATGCGTTGTTTAATAAGGCGTCACTACCCTGGTCCCCAATTCCACTACCCGCCCCCGGTCTCTGGTCCCCAAAGTGCTTTCAAAATGTATTTGGTTACAAAATAATTCCGCGCTTTTGGCGCGCTATTTCAGAAAAAAAAAACTGCAACATAACGTGCCAAAACACGACGGCACAAAAACAACGTGCTATGGTAAAAAAAAAATGCTGCCGTAAACTGAAATAAGACTTATTTCTAGACAGTCACGGGGAGGCGCCCCCATGCCCTTAAAAAGGCGCCCCCGACAGCGTTGCCCCCCCAACGAAAACCAAAAAGTTACGCCCCTGCAGGTCAGGTCACCAAAAACAAAATAGAAAAGGGCATGTGCGACACATGTTTTATGGGTCATTTTACTCATGGAATTCAATAGGCACACTCAATAAGTGATATGGACCACATCTGGATGAATTTCAGGTCGAGGTCAGGTCAAGGTCAGGTCAAGTGAGGTCAAATTTTGAAGTTGCTTGTTAAGGCCTAAAAAGGTGTCTATCCGATGCAGTTTTTCACGGCGAATCGAATGGTGCTATTTTTGTTTCCGTAGGAGGTCTAGAACTTCCAAAAAATCATTTTTCAAAAAAAAAATTGTGTCGTGACGTAATAAAATTTTGAATAACTCCCACATTTTTGAGCCGATTCTTCTAAAAATTGGTATGTAGGTGCATATAGACCACTTCTTTGACATATATTCCGGTTTTTTCGATAAACTCAAAGTTTTGGATTTTATAAATATTTTCCCAAAAAAGTCATTTTTTTTGAAAAAAAATTTTGGCCAAAATCCAATATTTAAAAAAAAAAACCGAGATTGCCATTTGATAGACAAAGTAGAATCACGTATAACCTTTTTTGTTACGTCTTGATTCCTTTAAAAATGAAGATGTTAGCGGCAATGGAAATTTTGCCTTTTTTTAGGCGAAAATGGCGAACATGACGTCACTAAAACGTCAATTTCTCAAAAATTTTCCGACGGATTTCGCTCAAATTTTCAGGGAACGTGTCAAATTGATGTATGATAAGGTACTGAAAGTTTGACGTCGCTGGCATAACGCGTTTAGAAGGTATTGGCGAAAAACGGGAGGGAGGGGGCAGATTCTGCCCCCCCCCCCCCAGCGGGGCGCGGGTTAAGGGCTTACCACTCACGTAAACCTAAAGCGTAAGTACGTTTATGAGATTCTCAAATCTATATAGTGCTAGTACAATGATTAATTAGACAATATACTGAGCTGCCAGCTGCGGGTGACCGAGCTATTCCAATTCCACGCTGGCTTGGCTTTGGAGCCGCAGCAGACGGCGGAAGTCAATGTCACTGCGCCCGGGCACCACCACGGCTGACCGAGCTCCCTGCATTACACGCTGGCTTGGCTTTGGACCGCAGCAGATGGTGGAGGTCAATGTCATTGCTATAGGGCGGCGGCGGGCGCGCAGCGTCGGGCCGGTGAACCAGAAGCCGGCTGGCGGGTTGCCACGCTGATTTGCTCCCTCATAGTAGAAAGACGAGACACTAGAACAGAAAATTGCTTTGTTTGTAAAAAGTAAGTGATTTGAGGGCAAAAACTTCTATTGCAACTTCTAAAAATATTTTGAAGATAAAATACTTCAGTTGTTAGGATTAAAAAGCCTCAAAGGGTAGGTACTTTCCAGATATCAAATAGGTTCCACTGCGAAAGTTCTGTCGTAAAAACAGCCATAGTGTTGTGAAGTATATCAAATTAAGAGTTCTGTCATGCAGCTGTCACGCGCACGTATATATTTGTAATTGTGTGCTAGAAGACAAGAATACGGGGGATACCGGGGATCTGCTTTGGAAGTTAAACACTGTTAACAATGCATTGATTATGCAATATTATTGTTTATTTCTTATGAATAAACTCTCACTGTCATCTTAAAGCGCGTTAATGATCAGTGTAGAAAGCTTTCTAACATAAATAAACAATAATATTACTTAACCCGCGCCCTGGTGGGGTCTGTTTATATGACGCGACCTGGTGGGGGGGGGGGGGCTATTTTTTGCCCCCCCCCTCGTATCTCCGAAACTACTGAACGGATCCGCAAAATTCAAACGGCGTTCGAAAGGCCTGTCAAATTTGTCGACGGAAACCAAATTTCATTGACCTCGGGGTCACCGATGACGTCACAGGTCAGGTCAAAGATGAAATGTTTCACCGTTCACGGGTCTTCTAGGGAATGCGCTATAACACCGAGGAAAACGCATTTTGTCGAGAATCAGCGGTAGGGCGTCAGTTGCCTAGTAGGTATGTTGCTATTAGAGGTCACAGGTCAGGTCACCAAGGGTCACAGGTCAGGTCACATGAGCCCAACTTTACTCAGGTTGTGTGATACATGTTTTATGGCCAATTTTTCATTTCCAACTCAATGGTGTTGGTTGTAAGACTATCAGGTACGACTTAGGTCACTTTCTGGTGAAGTTCAGGTCAAGGTCAGGTCAAGGTCAGGCCAAAAAAGGTCAAATTTTAAAATTGATAGTTTTGCATAAAATGGGTATTGATTCGATGCAGCTCGTCACGGGGAGTCTAATGGTGGTCTTTGTTTTGCGCTACGAGGTCTGGAATTGCTAAAAATTCAGTTGGAAAATTTGACGTCATCAATTTTGAACAGTTTTTCGCTATAACGTCGCCAAAAAAAGAGGTATCAATCTCAAATTTGGTATGTGGATGGAAGATGGTAGGGACTATCACATATATTCCGGTTTTTGCGATATTCAAAAAACTTTTTGGATTTTACGATTATATCCAAAAATCTATTTTTTGATTTTTGGGGGTCAAAATCCAAAAATTTCAAAAATCCGAGATAGCAGTTTTGTAGCCCTGTCTAATCTACAGCTTTTATGTCCGTATCATTTTTCTGTATTTGCAAAGCTATAGGCCTGACAGCTCTTCCCGCGAAACCCTTTTTTGGGTCGAAAACGGCAGAACATGACGTCACTCTGACGTCATTTCCGGCCAACCTATCATAGCCTTTGGAAAAATTTTTGGTCACAATGTATAAAATTGATGTCCGGGAGGATACTGAAAGTTTGGTGACGATCGGCGAAGCGGTTCTGGAGATATATCGAAAAGTCTGGAGGGGGGGGGCAAAAAATAGCCCCCCCCCCCACCAGGTCGCGGGTTAAAAACGGAGAGGATATCATGGAAAATTCTGCAAATCCAATGCAACTGGTGATCCCTCCGCTGAGAAGCGGGGATCGCATTGAAGAGTGGGAGACGGCTTTTAGGGCAGCAACGTCTTCTTATCTGCTAGCCGAGAAGGGAGAAAAGTTTGTCGTAGGTCTCCTCCCAGCATTTGTGAATAGAAGGCCAGCCGAGGTTGCTCTAGTTAGAGAACTTGTGGCTACTGAAACGAGTTTGGACGGTGCCTTCGAAAGTCTAAGGACCTTGGACCCTCCAGTTGATAAGTTTTCGGCTATGCAAGTGTTATGCCGCACCAACTGGATGGAAGGTGAGCAAGTGGACGATTTCTTCTATGGCCTTAACCCTCGCCCGTATAGGGGGGGGGGTCGAACGGACCCCCCATGGTTTTTCGCGAATAACTCGCGTAAAAAGCGGCCGATCGCGACGAAACTTTCAGTACCCTCGCGTTAATCAATTTTACATCTACTCTGAAAATTTCATGACCCTGACCCCAATGACCTTTGACCTGTGACCTACTTTTCGAGACCATGTTTGGCCGGAATCGCGATTCGGCGTATGTCGGCTCGCATTAGCCGCGCGTTTGCAGTCTTTTCGTGGTTTCAAGCGTTCAAACATGTGATATGATGTTGCCCCCATGCGTTAGAGTGGGTGTCAAGGTCACCTGAAGGTCAAGTCATGTCATTGACCTTTGATGACCTCGGTACACTTTTTCGAGTTTTACATGTTTCTAGGTCAGTTTTTGCAGCTGAATTCGAATTTAGCAACCATTTGAACATTTACCAAGTAGTTTTGGTGCCTTCGTAACATGTTACGAAGCTATCAGAGGCGGTTGACACCTACTAGGAATACCCGGCAGGACCCCTACTGGTTGACCTGACCTGACCTGACCCGACCCGGACTAAATGCATGAAGACATCATCTGTGATCAAAACTAACATGATATTCGTTATCAGCACCCCGAAAAACCCCGTAGCAGCCACACTTTACGACGTTCTAACAGGTCCCGATTTTCCCGACTTTTGGGTCATTGACCTGACCTGCAAGGTCAACCAATGACCTAGGACCTTAAAATTAGGTATCATCGGCTTCCTCTCGTCACGGGCAACACGCTCGTTTTTTCCGCGAAGCTCTAGCTCGATCAGGGGCGAAACGGCAAGGGGGGTCCAACGGACCCCCCCCTTATACGTTCTCGGCTGGAAAAACACCAATACAGGCGAGGGTTAAAAGAGAAGCCAGACGTGCTGAAGCAGACCTCGACTTCGTGTGCTCCATCCTGTGCTCTCAACTACCCAAAGAGGTCCAAGGCAAAACCAAATGCTGGTTGGCGGAAAACACCGTGACCGATGAATCCGCAAGAAGTTTGCTGGTCAGTGTGAAGGCATGGATGGTTGAGTGCGGCATACCACTGGATATCGGGTTTCACGGAACGGGATGCAGCTCTCCATCCGAAGTGCCACAGAGAGTGCTTGCCTGTAACGGCGCAAATGAGCTCAGCCAGCACCCGACGTCGCGTCCACAGAGTGCAACGTCAGCAGGAGCTGAATCACCGCTGGCTGATGAGTCTGTCGCTCGAGTAGACATCAAAGAGTCAAGAAAGAAGTACCAACAGTCACGATCGGCAACAGGGACATTCAAGGGCAAGCAAGGCCGTATAAGAGAGGGCAAGTGTTACATCTGTGGAGGCAACCATCTGATGAAATCGTGCTCAGCAAAAAGATGTCCACGTTGCGGAGAAAAGGGGCATGATCTGTTCCACTGCACTGCCTCAAAAGTAAGTCAGAGCGCGGAAACGGCTTTTGTGAATCGAGCGGATGATTCGTGCCAAGTACAAGCTGCGCCGTGCTCCTGCCTGTTAAACTAGACGGTCACGATGCTTCTGCTCTGATAGATTCTGGCGCGGGGCCCTCCGTGATTGACAAGGGGTCTCTTCTGAACCCTATTCCTGGCGGGCTCCGCCGGGACAAGAAACTGGCGGGGGGGGGGGCGATTCGGCCCCCCCCCTCAGATCTCAAAAACTACACATCGCAGCGACAAACGGTAAACGGCATCGGATACGCACGGTCAAGATCTACAATTTTTACTGAGCTCATTTTCAGGTCAGGTCAAAGATGACGTCACAGGGGTCGAAAAAGTCAAAATGGCGGCGCTAGGTATGGAGAGTTTTTCTCGAATAACTTTCGAATTAGTCAAGATAGGAACAAACTAAGGGCATCATCGTGATCCTCTCGTCAATCCGCATCGAATGATATATATGTTGACCTCGAAAGGTCAAGGTCAAAGGTTGACCTCAGGTCACGTGACCTCGAGGTCATCATGTATATCATTTGATGCGTCTTGACGAGCTGAACACAATGAGACCATCCACGCGTCTGTATCTTGTTCCTGTACGGAGTTATTGGCCAAAAACCTTTGGTGACCTTTGATGGCGTCACATGACCTCACAGCTGCCCAACAGCAAAACAGACCTCAAGGTAGTGAAGGTTGATCGTATATGAAGTCATGTATGGTATATGGGGCCATTCCAACCCGTTTTAGTGGTAAAAACAGGGAGTTGATTTTTCCCCCATTGACTTATAAATGGGGAGGTCGGGAAACTGACCTGACCTTAGGTCACCGATATCAAAATTCCGAGATAAACAAATTGCACATACTGGTACCCTAACTAAAGCCTGAAGAGAAGAAATTGATCGGCCAAAAACTCTAGCTCTGGCGTGATTGCAAACTTTTCTGAGGTAGGGTCACCAAACCGCCTCTGGTGACCTGACCTGAGGTCAGATCAACTCAAAATTTTCAGACATGTTGCGTAGAAGCCTTTTAGGAAAAGTCAGAAAATTTGAGCTTCCTAGCTCAACGCGTTTGGGAGAAATAACCAAAAAACCTCAGGGGGGCTCCTGAGGCCCCCCCCCCCCCGCCAGGAATAGGGTTAAGCTGAACCTTCTCAGAAAGATTAGACGAACCAAAGACAGGCATGTACTAGGGATAGGAAACGTACAAGTGCCCATATATGGTCATGCGAACTTGTCTGTGACATTAGCTGACGGTCGGGTCGAAGCGTCAGACTTCACGGCGATTGACTCGTATGATGAGACCATCCTACTGGGGCGTACCTTTCTGTGCAAGTTTCCGTGTCTAGAGTTCGACTGGGCCGGTCATCGCCAGGGTATATTGAGTGAAGGGTAGGACGAACTTTGGTAGGAATTTCTAGTATAACTACTAGAAAACCTACTATATGTGGTCGGGACTAGCAAAAAGTTAGTTCAATCTAGAATATGGTAGCGCTTATGGTTGGCAGTCGTGACGCGCACGTGACAATCATTTCTTAAATTTCTTAAAAGGACCCTCCCACCTTCAAAAAAGTTAATGAATTGGCATGAAAAGAATGTCGCTCGGTTCAGAAAGAGCAAAAACGAATATCTACCAAATTTCATCGAAAAATATTCACCGGTTTTCAAGATATTAGACTTTTACTTTTGTTTACTTTTTGGGATCTCCGCTGTTCCTAGCGACTTTATTTGAAAGTGCGGCATTTGTTGCGCGCGAAGCATCATATACCACCGCGTGCTACAAAACGTTTTAGTCAAACATTTAACGGACGTTCGAAAGCCTGATGACGTCATCAGACTCCCGTAATGGTTAAGAGATTGGGACCACGCTGGTCCCACCCTGCAAGTAAAGGGAAGAAATTTCTTGAACACCATAAAGCTGCGGGGGTTGCGACCAGGATAAATGGTGGTTTCTGAGCCTGGCCGCAAACTTGGCTATCTCAACTCAAAACTAATGTTACGGTGGGAGGGTCCCTTTAAATAACAGGTTTTAAGGGCCGATTAGTGGGCAGATACATTCAATTAGCTATTAATAATTGATTATGCAAACATTCAAGAATCTACATCATTTAATTCTAGCCAAAACCACGCGGCGCTCCCAGGATTCGAACTCACGACCCTCAGATCTGTAGCCCGATACGCTACCGACTGCGCTACCGAGGACCGCGAACCGACAATCGGAGAGGCGGATCGCGGGTGCTGGCGTGCAGAGAAATCTTTACCCTGTACGCCGTAGAAGATCGGCTGGGTTTCGTGAAAAATGGTAGAGGAATTGTCGAAAGAAAATTCATCGATCTATCATTTGAGACTAAGAACCATTGATTCCTTCAAAGGTTGACCGAGATATCGCTCGCCGAAAACAGGCCATTTAAAGGGACAGTATCATCGAAAAAAAATCCATGTATGGAGCTGATTTTTTTTTTACTAGCATTTCTTATTTTTCTGAATCAGAAAAACATAGTTTGAGGACCGAACTCGGTGAAAAATATTGCAACCACATTTCATTTTCATGATTCATTTTCATGAGCGAACCACCACTATACAGGCACGGCCGCCAGTTTGGAAGCATGCAAAATTACTACAGAACTGGCGCAGATAATACATTATTGACGCTACGCTTACGCGGTCGTTCTTCTGATTGAGTTGTCCTTAGGGAGAGGTAGCCTTAGGTATTGCCTATAAAAATATAACGTGACAATTGGACGTGACAATTGACAATGGGAGAAAATATCACGTGACAATCACGTGATAAACGTCATACATTGGAGGGAGATTGTGATTCAAGCTGGAGGAATTCCTTTGTTGAGCCGCTAGAATCCGAAGGAAACAGCGGAAATTGCCTACGACTATATAATGAATTTAACGGTGATGAATAAGTGCGAAAAACGTTTTGGCTTTATAAAATTTGATGAAATGACCAGGGTAAAAGTTTTATTAGTCAATTCAAAACGGCGCAAACATTTAAACAGCGAAGATAGTGAAGCACGATTCAAAGTGTGGTACACCTTTCGTACTTTGAGCGGCGATAGCGGGATAACGGTGTGGAGCTTCGAGGATCGGTCTTCAGTTCCCGGACCAGAAAGGTGGGGCCTATGCAATGTCAAATTTCATCAAAATGGTGATACTGTCCCTTTAACATGTAAACCCTATGGGCTGGTAGGAAATGTACGCCGTGGAGCAGCAGTGCTACCAACTAACTTCGGCGGGGGCCGGGTCATCGCATCCAAGATCGCATCCGTCTGGGAGAAACATGGTACGATACTAGCATCATGTTAAGCGGAGGAGAAGTGAATGGTAGGGTTGATGTAGCACGTTTGGAGCAGCACGACCACATTGACGCTAGCCAGGCGTTTGACATAAACCCGCGTCTACCGGATGACGAGAAGCAGAGAATGCACAAGCTGCTCTCAACATATGGCTCTGTCTGGGCGACCAACCCTAAAAACCGGCCTTATGCAACATGGGCAAACATAAAATTGAAACAGGAGACGCCAGGCCGGTAAAACAAAAGATGCGGCGGATGTCCCCTAGCGATACTCAAGAGATCAACAGGCAGGTCGAGGAGATGCTGGCCAACGGCGTTTGCCGTCCGTCAGACTCGCCGTGGAGCAGTAGCGTCATTTTAGTGCGGAAACGAGACGGCACACAGCGGTTTGTAGTCGATTACAGACAGTTAAATAGTGTCACGAAAAAAGACGCGTATTCCCTCCCGAATGCAAAGGACATCTTTGACAAGATGCATAACAGTAAGGTATTTTCTTTCATGGACTGCGCTAGTGCCTACTGGAGCATTGAAATGGACGAAAGCGATCGCTACAAGACAGCGTTTTCCGTTCCGAGAGGCCAGTATGAGATGAACGTCATGGCTTTTGGACTATGTAATAGCCAGAGCACATACCAGAGAACGATCGACAGCATTTTGAAGGGCGTAGAAGCTACAGTAGCGTACATTGATGACGTCTGTTGTTACTCTTCTGACTTCGAACAGCATCTTGTGGACTTGGAACAAACCCTGAAGCGCCTGCAGTCCGCCAACTTGCAGCTCCGAACAGATAAGTGTCGCTTCGGTTACGGAAGCGGCGCATTCCTGGGACACACCGTCTCGGCTGAAGGGTGTTCCCCTCTTCCCGAGAACGTTGAAGCTATTCAAGACTGTGCTAGACCGACCAGCAAGAAAGAGCTTCAGAGGTTCTTGGGTATGTTGAACTACTACAGGTCATTCATACCCCGCATGGCTGAGATCGCCTCGCCGCTGTATGCGCTCACCGGCGCGAACGCACGCTGTTCATGGTCAGAAGAATGTGAGAAGAGTTTCTGCACTCTAAGGGACATCCTGACCTCCGAAATGGTGCTGGCCTTCCCGCAGTGGGACAAATCGTTTTTTATAGAGGTTGACGGGTCCGGGTCCGGTGTGGGAGCCATTCTCTCACAGGAAGACAGCTCGGGGAGACTTCGCCCGATCGCTTATTATTCATCTGGCCTCACCGCTACCCAGCGGAATTACTCGGCATCTGAGATCGAATGTTGGGCCCTGATATCCGCTACTAGGAAGTGGGAGGTATATGTGAGCGCAGCACCGGAGGTGATTCTCATAAGCGATCACAATCCGCTCACCTGGTTAAGACAACAGCGAGACCCACGCCGGAAGTTCGCGAGATGGATAGCCGAACTGGAATGTCTCAACTACACTGTGGTGTATCGCAAGGGCAAGGATCACGCTGCGCCTGACTTCCTCAGCAGGATCGACTCGGAGGTGGACATGGTAGTGAGCGATGATGTCGAACATTATACCAGAGAACGATCGACAGCATTTTGAAGGGCGTAGAAGCTACAGTAGCGTACATTGATGACGTCTGTTGTTACTCTTCTGACTTCGAACAGCATCTTGTGGACTTGGAACAAACCCTGAAGCGCCTGCAGTCCGCCAACTTGCAGCTCCGAACAGATAAGTGTCGCTTCGGTTACGGAAGCGGCGCATTCCTGGGACACACCGTCTCGGCTGAAGGGTGTTCCCCTCTTCCCGAGAACGTTGAAGCTATTCAAGACTGTGCTAGACCGACCAGCAAGAAAGAGCTTCAGAGGTTCTTGGGTATGTTGAACTACTACAGGTCATTCATACCCCGCATGGCTGAGATCGCCTCGCCGCTGTATGCGCTCACCGGCGCGAACGCACGCTGTTCATGGTCAGAAGAATGTGAGAAGAGTTTCTGCACTCTAAGGGACATCCTGACCTCCGAAATGGTGCTGGCCTTCCCGCAGTGGGACAAATCGTTTTTTATAGAGGTTGACGGGTCCGGGTCCGGTGTGGGAGCCATTCTCTCACAGGAAGACAGCTCGGGGAGACTTCGCCCGATCGCTTATTATTCATCTGGCCTCACCGCTACCCAGCGGAATTACTCGGCATCTGAGATCGAATGTTGGGCCCTGATATCCGCTACTAGGAAGTGGGAGGTATATGTGAGCGCAGCACCGGAGGTGATTCTCATAAGCGATCACAATCCGCTCACCTGGTTAAGACAACAGCGAGACCCACGCCGTAAGTTCGCGAGATGGATAGCCGAACTGGAATGTCTCAACTACACTGTGGTGTATCGCAAGGGCAAGGATCACGCTGCGCCTGACTTCCTCAGCAGGATCGACTCGGAGGTGGACATGGTAGTGAGCGATGATGTCGAACATTTTGAAAGACATGTTTATTCTGTTAGAGGTGCTAACACGCTCGACAGCATCAAAGCAGGACAGCAAGAGGACTCTAGCATAGCCTATGCCGCTCATCAGTTACGTACCGAAGGCAAAGTAACTAAGGGTCGATATAAATCTTATGGTGGCATGAGGCTGGAGAACGGCGTCCTAAAACGTAAGGGACAAATCGTGGTGCCAAACAGCATGCGTGGGGCAGTTTTTGAAATGGAACACTCCGTGCACCATGCCGGTGTGCACAAAACATATTTGCTTATCCGGGAACACTATTTCTGGATCGGAATGTTTAAATGCATACAAACCATGTGCATGGCATGCGATACCTGTCAGAAGAGCAAACGAGCTTATGCACCCAAACAGACGATGCAAGAGTACGAAACAGGCGATGTGTCACCTCGGTCAAGCATAGCCCTCGACATAGCCACCATGCCCAGGGCGCCAGACGGCAGCCGTTACCTTCTGGTCATTGTAGACTTGTTTTCCCGCTACGTTGAGCTCGTTCCGCTCAAGGACCAGTCGGCAGAAAGCATATGTAACGCAGTAAGGTTCGAATGGATTCACAGACATGGGCCACCACTCCGCATCATTACTGATCAAGGGAAAAATGTAGGTGGTCAGATGATGAGCCAGCTGTGCGAATCCTTTGGCATTGAGAAACGGAGATCGTCACCGTACCACCCAGAGGGGGACGGTCTCGCGGAACGCGCTATCCAGACTGTGAAACAGCTTTTGAGGTGCAAGCTGCAAAGTCAACAAATGGTAACAGATCAGTGGCCTGCTTTGCTTAGTGAAGTGCGAAGTATTTGTAACTCGCTGCCTAGCAACTCAGCAAAATATGAACCCAACGAACTCATGTTCGGCGTGAGCGTTCGGACACCGGTGGGGGGCGGCCGGGCCAGGGACGGCATAGTCGCCGAGCAGAGCTTCAGCCCTGAAACCCACTCTGAGGAAACACAATTCAGGCTGACGGAACTGCACAGTCAGGCAAAGAAAAACTCTTCAGCGGCACATGCCTCTTCTAAGTTTTACTAGGACCAGGGGAAGAAGGATAGCGATGTTAGGGCGGGTGATTACGTGTATCTGCGCAAAGAGGTTAGAAACTCCTCTTTGGACCCTGTGTATGATGGGCCATTCCTGGTTAGCAGCAGACGTGGTGCAAATGTGCTCTTAAATATGCAAAGTGGGGAGAAAGTGGTGCACTTGAACCGCTGTAAAAAGTGTAAACCGGGAACAGATTCCTGACGCGCCGCCTGTACCGACAGCCCCATCTGTAGCCGGCTCCTCTTCCGGCTCGAACGTTGGAACTGAGGACCGCTCCACTCAGGATCCTGGTCCCGTTCGTCGAGATGAAGAAGAGGTGTCACGGGGGGTGTTGGTGCACTGCCCACCCTCCTCTGTGGCCCGTCCGGAGGTCATGAGCGAGCTGGGCGACACGGCTGACTACCAGGTGGCTGCGGGGCGTCGGTACCCTACTCGCGCTCGCAGGCGACCACAATTCCTCCGGCTGTAATCTCCTTGTGGAGTGAGGTGTTCGAAGCTCGATGAAAGTAGCGCACGGTTGAACGTTCTCAATGCTGTTGCGACGTGTGTTTTGGCGACGGGGTGATGTTGTGAAGTATATCAAATTAAGAGTTCTGTCATGCAGCTGTCACGCGCACGTATATATTTGTAATTGTGTGTTAGAAGACAAGAATACGGGGGATACCGGGGGATGTGCTTTGGAAGTTAAACACTGTTCACAATGCATTGATTATGCAATATTATTGTTTATTTCTTATGAATAAACTCTCACTGTCATCTTAAAGCGCGTTAATGATCAGTGTAGAAAGCTTTCCAACAATAGTGTACCAACGGACACACCCAGTTCAGTTTTGTGACACCGTTCAGCCCTGTGACGAACAGCCAATATCGATGTCTGGACACCATTACGGATAAGCGGGTCTCAATGCACATCACGAGACACCCCCTAACCAGTTACTGATAGCACAGAAATGCCTGTACATTTCCGTTTGAGTCAGACGATGTTTGCTGAACGCCCTGCTATCAACCGCCCCCTGCCTCTGTCATAAACACTGTCAACAGGACTGCACTGGTCTCACCGTTCGACACTTAACCCGCGACCGCGCCTGTGGGGGGGGGGGGAGGGTCGGATCCGACCCCCCTCCGTTTTTCTCGAATAACTCATGAACCGCTTACGCTATCAACTTAAAACGTGGCACACCTTCTCCCCCAGCAATTTGACGTCTCCTACAGGAGACGTCAAAATGGATTTGTTATTGTTTTAAAATTACACAGGTGTAATTTTAAAACAATAACAAATCCAAAACTTTTTTTAGATATATCGATTTTAGTGATATAACTACATGGCGTTTTCAGTCAAAAGTGGTAAATGTTAAAAAAAATCGCCAAAAATCAAGGTTTAAAGCAAATTGCAAATTAGGGACATGAATAGACGCAGCCCAACGAGTTCTTTAAAATGGCTATCTCGGGTTTTCCATAAAATGCAGTTTTCACCCCTAAAAATTCAAAAAACTTTTTTTTGGAAAACAGCTAAAAAAATCCATGATTTTGAGTTTCCAAAAAACCGGGATATATGTTACAGAGCTCTATTAGATGTCCCAAATTTCAACTTTCTATCTTGATTTTTGCCCCCCAAATTGTAAAAAATAGCTCCAACATGCATAGGGCAGGGTGACGTCATAAGCATTTTCGTGAATTAGAGGCACTTCTGAACATCGCATGTGAAAACAAATGGCACCACTAGATTCCTGGGACAAAGCTCGTCTAGAAAAGTGCATTTTTGTCAAAAATAAAAAGTTAAAAAATTGACTTAAAACCATGACCTTTCGTGACCTGACCTGACCTTGACCCGTACTTAGTATGACCCCTTATACGCACATGGTACCTTTACTAGGTCTTTGAGGTCATTTTTGGTGAGTTTCGAGCAGCAGCTATCGATTCCGTTGTCCGTAAGCCTAATCATGCAAAACCCCAGAATTTGACCTTTGACCTCATCTTGACCCGACAGTCGACCTCAACCTTAAAATCTTAAGAGTGCTTTGGGAAGGTCTCGTAGACCTTTCGAACGTCGCCTCGCGGAACTCGATACGACCATTGGTTCTCGAGATAACAGGGGGGGGGGGGTCGGATCCGACCCCTCCCAGGCTGGAGGGTACAGAAATAGCCCAGGCGGTGCCGGGTTAAGAGCGGCCAGGAATCAGCGGTTCAGCAATCGTCCGTCGGGTCACAGCTATCGTTGGAAGATAGGCAGAGGCTCCACCGACAGCCACCACCGGCCGAAAACCGTCTTCAGTAGAGAATAAAGTTCACCTCTGTGGCCAAACTTGGGGTAAAATTCACCTGAAGGCATTTTTGTGGGAGTTTACTTTGCTAAAAAGACAGCAGGTTTGGTTTGTTATATAGCGGTCAATTTTCCTTTTGTCCGTTACAATGAGGTAACCATTATATTGATTATTTGCAGATCTCGGTGAGATCTGCAAATCATGTGGGATGTTGGACCACAAGAAGGGTAGATACTAGAGTTCTGCACGGCTGCAATTTTCCACAGCCTAGCCGCCCCGCAGCCGTGGCTCCACAGCCACAGCCGCCCACAGCCGTGGCAAACTGTGGGCAGCCAGCCGTCAGCCGGCCGTGGATACTTTCAATGAAATGCAACCAAATAGTATATAATAAGGTGTTTTTAGTTGAAACATATAGCCAAAAGCACATTGCAATGGGCTATAGATTCTCAAGCTCATGAAGCATCATAGGTTAAGTGGTTGTGTATATCTGGCTTTAGGCCGAAGGCCTGAAGCCTGATGCGCAACGCATGCCTACACAAGCCCTTGCAAGGAGTTAAGAAAGATGGGTAGGTAGGTACCTACATCAACAGAAAACATAAACAACGAACCAGAATAGAAGCACTAGCAGTGTAGACATCTAATGCCAAATCCTGAAATGTAACGGAAGTTAGCCCACATTCAGCCCACATTCGGCCCAGCCCAGATTGGGGCTGCCAAATCTAGGGAAAAATCTAGAAATCTAGGGAAAAATCTAAAAACCGTTTTACGCCTAAACGGCTGGACGAAACTGAAAAATAAGACCACCATTTGAAAGATATCTTCACCCCGGACCTAATGATATGGTTAAATACCGGATCAATTTAACCAAAAGCATGATTTAACCAGGATGAAAATTTTCGGTCAATGGGGCGGCCCCTACGATTTTCTTCAAAATCGGCATGGTGATACTACAGGCCGAGATGATCAATCTGGCTGAAGAAACCCCTATGGGCATTGAAATCTATGGGGTAAAAACGCCCTTGGAAAGTTTTACCCACGCATTTCTGGCAAGTGTATCGCACGCATCCCCCCAATAAGGGTATCATATGAAAGCCCATGAAAACCCAAACAAAATGGTGGGGTAAAATTTACCCATTACCCAATCCAGTGTAAAGTTTACCCAAGATGAAAATTTTCGGTCAATGGGGCGGCCCCTACGATTTTTCTTAAAATCGGCATGGTGATACTACAGGCCGAGATGATCAATCTGGCTGAAGAAACCCCTATGGGCATTGAAATCTATGGGGTAAAAACGCCCTTGGAAAGTTTTACCCGTGCATTTCTGGCAAGTGTATTGCACGCATCCCCCCAATATGGGTATCATATGAAAGCCCATGAAAACCCAAACAAAATGGTGGGGTAAAATTTACCCATTACCCCAGCCAGGGTAAAGTTTACCCAAGATGAAAATTTTCGGTCAATGGGGCGGCCCCTACGATTCTCTTCAAAATCGGCATGGTGATACTACAGGCCGAGATGATCAATCTGGCTGAAGAAACCCCTATGGGCATTGAAATCTATGGGGTAAAAACGCCCTTGGAAAGTTTTATCCACGCATTTCTGGCAAGTGTATCGCACGCATCCCCCCAATATGGGTATCATATGTAACTTGTAAGCCCATGAAAACCCAAACAAAATGGTGGGGTAAAATTTACCCACTACCCCATCCAGGGTAAAGTTTACCCAAGATGAAAATTTTCGGTCAATGGGGCGGCCCCTACGATTTTCCTTAAAATCGGCATGGTGATACTACAGGCCGAGATGATCAATCTGGCTGAAGAAACCCCTATGGGCATTGAAATCTATGGGGTAAAAACGCCCTTGGAAAGTTTTACCCACGCATTTCTGGCAAGTGTATCGCACGCATCCCCCCAATATGGGTATCATATGAAAGCCCATGAAAACCCAAACAAAATGGTGGGGTAAAATTTACCCACTACCCCATCCAGGGTAAAGTTTACCCAAGATGAAAATTTTCGGTCAATGGGGCGGCCCCTACGATTTTCCTTAAAATCGGCATGGTGATACTACAGGCCGAGATGATCAATCTGGCTGAAGAAACCCCTATGGGCATTGAAATTTATGGGGTAAAAACGCCCTTGGAAAGTTTTACCCACGCATTTCTGGCAAGTGTATCGCACGCATCCCCCCAATATGGGTATCATATGAAAGCCCATGAAAACCCAAACAAAATGGTGGGGTAAAATTTACCCACTACCCCATCCAGGGTAAAGTTTACCCAAGATGAAAATTTTCGGTCAATGGGGCGGCCCCTACGATTTTCCTTAAAATCGGCATGGTGATACTACAGGCCGAGATGATCAATCTGGCTGAAGAAACCCCTATGGGCATTGAAATCTATGGGGTAAAAACGCCCTTGGAAAGTTTTACCCACGCATTTCTGGCAAGTGTATCGCACGCATCCCCCCAATATGGGTATCATATGAAAGCCCATGAAAACCCAAACAAAATGGTGGGGTAAAATTTACCCACTACCCCATCCAGGGTAAAGTTTACCCAAGATGAAAATTTTCGGTCAATGGGGCGGCCCCTACGATTTTCCTTAAAATCGGCATGGTGATACTACAGGCCGAGATGATCAATCTGGCTGAAGAAACCCCTATGGGCATTGAAATCTATGGGGTAAAAACGCCCTTGGAAAGTTTTACCCACGCATTTCTGGCAAGTGTATCGCACGCATCCCCCCAATATGGGTATCATATGAAAGCCCATGAAAACCCAAACAAAATGGTAGGGTAAAATTTACCCATTACCCCATCCAGGGTAAAGTTTACCCAAGATGAAAATTTTCGGTCAATGGGGCGGCCCCTACGATTTTCCTTAAAATCGGCATGGTGATACTACAGGCCGAGATGATCAATCTGGCTGAAGAAACCCCTATGGGCATTGAAATCTATGGGGTAAAAACGCCCTTGGAAAGTTTTACCCACGCATTTCTGGCAAGTGTATCGCACGCATCCCCCCAATATGGGTATCATATGTAACTTGTAAGCCCATGAAAACCCAAACAAAATGGTGGGGTAAAATGTACCCACTACCCCATCCAGGGTAAAGTTTACCCAAGATGAAAATTTTCGGTCAATGGGGCGGCCCCTACGATTTTCCTTAAAATCGGCATGGTGATACTACAGGCCGAGATGATCAATCTGGCTGAAGAAACCCCTATGGGCATTGAAATCTATGGGGTAAAAACGCCCTTGGAAAGTTTTACCCACGCATTTCTGGCAAGTGTATCGCACGCATCCCCCCAATATGGGTATCATATGAAAGCCCATGAAAACCCAAACAAAATGGTGGGGTAAAATTTACCCACTACCCCATCCAGGGTAAAGTTTACCCAAGATGAAAATTTTCGGTCAATGGGGCGGCCCCTACGATTTTCCTTAAAATCGGCATGGTGATACTACAGGCCGAGATGATCAATCTGGCTGAAGAAACCCCTATGGGCATTGAAATCTATGGGGTAAAAACGCCCTTGGAAAGTTTTACCCACGCATTTCTGGCAAGTGTATCGCACGCATCCCCCCAATATGGGTATCATATGAAAGCCCATGAAAACCCAAACAAAATGGTGGGGTAAAATTTACCCACTACCCCATCCAGGGTAAAGTTTACCCAAGATGAAAATTTTCGGTCAATGGGGCGGCCCCTACGATTTTCCTTAAAATCGGCATGGTGAAACTACAGGCAGAGATGATCAATCTGGCTGAAGAAACCCCTATGGGCATTGAAATCTATGGGGTAAAAACGCCCTTGGAAAGTTTTACCCACGCATTTCTGGCAAGTGTATCGCACGCATCCCCCCAATATGGGTATCATATGAAAGCTTTCATATGATGCCCATATTGGGGGGATGCGTGCGATACACTTGCCAGAAATGCGTGGGTAAAACTTTCCAAGGGCGTTTTTACCCCACAGATTTCAATGCCCATAGGGGTTTCTTCAGCCAGATTGATCATCTCGGCCTGTAGTATCACCATGCCGATTTTGAAGAAAATCGTAGGGGCCGCCCCATTGACCGAAAATTTTCATCTTGGGTTAACTTTACCCTGGATGGGGTAATGGGTAAATTTTACCCCACCATTTTGTTGGGGTTTTCATGGGCTTTCATATGATGCCCATATTGGGGGGATGCGTGCGATACACTTGCCAGAAATGCGTGGGTAAAACTTTCCAAGGGCGTTTTTACCCCATCGATTTCAATGCCCATAGGAGTTTCTTCAGCCAGATTGATCATCTCGGCCTGTAGTATCACCATGCCGATTTTGAAGAAAATCGTAGGGGCCGCCCCATTGATCGAAAATTTTCATCTTGGGTAAACTTTACCCTGGATGGAGTAATGGGTAAATTTTACCCCACCATTTTGTTTGGGTTTTCATGGGCTTTCATATGATACCCATATTGGGGGGATGCGTGCGATACACTTGCCAGAAATGCGTGGGTAAAACTTTCCAAGGGCGTTTTTACCCCATAGATTTCAATGCCCATAGGGGTTTCTTCAGCCAGATTGATCATCTCGGCCTGTAGTATCACCATGCCGATTTTAAGGAAAATCGTAGGGGCCGCCCCATTGACCGAAAATTTTCATCTTGGGTAAACTTTACCCTGGATGGGGTAGTGGGTAAATTTTACCCCACCATTTTGTTTGGGTTTTCATGGGCTTTCATTTGATACCCATATTGGGGGGATGCGTGCGATACACTTGCCAGAAATGCGTGGGTAAAACTTTCCAAGGGCGTTTTTACCCCATAGATTTCAATGCCCATAGGGGTTTCTTCAGCCAGATTGATCATCTCGGCCTGTAGTATCACCATGCCGATTTTAAGGAAAATCGTAGGGGCCGCCCCATTGACCGAAAATTTTCATCTTGGGTAAACTTTACCCTGGATGGGGTAGTGGGTAAATTTTACCCCACCATTTTGTTTGGGTTTTCATGGGCTTTCATATGATACCCATATTGGGGGATGCGTGCGATACACTTGCCAGAAATGCGTGTGTAAAACTTTCCAAGGGCGTTTTTACCCCATAGATTTCAATGCCCAATTCTTCAGCCAGATTGATCATCTCGGCCTGTAGTATCACCATGCCGATTTTAAGGAAAATCGTAGGGGCCGCCCCATTGACCGAAAATTTTCATCTTGGGTAAACTTTACCCTGGATGGGGTAGTGGGTAAATTTTACCCCACCATTTTGTTTGGGTTTTCATGGGCTTTCATATGATACCCATATTGGGGGATGCATGCGATACACTTGCCAGAAATGCGTGGGTAAAACTTTCCAAGGGCGTTTTTACCCCATAGATTTCAATGCCCATAGGGGTTTCTTCAGCCAGATTGATCATCTCGGCCTGTAGTATCACCATGCCGATTTTGAAGAAAATCGTAGGGGCCGCCCCATTGACCGAAAATTTTCGTATTGGGTAAACTTTATCCTGGCTGGGGTAATGGGTAAATTTTACCCCACCATTTTGTTTGGGGTTTCATGGGCTTTCATATGATACCATATTGGGGGATGCGTGCGATACACTTGCCAGAAATGCGTGGGTAAAACTTTCCAAGGGCGGTTTTACCCCATAGATTTCAATGCCCATAGGGGTTTCTTCAGCCAGATTGATCATCTCGGCCTGTAGTACCACCATGCCGATTTTGAAGAAAATCGTAGGGGCCGCCCCATTGACCGAAAATTTTCATCTTGGGTAAACTTTACCCTGGATGGGGTAGTGGGTAAATTTTACCCCACCATTTTGTTTGGGTTTTCATGGGCTTTCATATGATACCCATATTGGGGGATGCGTGCGATACACTTGCCAGAAATGCGTGTGTAAAACTTTCCAAGGGCGTTTTTACCCCATAGATTTCAATTCCCATAGGGGTTTCTTCAGCCAGATTGATCATCTCGGCCTGTAGTATCACCATGCCGATTTTGAAGAAAATCGTAGGGGCCGCCCCATTGACCGAAGATTTTCATCTTGGGTAAACTTTACCCTGGACGGGGTAATGGGTAAATTTTACCCCACCATTTTGTTTGGGTTTTCATGGGCTTTCATATGATACCCATATTGGGGGGATGCGTGCGATACACTTGCCAGAAATGCGTGGGTAAAACTTTCCAAGGGCGTTTTTACCCCATAGATTTCAATGCCCATAGGGGTTTCTTCAGCCAGATTGATCATCTCGGCCTGTAGTATCACCATGCCGATTTTAAGGAAAATCGTAGGGGCCGCCCCATTGATCGAAAATTTTCATCTTGGGTAAACTTTACACTGGATTGGGTAATGGGTAAATTTTACCCCACCATTTTGTTTGGGTTTTCATGGGCTTTCATATGATACCCATATTGGGGGGATGCGTGCGATACACTTGCCAGAAATGCGTGGGTAAAACTTTCCAAGGGCGTTTTTACCCCATAGATTTCAATGCCCATAGGGGTTTCTTCAGCCAGATTGATCATCTCGGCCTGTAGTATCACCATGCCGATTTTGAAGAAAATCGTAGGGGCCGCCCCATTGACCGAAAATTTTCATCCTGGTTAAATCATGCTTTTGGTTAAATTGATCCGGTATTTAACCATATCATTAGGTCCGGGGTGAAGAGATCTTTCAAATGGTGGTCTTATTTTTCAGTTTCGTCCAGCCGTTTAGGCGTAAAACGGTTTTTAGATTTTTCCCTAGATTTCTAGATTTTTCCCTAGATTTGGCAGCCCCAATCTGGGCTGGGCCGAATGTGGGCTGAATGTGGGCTAACTTCCGTTACATAATCCTGAAGCATGGTTGTGGGACAGAACAACAGACCCTGATGCTTTTCATTATCAATGTTAGGTATGGAAAATGAAACTGAAGTTGATGGACTGTCAAACAGTGATTGTCTAGTCAAAACTCTTGCTTCTTTCTTACCTTGCATATTTTCTGGGGTGTGATATGCCAGGCTTGAAGCAGCCTTCTGAGCAAGTCTCAAACTAATTTAAAACACTAGTGAGCATCCAACATCCAAGTTCATCTATTTTGATTTTGATTTTTCCAAATAATGATCTTCGCTCAAATCCCCAAGGACGTGCGAGCCACAATTGCCTCTTTCAATCAAAAATTTTACTTGAGTTTTTAATGACGTCAATAGCAAAGAAGTGGCAATAAATTGTTTTGTTTCACTATAAACAGCCATAAAAATTATAAATAATAAATAATTATGCTATACAATTAAAAACTTGCTCTCAATCAAAGATAAAGTATCAAATTTTTACATTTTAAGAAGAAGACGTCATTTTATTAGTAAAGTCAACAGCTCGCGTAAGAAATATTGTGTTCAGGGTTTTCACCGTCATGTGAATTACGTGTTCAGGGTTTTCACCATCATGTGAATTAACCGTAAGTAAGGTTCATGCTAACTTATAATCTAATTCCATTGGCTTCGTTGATCAGCATTTTCTGTTAGCGGTCACTCACACACCAGTTAGAACATAAAGCGCCAGTTTTATATTATGTAATTGGACTTGCCGAAAATTCAGAAATACATCTAAGAGTTATTTTAGATAATATTTTATGAAGCCTTTACCTGCTTTTACCTAGGCGTGATTTCTTTTTCTATTACCTGAAAGAATTATTGAACGCTCGTCTTCAATAGCTGTAAGGTGCTCTCCTAATGACCAGGTGAGATTGATTTGAGAAATGAGAGGGATGTGATAATGCAACATGTTGCATTTTCTGAAACTTTCAAGCTCTTGATGATGAAGGAACAATTGATATCTATAATTAGTATTCTGTACCAGAGTGCAAACTCCCCTACAGCAAATGGTAAAACCATTACAGGTTTTCAAAGGCTTCACCACTTACAATGTTGCTGGGCATCCTTTGCATGATTTTTACAGGCTAGACTGCTTATCAGAATGTAAGATTAAGGATTTAAAATTTTATATTTGAGTACTTAAGATTGAGATTGAAATCTCACAGCCGTGGCCACAGCCGTAGCCGTGTTCTTGGAGATATTTGCAGCCGCCCCGGCCCACAGCCGTGGGGCTGCAGCCAGCCGCGGCTGCAGCCGGCCGGTGCAGACCTCTAGTAGATACTCTACATAATATCGACAGAGCGTGTCACTCGCCGCCGGTGGACATTGACAGCCCCGGAGCGTTCACTCTTATCTCGGCTTCCGCCGTGGCACGATGAGTATATATGCAGCGGCGTCGGCCGACCTCAGTCAGTCCGAGTTAGACAGAGCAGCCAGCAGCCATGTCCCGACCCAGTGTGTTTGGTGCGCGGAGAGAGGAGAGGATCAACATACTGCATAGGGGACTGGATTGGAGATTGAGGAGTTTAGAACGAAAATACGGATCGTGTGCACACCTGATCCCCGACACGCTGCTGTTGGCAACCGACATAGTAAAAAACCACTCTGCAGGGTGGCAGGGGTACTGTACTACGGCTGAGGTGAGAAGCGCTGTCCCCTGGCTGGTGATTGAACCACTCATGGCGGCCCTGCAGAATGTCAATGACGCCGCTGCCGCCCGCTGTCGGCACTGCCAGCCCGACCAGCCTCTCAGGGCCACCTTCATCAATCAGTCGGGCAGCAGTGCCGAGGGGCTGGATGACGGGGTCGTCGGCAGAGGAGGGACATCGGACTTCGATCATATGTTCGAGTTCGACGGACCCTTCCGCTGGGCGGCGCTCGGCAGGAGAGATGAGCCGGCCGTTATTAGCTCAGAGTCTGCACCACAGCTGTGGGCCCGGCCTACCAAAAACCCTGGCTTTGTGACTCTGCACTGGGTGAGGACGACCGACTGCTGTCATGATAAGGCTTTAGAGGCACTGCCGGCTGATTCTGTTCGTACTCTCATGCGGGACGTGCGTACAGTAATGGGAGGCAAGATCGACACTGCCGGACCGGCGGTCAACGTCAAACATACAGGTGATGTTACAGACGGCGGCCGTGACTTCGTACCTTGTATCCTTGTGCGCGGGTGGTGGCCAGCAAAAGGCCAGCTCGACGGATGTCACCTGGAGGCCGACTTTCCACCAGCGGCGGCGAGGGATGACATCCGTCGATACGGGGTACATCTGGTACCGACCGGCCGGCCTGGCAGTGACACCGAGTTTATTGAGTATCGGATTTCCTACTCACGGGCGGAGGTAGTCGCTGTCCGCCACCTCGCTCCAGTGATACGAGCGGCTATCGTGGCTGTAAAAGCAATGAAAAATATAATAAAAAAGAACGAGATGGTGAGCGAGGACGTGCCATTGAAGTCATACTATATAAAGACGGCGGGACTTTGGCTAGCCCAAATCACGCCCGTTGATATGTGGACGGGCGTAACTGACGGTGTTCACAAAATACTGGACTGGCTGGAAACAAACCTCGCCGCTGGAAGACTGCCTTGCTTTTTCAATCACACTATCGATGTGGCCGCTACACTCAGCACAGACCAGCGACTGGCTATCATCGAAACACTAAGGCTGATGAGGGAGCATGCTACGGTCCTTCTGATGGCGGGATGTGTGGATCGGTGGATTGTGGATCAGCTGCTGGAGGGCGGTACGGGGCCGCCCTCAGAGCGAGAGCTGCGGCTCCGTCTCGGACGGACGCTGGTACTGCAGGCTATATTTGACAGTGTCGGTTACCGTCCCGAAGCACCGTGCTGGGAGAGCTGGTGGAAGCAGGCCATTCCTCCGCTGGTCCGCACAGCTCCACTGCTACTACAGTTGTGGCACTACAGTCAATCAGGACCACACCGGCAGCAGTGCTACCTGTTCATGGCGTGGACTGTGGTCGACCCGGCAGACTTGGTGCCAGGAGAGCCGATGACGTCACCGGCCAGCGACATCGTCACGCTGGACGTGACGCCACTGACAAATCTCCTCACCAGGTCTGACCTAGTTTACCTGCTGGGTGACCCGGACAGGGTGGCCACCTGGTGTAGTCAACAGCTGCGGCAGCCGCTGGAGGAGCGGCCGGCCGGACTGACCGCCGAGCTGGACACACCGCGGGGCCGTGCCGAGCTGCTGCTGCGTCCCGAGCTGCTGCTGCAGGCTGTCCGCGTGAACGCGCCGGGTAAGATGGACCAGTGGCGCTATGCGGACCAGGCAGCGAAGAACATGTGGATGAGTAACTACCGACCAATGGCTACCTATCAGGAGATCCAGGAGATATTGGAGTGGCAAAAAAACACCAACCTGCATGAGCTGGTCCAGCGCCGACTGCCAGAGATGGACGCCGCGACTGTGGACGCCACGGCCGGCTTCTGGCGCCGCCGGGGGCAGCAGCTGCTGTCCGGTGACCGGCTGCGTACTGCTTATGACGCTGTCACTGGCTGGTGGCCGGACCGATGGGAGATGATGCCCTACTACCTGGCGGTGGACGAGACCGACTCGGAAGGTAAGACGGTAGTGGCGCCTAGCGCTTCTACTGAAGGTCGTGGGTCCAATATCCCCGTGTCATTGCTGACGTGGCTACATCATACGAGAGCAGTTCGATTGGTCTCATAAGAATATACAGAGCTCTCTTCATTATTGATAATTTGATTCTTTAGCCCATTATTTTTATTAATGCTGTTATTTTCGGTGGTGACTTTAAAAATATATGTTCCAAAATAGGTACTTGATATGGTGAGAATTTTGTGATCCTCGGACATTGTGGAATGCATGAAAATATGCGTTTTCCGGTTGTTTAAATACCCCAGTTGCAAAACGACAAAACGTATGCTACTAAATATGGTATTCGGTTCTGCTTGTGTTTATGTATCAGTAAACAATAATTGGCAAGATACTTATGAATCTCAGTTCTCACATAGAAATGGCTCAAATGTAGCGTGGTAATAAACAGTTACAGGTTCAAGTTGAGGCTGTTACATTTCAAATTATCTACTTTTAGAACCCTTTGTGATATTTAAGCGTTTCTGGTATTTATAAATCCATAAAGCCACCGACTGACACCCCAGCTGACCCCATGGGCTGACCTTTCACCTGACCCCACCGATTTCCTCTCACCTGATCTCGCATCTATCACCTGATCGCGCATCGCGCATCTCACCTGATTGCCGTTCCCGTAGCTCAGTTGGTTAGAGCGTTGGACTCCGCGTGGTGAGAGCACGCGTTCCCGGTTATGACAGTCCGGGTTCGAAGCGCGACGGGCGCTCGACATTTATGGGCCTCCTGACAGGTATGGCTGCGGTCATGGTGGCAGGCCGTAGCCAGGCGAAGTCAGCGAGGGGACCGGCCGTGCGCGGCTTTGTGCGCACGTTAAACTTTGGACTCTAAATTCTGCCATAAAATCGAGATTGCGCGATCGGAGGGTAGAGGGCAGGGTCATCGCAACAAGCTTCGCTTAGCAGTGGCTCTGTCCTTGTGAATCCTTCCCATCAAAAGGTTAGGACTAAATTTATAAAAAAAATATTACCTGCTCACCTCCCACATGACCCCACCGACTGACCTTCCACCTGACTCCACCACATGACTTCCCACCTAACTCCACCGATGTTCCTCCCATCTCACCACCGAATGACATTCGTCCCATTTCACCAGAATCTCTCCCATCTGACCCTTTTGACAGACATTCTCTTCCCGTCCGCCCCACTGACCAAGCTCACACCGACCCAACCGTCTGACCAGTTCCTCTCTGACCTCTATTGACGATAAGTTATGTCTGTCTTGCTACTGAGTCTCTCGACTACCAATGGACCTATTAACGCCCACCTGACCTACTGCGTTTCAGACTCGGAGCAGGATGACGACGGTGGAGAGACCGGTGGCGAGGAGCGGCGTGACGCAGACGAGGGGCAGACATCGGAGGGTCTGCCTCGCCCTCAGCGAGAGAAATGGCAGCAGCTGGAGCGACAGCACCAGCAGCTGTGGCAAGAGCTCGAGCCGCGGGGCTACGGGGAGAGGAGGAGTCTGAACGAGCGGCATGATGAGGAGTACCGGCGTCTGGAGCGGCATCATGATGAGATGTGGTGGCAAATGAAAACGCGGCACCATGGGGAGCAAAAAAGGCTTCATCAGCTACACGACAGTGCTGTCAGATGCGTGGAGCTGCAGACTCAGGGACAGTCGCAGCTCCTTGTAGAGAAACGTCAAAGGCAGACTGGGTTGCTGAATCGGAGGAAACGTAGGCAATGTGCAGTGCTGGAGCGAAAGCACCAAATCGAATGGGACGACCAGCAGCAGGAGTTCCAGAAGCAGTGGAACAAAATGAAGCAGAGACACCGACGAGAAACACAAGAGCTGGAGGAGAGATTCCCGAACATCCGGACAAGGGAGGAGTTGGATCGGCTGATGGAGGAATGCAGCAGGAGGCGTCAGCAGCTGGGAAAGGAACTGGAGAAGGAGCTAGAGAATGAAGAGACACTTGCACGAGGTAAGATATCAGATTTAGATGAGTGAACATATCCAGTGTCGTATTAGCATTCGTGATGAATACGACCGAGCTCAAAGATGCTATAGCTACATGCTCTTGTTGTGATTAACACCATATATAAACTACCAAATAAGTCGTTCGTGTCAGTCACTTCAAAAAGCTGGGTTTAACATCTCGGCCCTGATTCCAGGCTTAACTTGTGTCCACCCTTATATATGTTTTCTACCAATCTCGGATATTTTTATTTCAGACGACTTCTTTTATTTAAAGAAGCAGGAGAAGCAGCAGCAGCAGCCCGAACAGCATCAGCAGCAGGAGGAACAGCAGCAAAAGCATCAGCATCAACAACAACAGCGGCAGAAGCAGAAGCAACAACAACAACAACAGCAACAGCAGCAGCAGGAACAGCACCAGCAGCAGCAACAGCAACAACAAGAACGGGGACGGCAGCCAGGCCGGCACCTTGAGCACCTTCGGAATCTCATAGAGGCGACACGAAGACACCGCCAGCAGCTCATCCAGCTCCAGGAGCGGCACAACCAGGAGCTGGAGGAGCAGAGGAGACGTCACCGGCAGGAGAGGAAGGATCTGGAGCGGCGCCTCGGCTGTCGGCGGAACAAGCAGGAGCGGCGCCACAGACAGTGACCGACGTGAGTTAATTTTGTTGAAAATTATTCAACGTTTTCTGTATTCAATCAGGATGAAATAATTGAGGGACAAACCAAATGGAAGAAATGAAACACACCATAGGTTTTAATGTTCATTAGCCCTCGCCGGACCCGCCGACTTTCTACAAACGCGCCGGCCGAGGGGTGGGGGGGGATACGACCCTTGCCGTTTCTCTCCTGGTGGAACTAGAGCCTCGCTAAAAGAAACGAATGTCTGCGCCGATACGAGACGCATCAACTAGTACCAAGTTTTAAGGTCTCAGGTCAACCGGTGACCTCTAAGGTCAGGTCAAGTGGCATAAAGCACGGGCTCAAAAACTTTGCAAAAATGGCCGCAGTGCCGCCATTGTGACACCATCGTGTTCGCCTCCCTCAGGCGCGTCGAATGATATGCTTTTGTTCGGGTTAGGTCAGGTCCAGATGTTGACATTCTTGGATCAAGGTCAGGTCAGAGCTCCTCGGTCACGAATTTGGTCGAAGGAGGTCAATGGTCATATCGCATATCATTCGACTCAGATGGCCTTCCCGAGTCTAGTGTGGCTAGCGAGTCTAGCTAGCGAGTCGTGGTGGCTTTCACGACTTGCTAGCTCAATTTCATCGGGAGGTATTGACCGAAATGCTCTTATGGTCCTAGTGACGTCACAAATGACGTCAGGCAAGGTCAACAATGCAAAATTGAAGCATGAAACCTTTAATTTCATTTTCACACATTTATTTATAATGGTGAGGTCACGTGACCGACGTGACCTCATGTCAGCTTTAGCCCGGCAGGCGGTGGGCCTACCAGCCACCTTCCGCGCGGTGGGGGGGGGGGCATTTTTTTGCCCCCCCCCGTATCTCCGAAACTACTGAACGGATCCTGAAAATTCAAACGGCGTTCGATAGCCCTGTCAAATTTGTCGAAGGAAACTAAATTTCATTGACCTCGGGGTCACCGATGACGTCACAGGTCAGGTCAAAGACAAAATGTTTCACCGTTCACGGGGCTTCTAGGGAAAGCGCTATAACACCGAGTAAAACGCATTTTGTCGAAAATCAGCGATGAGGCGTCAGTTGTCTAGTACATATGTTGCTATTAGAGGTCACCGGTCATACCAGGTCAGGTCACAGGTCAGGTCACCAAAGGTTACCCTTGGTCACCACATGAGCCCAACTTTACTAAGGTTATGCGATGCATGTTTTATGGCCAGTTTTTCATTTCCAACTCAATGGTGTTGGTTATAAGACCATCAGGTACGGTTAAGGTCACTTTCTGGTGGAGGTCAGGTCAAGGTCAGGTCAAAAAAGGTCAAATTTCAAAGTTGATATTTTTGCACAAAATGGGCATCGAATCGATGCAGCTCGTCACGGGGAGTCTAATGGTGGTCTTTGTTTTGCGCTACGAGGTCCAGAATTGCTAAAAATTGAGTTCGAAAATTTGACGTCATCAATTTTGAACAGTTTTTTTCGCTATAACTTGGCCAAAAAAAGAGGTATCTATCTCAAATTTGGTATGTAGATAGAAGGCGGTTGGGACTATCACATATATTCCGGTTTTTTTCGAAATTCAAAAAACTTTTTGGATTTTTCGGCTATTATATTCGAAAAATCTATTTTTTTGATTTTTGGGGGTCAAAATCCAAAAAAATCGAAAAACCGAAATAGCAGTTTTGTAGCCCTTTTGATTCCACACCTTTTATGTCTGAAACATTTTTATGTATCTCTAAAGCTGTGGGCCTGACAGCTCTTCCCGCGAAACCTTTTTTTGGGTCGAAAATGGCAAAAATGACGTCACTCTGACGTCATTAGCGGCCAACCTATCATAGCCATTGGAAAAATTTTTGGTCACCATGTGCGCTAGCTGCTCCCGGGAGGGTACTGAAAGTTTGGTGACGATCGGCGCAGCGGTTCTCGAGATATATCGAAAAAACTAAAGGGGGGGGGGCAAAAAATTCCCCCCCCCCACCGCCTGGAAGGTTAGGGGAAAATCCGAGGTATAAAGGTTGTGAGACCTTTGGAGAATACAAGGTCCACAAGGTCCGGTAAGCTTCATCTCCCTGTAAGAGCTGCTCTGGCACTGAAGACGTTGCGAAGTTGTGGATTCTGAGGACCGTGCAGAGGTTTACTTGTGACATCATAGGTCAGTGACCTGACCTAGCCGGGAAATGTGGTTGGTGTCACAATATCCAGCTTGAATCAAAGATCAGGTATCCCAAGTTTCAGCTCTCCATATCCGACGTGTTCCGAGTTATCGCGAAAAAACTGTGTGTGTGTGGGGAGGGGGCACCGGTCCCCTCGGCCTGCGAGGGCTAGGTCTCATCAGGCTCATATTTGGTATATCCAAGCCTGCTCTGTTTGTGTTTCAGGATATCAGCGGAGTCGCGAACCACCCCGAGGAGGCGCCACTAGGGAGAACAAGTAGAGGAACAGATATATGCATACAGTGTCAGACAAGTTCAAAATGTGTCGACTGGGCAGATATTTGAAAAGAAATGAAAACATTCACAAGTATTGTATGTATATCATTACCGTTTCATTGAGGCCGTGAATTTAGAAATAGATAGGTTTTAGACAAATAGATAGTTTTAGATGAGAGTTGCCCGAGTTGGTATCAAATTATGTACAAAATGGGAATGTTTAAAATGTTCATCGCGTGTAGATAGTTGTATACGTATTCGATGTGTTACAGGGTGGCCTTTGTTGTTATACAAGTACAAACTGTTGTTCGATGATGTTTATTGAAATGGGCTTAGTGAGCAATTACTGTTGTTAATTGTTAATAGGCATCATGCTTTTTATTATACATGTCTTGTGTAATGTGTTTTCTCGTAAAAGCTATTATACATTAGGAGGCATGTACGGAACGGTACATATGTACATACACATCTGTACCGAACCATTACATGGTAACCATTGCGTGTGGTGGCCACTGGATGTAGTGTAAATATAATATTAGCCAGGCACGACTCAGCTAACTGCGAAGGAAGACCGGCCCGGCCGGGCTCTACTGATAGCGCTGGTCCGCACCGCCACGTCCGGCACAGGAAGGGTGACGAGAACTGCGGCCGACTGGCCAGGAAGGCCGTCAGATAGGTGGGCTGGCACCGCCGTCTCCACTAGCCGCAGGCAGGATGGTGCGGTTGGCATGGCGTCGGTTAGGTAGGGGTCTGGGGACGGGGCAGACATCTGGAAAATACTGTGCAAGATGGAGCTGGCGCGATTTGCTCAGGTCGGGTCACAAAGGAATGGTGGTGAATAGGTCCCGGTCAAGCTAGGAGGATTGAAAAACTTGAAATGAGATCGGCTCAGCCTTAACCCAGTAGTCAATTAAAGGGACATTTTTGATTACGCTAGCTTTTCAGGTTTCTGACTTTTACGAATTAGTTCTGCTTGGTACTGTGCGGCTTTTAGTACAACACGGAAATTGTACTGAGATCCCAGGTGGGTTCTCGTATAAGCATGTTCATCAACGGTGTTTGACAGGGCCACTTCACGTCTGCTATGGTCTGGCAAACCTAAGAAAGACCGGAGTTAATGCTCCTGAATCCTTTTGCCGTGTTTTGATCACTGGACGTATATGGTTAGATGGGACCGTCCAGATCCACACCGTGGAAGAGTGATCACCCCGCACACAATCCTCACCCTCCGACAGGTACCTAACAACAGTCGACCGTGTGACTAGGGTCGGCTGGGGAGGTATTTGTATTTTGTGACCGTCGAAGAAATCTCAATCAACCCTCAAACTGAGAGCTGGTTATATTTAGCTAGCGATAGCTGGTATCGGACGAGCGGCAGTGTTTTCCGCTCTTCAGAGTACCCTGCAGCGCCCCAACTCTTCAGTATGTGACGGATGTTGACATTGGCTGGGGCCTCATGACTTCAGTAATACAGATAAAGTGGTTGTTAACACACTCCCTCCTTTACCGGGACTACTCAACACTGACACGGTATCACCACTCGACTGGGGGCTCAGTGAGCTGGTGGTCATAGAAGGACCGACACCACTGCTGACCTTTGACCCCGGTCACGACCCGAGAAGAAAGCAGCTCGTCCAGTGGACCGGAAATGGTATGAACGTTTTGTGGTAAGTGGGTTTTACAATAAACCACGGATGTCACCAGCTCTCTCCCCCTCTCTCTCTCTCCCTCTCTCTCTCTCTCACTCTCTCTCTCTCTCACTCTCTCTCTATCTCTCTCTCTCTCTCTCTCTCTCTCTCTCTCTCTCTCTCTCTCTCTCTCTCTCTCTCTCTCTCTCTCTCTCTCTCTCTCTCTCTCTCTCTCTCTCTCTCCTCTCTTTCTCTCCTGCGACGACCTTCCCATGCCCCCTCTATCCTCCTCCTCCACTCACCAGTCGTACCGACTGCGCCTTCGGGCGACAGCCGATATCACCACCAATCAGCGTTCAGGAGTCCCACCGTGTCTACCAATCAGCGATCAGAAGCCCCAGACAGGGGAGCCGGTCCGTCTGACTGCTGGTGTGGTTACGGTAATGTCCTTTGATGACGCGAGCGGAGGGCTGGACGATGGCGGAAAGGGGGCGGGGCGAAAAATGACACGAAGCACGGGTGACGGGACAGACGTGTTTTTGCTGGAAAAGATAGACTTGTTACATTGTTTACACCTGTTACATTATAAATACATAAATGCTTCGCAGGTAGCAGGTGTCAATACCAATTTGTAGGAATGCGAAAAGTATCAATTAGAGCAGCTCCAATGACCATCGTGCATGAAAGACCAGCATGCAGCATGTGCTGCTGTGGTAACCACGTGTGTCGCCGGCCGGCACGGGAGTTCCCGGCGCAGACCGATTCGCGCGCCGACTTGTGACGTCGCTACCCCGCCCCGGCGCTGGGGGGCGGCCCAGGACGTGTCTGTTCGTGAACTTTGTCCCATCACGATGCGACCGCGTGCCTGCGGCCTGCGCTGCCGCAGTGCGTCGGCCAGTGACCAATCCGCGCTCCGATCGACAGCCACGTGGTGTCCGAGTGCTTCTGCGCATGTCTGGGCCCGGCCCGCTGCGTCGGGCCGCGCGCTACCCGGGACTTCTAGGCCGAGCTCTTGACCCGAGCAGACGCGTCACGTCTGGCTCCATTAGGCCCGTTATGTCCGGGATTTAGAACTTTTAATTAGGCAGGGCATATTTGGCAAACTTGGATTTCATTCTCGTCTCTTCGTCGCTCCATTGTCTGATTCGCTGTTTTGGTTTTTGACTTCGTTTTGGTAATTTAAATATAACAACCCGCTCCTTAAATTAATTCTTTTACTTGGGGCCGTTTGGATCGAACTGATTGAATTTTTGGAACACGCACCAGGTTGATATTCTCCATTTCTGATTACCGTAAAATCCAGTCACTGATATGTGGTGAACAGCCCCACAGCACCACATATTGGTGACCCCGACGTGATTCTTGTTCGATTTTTCCATACTTCCGGGTTGTCGCCTCCGCTCATTCCCGAATCAATTATTTTATTTTATTCCCCCACATGGATTGCTATTCCGTCGCTCCACAGTGGCTTCTGCGCCACTTTTCCATGATGGTTTCTGTGCCATATCTCCGCCGTGTGATTAGTTAGGCATTTATCTTCTCGGTGATTTTATTTCGGCGTTCCATTGGCTCTTTCGGATTTTGCACTCGGTGTTTTAAATTTTAATTGTTCAGTGCATTGCAAACACCGGCTATACTTTAACGATCATGACGAACGAGGGCACGATGGAACCCGCTCATGTTGAGCCGGTCCATCATGTGTCGATCAAGCCGCCGGTTTTTATGGACACCGCGATTGACGGCTGGTTTGCTATTATGGACGCCCAATTTAACATTGCCAAAATCACCAACTCGCAGACCAAATTCTACCACGTTCTCTCTGCCCTGCCTCCGGAAACCATTTCGCACATTCCGCGTGCTGTCTTGAGCAACAAAAATTTCTCTGAGCTACAGACAGCCGTCACTGACATGTACGAAAAGACAAAGCCAGAGATGTTTGAGAAACTGATCAGCAAAACGCGTCTGACGGGCCGACCCTCGCTCTTTCTAAGCGAACTCAGAGAGGTGGCCGACAAGGTTGGTGTCGGAGACGATCTCGTTCGGCACAAATTTATCCAGTCGCTACCCACAGGCATTGCTACGGCCCTGGCTTCTCAGCGCGAGCTCTCACTGTCGCAGTTGGGCAAACTCGCGGACGAGCTAATGCCTCTTGTGCAAAACTCAGCTGCTAACATGGTTCACTGTCAGGATCAGGACCCACAGTCCGACTCACAGGCGTTCTTTGTGGCTCAGCAGCACCCAAGGTACCACAGGGCCACTCAGCCGCAGAGCCGAGCCGCCACACACTCCCCTGCTCGTGATGCTCGTGATTCAAGAGCGTCTCTCGGTCTCACGCCGTTCCACCCTGACCAGAAGCCGAAAGTATGCCGTGCTCACCTGTTTTTCGGCAGCCGAGCACGCACTTGCAAGCCATGGTGTCACTGGCCCGACAAAGCTGCTGATCTGACCATGCAGCCGTCCTCACGAGCTGCATCTCCCTCCCGTGCAGCCTCAGAGTCGGGAAACGAGAGGAGCAGGCCGTAAACGCAGCCCTCGGCCTGCCGCTCCTTAGGGTAACAGCCAAGGTGAATGATCAGCCCCTGAAATTCATCGTGGATACTGGCGCTGGTGTATCCCTGGTTCCACCCTCCTATGTGAATGGAACTCTAATTCACCCGTCCGCTGTTTCGATCACGACTGCCAGCGGGCAGCCACTGCGCGTGCATGGCGAGGCCACTCTCGATATTGTCCTCCCCACACTCCGACGCAGTTACACATGGACATTTGTAGTGGCTGAAGTGACAGAGCCACTACTCGGTAACGATTTTCTCGCTCACAACTCGTTGGTTGTCGATTGTGGTTCCCAAGTTCTCCGCGACTCCACCACTCTGCTCTCTGCTCCCGGTGTACCGACGACCGGGGAGTCTGTTCATTTGGTGATAAATGATCTCGCTCAGGTGCCTGAGGCAGTGCGGCCCATCCTAGAGGATCACCCCGCTGTTCTCAGCCCTAACCAGCCGGATTACACAGACTCGCCAATCAAAACCACTCACTTCATCGACACCGGCAGCGCTCCACCCACGTTCGCCAGCCCACGCAAGCTGCCGCCCGACAAACTAACTGCAGCAAAGCAAGCACTCGATGTGCTGCTCAAAACAGGAGTGATTCGTCCGTCTAGGTCCCCGTGGGCCTCACCCATCCACATGGTTCCGAAAAGTACCCCTGGTGAGTGGCGTGTCACCGGTGATTACCGCGCGCTCAACGCCGTAACCAAACCGGATCGCTACCCACTGCCGCACATTCAGAGCCTCTCAACCAAGCTCCACAACGCTCAGTGGTTCAGCAAAATCGATCTGCTCCGTGCATATCACCAGGTGCCTATGAACCCCGCTGACTCAGAGAAGACGGCCGTCACCACGCCCTTCGGCTTGTACGAATACGCCTTCATACCAATGGGGCTTCGCAACGCAGGTGCCACATTCCAGAGGGTCATGGACGGTATCTTCCGAGACGTGCCGTGCGTGTTCGTCTATCTCGACGATATTCTGGTATTTTCCGAGAACCAGGAGCAGCATGAGAAGGATTTGCGCCTCGTGTTCAGCAGGCTGGCTGAGCACAAGCTTCGCATCTCGCTGGAGAAATGCGAGTTCATGAAAAGGTCGCTCGTTTTCCTCGGCCATGACGTCACCAGCACAGGTGTCACACCTCCCAAGGCCAGAGTGAAGGAGATTCTGGACCTCCCTCTACCGCATGACTCAGAGTCACTGCGTCGCTATCTGGGACTCATCGGCTTCTACCGGCGTATGATTCCGCGATTCGCCGATGTCACGTTCCACCTGACCGAACTGATTCGACTCAACCCAAAAAGCAAAGAACTGACGTGGACAGAGGAACAGATTCAGGCGTTCAGTGACAGTAAAGCAGCGCTGGCTGGCGCCTGCACTCTGCCACACCCAGTGCCACACTGCGAGCAGTACGAGCTCGTTACTGACGCATCACAAGTCGCGGTGGGTGCCGCGCTCCATCAGATTGTGGACGGAGTACCCGTTCCCATTGGCTTCTTTTCACGGAAGCTCAGTCAGGCCCAACAGAAGTACGCCGCGTATGACAGAGAGCTACTCGCGGCTTATCTGGCCACACTCCATTTTCGTGACATGATCGAAGGCCGCCACGTTACCCTGCGAACAGACCACAAGCCACTCGTGCGCGCTTTTCACAGCCCTCACACGGCTAAGTCTGACCGCCAACAGCGCCACTGGTGTGTCGTCACGGAATACATCACGGAGGTCTCGTTCATTCGTGGCAGTGACAACGTGGTGGCGGACTGCCTCAGTCGCCCGGTAAATGCAGTGTCCCTCGATGCATGTGACCTCCATTTTATCGCGGCGGCTCAGAAGCAGGAAAAGGAAAGAGACGCCGACAGTGCTGATACAGAGCACCAGCATGCCGAGTCAGGTCCAGGATCGCGCTCAAATCCGCAGGACACCTCCCGATTGGAGCCAGTAACACTGTCTGGCGACATCACAGTCCTGTGTGAAAACACTGGACCACATCCACGCCCGTACGTACCAGAGGCGTGCAGGCGCGCCGTGTTTGATCGTTTCCACGGCCTGTCACACCCGGGTAGGAAAGGCACCACCCGTCTCATCAGCTCTCGCTATTTCTGGCATGATATGCGCCGTGACATTGCGCGATGGGTGAAGGAGTGTGAAGCATGCCAGGAAGCCAAGGTGCACAGGCACACTCGTTCTCCGCCCGGTCGATTCGATGTGCCCTCACAGCGGTTCGAAACTGTACATATAGACATAGTCGGGCCGCTGCCCCCGTCAGTACCCCACGGGCACCCCTTCACCGCGCCATTTCGTTATTTGTTGACATGCATCGATCGCACCACGCGTTGGGTCGAGGCCGTGCCGTTGGTCTCGATCACCGCGGAAAGTGTAGCCTCTGCTTTCCTCGATACTTGGGTGTCCCGATTCGGAGTTCCGCTGCATGTTGTCACGGACCGCGGTTCCCAATTCGAATCAGAACTGTTTTCACACTTGTCTTCAATGATAGGTTTCCATCGCCTCCGAACCACTGCTTATCATCCGACATGTAATGGGATGGTGGAAAGAGTCCACCGAACGCTCAAAGCCGCCATCCGGGCGCGCAGGCAAGAGTGGCTGCGCGCGCTACCCGTCGTTTTGCTAGGTTTGAGAGCCATGCCAGCAGAGTCGGTTTTTTCGGCATTCACTGACGTCACAGCCGCGCAGGTGCTGTTTCCCCGCTGCGCCGTTGAGAAGGTCCCCGTCGGGACAAAGTACGTCCAAGAACTGGCAAAGCGTATGTCAGAAATCGATTTCGTCACACTCTCACAGGGCTCGAACCACGCCCGCACACCACCGACGCACGTGCCACCCGATCTCATGACATGCACACACGTGTGGGTACGCGTTGACCGCGTGCGGCACTCTCTGGAGTCCCCATACCGCGGCCCCATGCGAGTCATCAGACGCAGCCCTAAAGTGTTCACGTTGGAGCTGCCGACTGGCGCCCACGACACTGTAAGCGTCGACAGACTCAAACCGGCACACATGCCGCCATCTGCGGACACGCTTGGTCCGAGCAGTACCGAGCCTACGGCTCCGGAGCAGCAGCCGTCACCGTCGACCTCGCTCGGGCCCCTCGCCACTGGGGCGCCCGACGAGCCGACACAGACGCCGACGACTACAAGCTCGTCCAGCAAGAGGACTTCAAGACCTGGAGTGACGTCTTCCGCATCGCCGGCCAAGGACGACAAGCCGTCCGCGGCTGCGCCGGTGCACACCCGCAGCGGCCGCCGCGTGCACTTCCGGCCGCAACCGGACTTCCGATACTTTTAAGTGCGCCCGCGTACGTGCGTTCGAGGACGATCCTGATCGCGTGGCGCCGACAGTGAAGTGATAACTGCGTCGCGCGGTGTAGTGATTCTTGCGTCGCGCAGGACCGTGCAGTGACAATTGCGTTGCGCCGTACCGTGTAGTGATTATTGCATCGCGCAGTGAAGTGTCGATCGCGTCGCGCACCGAGTGATGTGAAAAGTGATTGTTTTGGCTTATCGTGTATGCGCTCCGCGCTGAGGCGGTGAGTACTGTGGTAACCACGTGTGTCGCCGGCCGGCACGGGAGTTCCCGGCGCAGACCGATTCGCGCGCCGACTTGTGACGTCGCTACCCCGCCCCGGCGCTGGGGGGCGGCCCAGGACGTGTCTGTTCGTGAACTTTGTCCCATCACGATGCGACCGCGTGCCTGCGGCCTGCGCTGCCGCAGTGCGTCGGCCAGTGACCAATCCGCGCTCCGATCGACAGCCACGTGGTGTCCGAGTGCTTCTGCGCATGTCTGGGCCCGGCCCGCTGCGTCGGGCCGCGCGCTACCCGGGACTTCTAGGCCGAGCTCTTGACCCGAGCAGACGCGTCACGTCTGGCTCCATTAGGCCCGTTATGTCCGGGATTTAGAACTTTTAATTAGGCAGGGCATATTTGGCAAACTTGGATTTCATTCTCGTCTCTTCGTCGCTCCATTGTCTGATTCGCTGTTTTGGTTTTTGACTTCGTTTTGGTAATTTAAATATAACAACCCGCTCCTTAAATTAATTTTTTTACTTGGGGCCGTTTGGATCGAACTGATTGAATTTTTGGAACACGCACCAGGTTGATATTCTCCATTTCTGATTACCGTAAAATCCAGTCACTGATATGTGGTGAACAGCCCCACAGCACCACACTGCCAAACCAAAATTCACCTGGATGTGATTAGTCATATAGACAAGACGTTAAATCTTACCTAGTAAATTCTACACGCGCCATGACCTTCGCCCACTGTGTAATTTCACACTTGGTTGAATACGAACCATTACCTACCATTCGGAGATTTGTCAAGTATACCTAACGATGTGAAATCACCACAAAGATAAGGTTACCTGCAGCCCGCACTACTGTAGCGGGTAGATCGTGGCGTTAGGTGTGACCGTTCAGCTCAGTGACCGCGGGACACGCGTCTAAAGGTCACTAGTGTCCCAGTGCTGATAACCAGCGTGTGTCTCTCTGTTTGTTCACATAGTTTGTATTCTAGCCTTGTCGCGTAGGGTCGGCGTCGGGTCATAAGTGGTCATAAATGGAGGTCTATGGCCACACATGTGCGCGGCAGCAGGGACACGCCGGCCCGTATATCGGGCGGCCCGGCTGGACATTGGGAGACGGGCGGGCAGTGGAGAGCAGGGCGGCAGAGAGAGAGGACGGGTCGGTGTGCGCGTTGAGATGTCTGAAGGGTGAAGAAATACAGTCTACGATAGACGCAAAGTTTGAATGCCCCAAGCTATTTCGGCATTTTTCTGCGATAGGCGTTATCACAAGTGTATTCGCGGCCATTGGGGCGACGTAAGGAAAGAAGAAAACATCTGGCCCCAAGAGCTTTAAATTATCAGTTAGCATGCAACTTTTCCTTGCTGTGTAAAGATTCTACCATCAATTATTAGATAAAATTGCATTTAAAATCTTCCCTTTATGTTTTTCCATCGTTTGCACAATATATTACTTTACTAAGCTAGATTAATACTAATTATAAATAGTTCCAGCATCATCAAGAACAATAAGGAAGGCTTGAAGTGAATACAATAATCTAAACGGTTTTTCAAGATGTGAAGATCACTTCTAAAATTGCCTCTAGAAATATTGAAGGCAAAAGTTCAACTTTTTTACAAGACGGATGTCTATAAACCTTTTCAACGTGTAACAACTCAGCCGGTATTTCGTCGCCTACAGCCCAGCTTTCCCTAGTGACCGCTAGAGGCGCTGCTATCGATGTCCACCCGTGCCGCCTAACGGACAAGTGGTGAGAAGATGCCGAGTGTCGAGGAGGAGACCAGTGACACCGCGGGAAGAGCGGTGATGGAGGTGACTCCGGCGTTCGACGCCAGGACTATTCCGGAGTTCGACGGAACTGGAAACGTAGTGGAGTGGCTGGAGCAGGCTGCTCTCCTGTGCGAGCTGCGATCAGTGTCCTTGATGGCTGTGTTGCCGACTCGCCTGCGCGGCGGTGCTTTCGCGGTGTGGTCCCGAATGCCCGCAGCGACTCGTCATCAGCTGCCCAGCGTGAAGGCTAAGCTGCTGAGGGCCTTCGCCATGGACCCGTTCACAGCGCAGGCGGAAATGGCTCGGCGTCGCCTTCATCCCGGAGAGACGGCGGATGTGTACTTAGCGGCGCTGCAGCAGCTCGCTGAGTTGATGGGAGGTCTGCCGGAGAGAGCTATCGCCATCACCTTCGTCAATGGGCTGCCGGAGGCTGCGCAAGCTGCGGTTCGGGACGGGCTCGGAGACGAGTTCACTCTCGAGTACGTCCTGGACCGAGCGAGAGCTGTACTGTCCAGGACAGCAGTCACGGCAGCGCCACCGGCGGCGGCAGCGGCGGCGGCGGCGGCGGCGGCGGCGAGTGGGCCATCACGTGACATTTCAAGGTCAAGTCGCCGGCCGGCTCCGATCAGATGCTGGATATGTGGTCGCCCAGGTCATATCGCCCGGATGTGCCCAAACGGCTGCGGCGGGGGAGCTGCATCAGCGCCAGCACCTCCTCCGCCGTCCACCGAGCCGGCAGCAGAGCGCCGGTAATCCAGATGCTGCTCGACGGGCGACCGTGTCACGCGCTGGTGGACACGGGCTGCGAGGAGACCGTGGTGTTCGCGGGTTGTGTCGATAAATGGGATCGATGTGAGACAAACTTGACCGCGGTGAATGGGAGTGTCGTGCGATGCAGCGGGAGTGTAGAGGTGCTGCTGGAGGCACAAGGCCGGCGGGCGGTGGTCCGTGCTGTGGTAGTGGCGGAAAGGTTGTTGGGTGTTGACGTGCTGTTGGGCATGACCGGGTTAGAGGCGCTGGGTGGTGTGTTTGTTAGTGGTGGAGAGGTGCGTTTTGGTGGTAAAGTGGTGACGGGGGAGCGTTCGGGGTGCGCCGGTGTAAAGGCAGAATCGAGCGGTATGTCGGCAGCGGTGTCTCAGGGGCGTGGTCCAGTGGACAGACAGATCGAGACGGCTGATTTTGTGGCTAAGTTCAGCGACGGAAAGTGGACAGTTTGGTGGAAGTGGGCCGACGGAAAGGAGCCAAAACAACTCAAGAATACTGTGCCGCAATATCGCGTGCCGGCAGAGTCGCAGGAGCGGTTCGACGCAGAGTTACGGCTGTGGATCGAGGAAGGGTGGCTGCAACCGTACAATGAGCAGGAACACGGGCCGGTGCGTGGCCTAATTCCGCTCATGGCGGTCACCCAGGAAGCCAAGGACAAGGTCAGGCCGGTGCTCGACTACCGTGAACTGAATGAGCACCTGGTGGCTCATACGGCTGAAGCTGATGTGTGCCGCGACCAGCTCCGCAAGTGGCGGCAACACGGCGACGATGTGGCCGTCATCGACCTGAAGAAGGCGTTTCTGCAGCTGCACGTGGCCCAGGAGCTGTGGCCGTTTCAGACGGTAATCGTGGACGGCCAGCGACATTGTCTGACAAGGGTCGGATTTGGTCTCAGCGTTGCCGGGTGGCTGCGGCCGGCCGCTGCCTGGCTGAAAAGGGCGGCGAACAAGGTCACCAAAGATTGGGACTCACCGATCACCGACGATGACCTGCGCAAACAAGTCAGTGATGTGGCCCGGCGGCTGGCAGAGTGTGACCCGGCACGAGGACAGTGGTGCGTCTCAGGAGACTCGGTGACGGTGTGGACTGATGCCAGCTCCATCGCCCGCGGCGTAGTGCTAAGTGACCCCACCACGGGTGAGGTTATCGAAGACGCCGCGTGGCTCCGATCTGACAGTGACTCAGACATGCACATAAACCTATCGGAGCTGGATGCCGCGCTGAACGGTATGAATATGGCGGTGGCATGGGGATTCAAGCGTGTGATCCTCCGCACAGACTCTGTCACTGTTCAGCGCTGGCTGACCGACGCTCTGACAGGCCGTGCCCGACTGAGAACGAAGGCACAGTCGGAAATGCTGGTTCGGCGGCGGGTGGCCGTTTTCAAGCAGCTCTCCAGCGAGTACGACCTCGTCGTGACAGTGGAGCTCGTGCCGTCGGCTGCCAACCGTGCAGACGAGCTCACGAGAGTACCAAAAGAGTGGATCAGAACCGGAAGCGAGCAGGCGACAGGTGTGGTGGCGGCCGTTAGGACAGCTCGACCGGAGGACATAATGGCGGTACATGAAAGTGTGGGACACCAGGGAGTGCGGCGGACGTGGTGGTATGCGCGCCGAGAGCTGGGAAAGAGCGTGACGAAGTCGGCCGTTCGTCAGATCGTTAGATCGTGCCAGGTGTGTGCGTCGATCGACCCAGCCCCGTCGCGCTGGAAGCATGGTGCCTTGGCGGTCGAGCGCAACTGGGAGCGGCTGGCAATGGACGTAACCCATTTCCGCGGAAGACACTATCTCACCGTGATTGACTGTGGGCCGTCGCGATACGCCATGTGGCGTGAGATCCGCCGCTCTGACGGGAGCGAGATCGTCAGACAACTCGAGGCCCTGTTTTTGGAGCGAGGAGCACCGGCCGAGCTTCTAATGGATAATGCGACCGAATTCAAGGGTCGAGAGCTGAAGGCGTTCGCGGTGCGGTGGGACGTCGAGCTGAGGTATCGCGCGGCCTATGAACCTGGTGGGAATGGCATCATCGAGCGCCACCACCGCACCATCAAAGTGATGGCCGCCCGTCAGGGATGCACCGTACCAGAAGCCGTGCACCGATATAATGTCACGCCCAAGGACGGGCGTGATATTACCACGGCCCCGATACATGGTGCCTACCGTCAGGCTGGCAGAGACTTGTGCGTGCAGTCACAGGGAAACACAGCTGCTCCTCCTCAGACGGCCGGCCAGCCTGGTGTGTATCAGCCCGGTGATGCGGTGTGGGTCCGAAAACGGGGCGATCGGTGCACCGCCGTGTCAAAGGAGGGCACTGTCACCAAAGTCGTATCCGCTCAGACAATTGAAGTGGATGGAGTCCCATGGCACGTGCGGAACATTCGTCATCGTCTTGCCAACAACGGTGACGACGCAATGGCTGCTTCGACGGATGATGGGCAGGAAGAGGAGATCGCCTGTCCGGTTCCGACCGCCCATGTGCCTGGACAGCTGGCCATTGAGGCGCCGGCGGCGGTGGAGCCGTCAGAGCTGACCCCAGCTGTCGCGCCGACCGAGCAGACCGAGCCGGTCCCTCGAGCAGCAGCTGAGGCGGATGGCGGTGCCGGAACAGAGGAGCGGATCCATACAGTGAAAGTTGTAAAAACAGAAACTGAGGGATTGTCAAACGACCGTGTGAACGAAGGTAGAGCGCCAGCGGAAAGTGTAGATAATATCGATAGTTATAGTGACGTGCTAAGAAGGGGTTTGCGCTGCAGGCGTGCGCAACTCTTCGGCGCTCCCATCCCCCATTAGTTAAACTGTAGTTAGATGTGTTCTTTAGGAACAGGGGGGAATGTGTCTCTCTGTTTGTTCACATAGTTTGTATTCTAGCCTTGTCGCGTAGGGTCGGCGTCGGGTCATAAGTGGTCATAAATGGAGGTCTATGGCCACACATGTGCGCGGCAGCAGGGACACGCCGGCCCGTATATCGGGCGGCCCGGCTGGACATTGGGAGACGGGCGGGCAGTGGAGAGCAGGGCGGCAGAGAGAGAGGACGGGTCGGTGTGCGCGTTGAGATGTCTGAAGGGTGAAGAAATACAGTCTACGATAGACGCAAAGTTTGAATGCCACACAGCGGGAAATGTGAGACAGGAGGGGAGGGTTGACCTTCCGTCCCCCGGCGGCACCGGTCAAGTCACGACCCGACCCCGCCCTCGGGGTGGACACGGACTGTATAAATGGTCGGACAGCGGGCAGCAGGGGCACAGTCAACATCGACCAGTCACCGAGCAACACAACATGATCAAAGTAAGTAAGAAGCACCTAAACAGCCCTCTCACAACACATTTAAGTCGAATAAGTAATTCAGCCTAGCCCGGCAGGCGGTGGGCCTACCAGCCACCTTCCGCGCGGTGGGGGGGGGGCATTTTTTTGCCCCCCGTATCTCCGAAACTACTGAACGGATCCGGAAAATTCAAACGGCGTTCGATAGCCCTGTCAAATTTGTCGAAGGAAACCAAACTTCATTGACCTCGGGGTCACCGATGACGTCACAGGTCAGATCAAAGATAAAATGTTTCACCGTTCACGGGGCTTCTAGGGAAAGCGCTATAACACCGAGTAAAACGCATTTTATCGAAAATCAGCGATAAGGCGTCAGTTGTCTAGTACATATGTTGCTATTAGATGTCACTGGTCATACCAGGTCAGGTCACAGGTCAGGTCACCAAAGGTCACCAAGGGTCACCACATCAGCCCGACTTCACTAAGGTTATGCGATGCATGTTTTATGGCCAGTTTTTCATTTCCAACTCAATGGTGTTGGTTATAAGACCATCAGGTACGGTTTAGGTCACTTTCTGGTGGAGGTCAGGTCAAGGTCAGGTCAAAAAAGGTCAAATTTCAAAGTTGATTTTTTGCATAAAATGGGTATTGATTCGATGCAGCTCGTCACGAGGAGTCTAATGGTGGTCTTTGTTTTGCACTACGAGGTCTAGAATTGCTAAAAATTAAGTTTGAAAATTTGACGTCATCAATTTTGAGCAGTTTTGTCGCTATAACTTGGCCAAAAAAGAGGTATCGATCTCAAATTTGGTATGTAGATCGAAGGCGGTAGGGACTATCACATATATTCCGGTTTTTTTCGAAATTCCAAAAACTTTTTGGATTTTTTTGGCTATTATATTCAACAAATCTATTTTTTGATTTTTGGGGGTCAAAATCCAGCAAATTCGAAAAACCGAAATAGCAGTTTTGTAGCCCGTTTGATTCCACACCTTTAATGTTGAAACATTTTTCTGTATCTCTAAAGCTGTAGGCCTGACAGCTCTTCCCGCGAAACCTTTTTTTTTTGGGTCGAAAGTGGCAAAAATGACGTCACTCTGACGTCATTATCGGCCAACCTATCATAGCCTTTGGAAAAATGTTTGGTCACAATGTGCGCTAGCTGCTCCCGGGAGGGTACTGAACTACTGAAAGTTTGGTGACGATCGGCGCAGCGGTTCTCGAGATATATTGAAAAAACTAAAGGGGGGCAAAAAAATGCCCCCCCTCCACCGCCTGGAAGGCTAGATATGTGTGTATTCTCGATAAAAAAGAAAACTGAGAACAATGCTTGTTTCGAAAAAGATGTGTCATCTTATGGAAACACAACTCATTTGATTTTCGTTCATGGCAATGTCTCATCCTAATTTGTTTTCAGTTTGTCGTTTTCACCCTGTGTATGGGCGCCGCGGCTGCCGGCGGTGGATATGGTGGTGGATATGGCGCCCAGAGCCACGTCAGCGTCCAACAGTATGTAAACTAAAATAGTGAACAAATGATACAAATCAATGCAACTTTTAACATTGCGGTAAATACAATCGGATCACTTGAATCGCATCACTACAAAAAAACTTGAATCGTTCGTGACCTAAATTCCGCGTAAAAATAGGTTCCCGGCTAGGCAATTCAAGTAACTTTACTAAATTTATCTTCAATTTAATTTATTGCCAATCATTGAGAGCTAGTTAAGTGCCACACGTGATTTTCAATCGTCTTACACATGCACCTTTTTCAGGTACAATCCCTGGGGCAGCAGCAAATACGGAGTTCATCAGACTCACGCCACTTATGCGTACGTATATAAATTTACCAATTGGGAGGTAATTGCAGCTAATTTGTTTTCTGGTTCTTTTCAATAAAATATATCTAACTTTTCATCGTGATGAAAAATAACCGGTGGTAATGATGCTTAGACTGATGTTCAGTGATTTTATCAAGCGAAATCCGATGGAAATGTGTAGGCACACGAATAACCAGAATTTATTTTTGTTTCGACAGCGGCCATGGCGGTGGATACGGCGGATACGGAGGATACGGAAAATTTGTCGGAGGACACGCCAAAATCTACGCTCAGGCCCAGGGATCTGGTGGATATGGACACGGCGGATACGGCGGTGGACACAGCGGATACGGCGGTGGACACGGCGGATACGGCGGTGGATATTCCTACGGATACAGCGCTGATGTTGGACACGGTGGATACGGTGGATCCGGCCATGGATCAGGATATGGTCATTGATTGTCGTTTATTTACTTACATATATATGATGCTCATGAGTGTTGGATGTCGGAGTGATATGTATGTACTTCTCCCGTCACATCGCGTATTGAGAACATGTGGCTGTCTTTGTATGTACTTACATGAATAAATGGAAATGGCAGTACAGTTATCATTGAATGCCGTGTGTCCCAGTCAATCTAAAAGTTATATGAAGCCAAGCGCTTGGTGCGACAGTGTAGTTGCTCCTCGTTGAGTTCTCTGGCCAGCGTCACAGATGGTGTCGAGAGCGATCACTGTATCAGAACACTCAGTGAGTGCACCTCGGCGTCTCCGACCCACATCAGACTCCGCATCCGACTGACGCTTCCCCGCGGCGGCCGACCCAGCGCCGGGTCACGGCCGCCCCGAGGCAGCCAATCAGCGACCGACAACGAGCACCGCCGCAGGCGGCCCACGACCCGGACGCGTATTCCCCGATTATATGACAATTTTGAAAACATCGGCCCAGTTTCAATAGTAGCCACAGAAAGCTGAAACTCTGATTGAGGCTCATGATGAATAAAATTGATATAAGAATAACCAGTAACCTCATAATATAAATCTGAAATAGGAGCCAAAAGTTATATTTAAGATTATCGAATATTTCGCTCCTGGAGCTTCGTCAGCGATAATTACAGAAAAACATATCATAAAAAAACATATGTTTTAACAAAAACATAAAACATATAAAAACATAAAAACATATGTTTTTCTGTAATTATCGCTGACGAAGCTCCAGGAGCGAAATATTCGATAATCTTAAATATAACTTTTGGCTCCTATTTCAGATTTATATTATGAGGTTACTGGTTATTCTTATATCAATTTTAGTAGCCACAGAAAGTACGTTTAGCGAAGTCGTGAATTGACCACATCTGTCTTCTTTCTGTCACAGTTTCGCAGTTTCACAGTCACAGTTTCATCTGTCACAGTTTCATGTGAAAGATACCTTTATGCAAGCAGACAGAGGTGGCAATGGTCACATCATCCCCTTCCCTACCCATCGTGACTGAAAAGTTGGTTAGATTAGACCTGGTGATGGTTGACTTCACCGAAAGTAAATCCGGGATTAGTTAATGACACGTTCTGCAGGTGGGGCATTCCACGATAGATCGTACCAGGCCCGTCACCTTCATCTCTTAGATTTGAATGAAAATTGGTACTAGGGGTACCGCGGCAAAGCCAACCAGCGCGGCGCTGGACAAACAGCGCCGCCACAGAGATGGTTAACAGTCGGGTTAGACCACGAAGCTGGATTAATGAGATAATATTGCACATCATTCGATTCGCAAGGTCTTCCCGAGTCCATTGGTAGCTTTCCCGTCTCTCTAGCTCAATTTGATCGAGAGTTATTGACGAAAAACTCTTATGACCCTAGTGACGTACGAATGACGTCACGCAAGGTCAACAATGCAAACGTGAGGCAAAATTGACTTCAATTGGACGTTCAGTATAACCAGTGATGTCACTAGGCAGCTTTACCACGCCATTTGTAGGCTCTCTTCCCGAAATCACAATTCGAGACCATTACGGTGACGCAAAATAAGTACATTTATAGAAAGAACACCTTCCTAATTTTTTGCATACTACTTAATAATGATCCAAAAATGTTTTTAAGTAAATACAAATTCAAAAAAAAAAATTTGGTCCCAAAGGCATAAAAGAGCAAATGAAAGAAAACTCGATGTGTTATATATCAAAAATAGTTTATATTTCACAATTTTAAAAATGCATACTATTTTTTGTTTCAATGCAAGTTCAATGCCGTATAGCATTTGGCATTTGGATTATCCGTCTTAGAGTTACAGCCCGCCAAACTTGGCGCTGCAGCGCAAGATCCAAAACATGTTATACATTATAACTCAAAAACTACTCATCTGATTAGCCTGAAATTGTCACAGGAGGATTCAGAGTCCCTGATTACCCCTTATACCAATTATCGTTAAAATCCGAGAGATAAGGGTGTCAAATTGGAAAAAAGTGGTGCGATCTATCGTGGAATGCCCCAGGTACGACAGAGCTTAAAAAAGAGATTGAAAAACAATGTATGGATGCTATCGATGGTCATTAATTTGATTGACAAACCTGATCTCATCGATAAGACCGACTTTAAGATGATGGAACATGCAGCACATTTCTATGCAACATTCATCACCATACAGACAGAGGAAGTATTTGCTTAACGACCATACCCGGCATAACCGTCCTGTCCGACATCAGCACTATATTCGTAGGCGTATCGGCCGTATCCACCGTGTCCAGCGTCGTATCCACCGTGCTCATATCCACCAGATCCACCGTGTCCATATCCCTTTCGTCCATATCCGCCAGAACCGTATCCGTCATGGCCACCGATTCCCTGAGCCTGAGCGTAGACCTTGGCCTTCCCTCCAGTGAACGTGCTGTATCCTCCGTATCCGCCGTATCCACCGCCCTGGTTTCCACTGTGATGAAACAAAAGTATCATCAGTATTCAAAGGATACTCCAGCGTTACAAACTACGTTTGGGCTATGTTGAGCCTACTGGTAAAAAAAAACGTGACAAAGCACCCACGCAAAACGTATCATGACATTTTTTAATTCGTATGTAGAATGCTAAAAACAGAGATAGGCGTTCATCAATTGCAAGTTAAAGCTCTAAACAAAAAACAATTTTATTGTCATTTCCCACTACAAAAAGTCATTTTTTTTTAATTTAGTTCGAATGGTTGAATGGATGGATTTGAGGAATCAGAGCCCGCACTAAGCATAGCTTGTTGTGCCGGCTCTGACCCCACCACCCGATCGCGCAATTCCGGTTGTACGGCAGAATTTTGTCCGAACGTTTAACGTGCCCTCACGACTGGACACGGCCCCCTCCGCTCACTCAAGTTACTTGGCTTCTGTGCGGCCCCTGCCACAGACACGCACGTCATTAGACGTAGGAGCTAAATGTGGCCGCCCGCACCGGGGCTTGAACCGGGCCCTCACTACCGGCTAAGCGTCGAATTCCGGCGCTTTAATCCACTCGGCCACGGAGGGGACATATTGAACATTTACATAAGCCATTTGTAACATTCAAACTGATACTTACATTTTGTTGGCATGAGTCTGATGAATTCCGTAATTGCTGCTGCCCCAGGGGTTATATCTGAAACAAGGACAATTCATCGGTAGGCATAACGTGTCATAAATCATAACCACACCCACCAAACCAATGAAATATGGACGGCATTACGATGCAAGGCAATGCATCACATAAATCGGTATATACCACGCTAATGTGGCACATAAAGATGATCTCACTGTTGCACGCTGACGTGACTTTGCAGTCCCTCCAGTGCCCCGCCAGGGATTCCATCGGCAGTCGCGACCATCTGTAACGAAATTCGTTCCTACCCCGTCCTCCACCTCCCTCTGTACCTACTTACTGCCCAGCCCCCTCGCCCACTTACAATATCCTTATATGGTCCTCACTCCTCACCTGCGACGCCTGTCCTAGCCCGCTTCTGATTGGTGCTATGATATGACGTACATCTATATGTATGACGTGTGTGTATGACGTTTCAATATAGCGGCCGACGCCGAACGCCGAGCAGGAGCTGTGAAAGATTCATTCGAAAGCCAACCGCCGTAGCGGCCTGACGTATCGTTATTCAAAGTCTCGGCCGACTGTTTATTACTTTTGGATTCTGTCGTCAAATTTGCAATACATACTTGAAGAAAAGAAAAACCGTGTTGGTTATACGGCTGAAACAAGAGGTCCCCAAACAGACTATCACAGAAGAAGAAATTGTTTATTTACTTTTTACATTTGTTACAAATGGTGCCGTGACCCGGATCAAATAAAAAAAAACTCAAGAATTGAAATTGGTTCCGCAAGAAATTGCTCTACAAGTCTACGAACAGTAAGCTGTCACTCTTTCCTATCTTTTCCCTGAACGTCTTCGCCCACATTTTCGCTTTCGATTGCTCAACTGTTATTGTGCCTGTGTATATTTGTGTTATTTTTGCATTGTGTGACTGTTATCTCAGCATTTCGTGTGTCAACTGAACTGTTTATTTGGCAACGCTCCATAAACACCACTTGTTTGTATTCGCTGATTGATTTATACTTACCAGAGTTTTCAAAATGTCCGAGGCAGTCATCACCAAAGCGCTCCAAAATATTTGTCAGGAACTCCGTATTCAGGGTCTAGCTCAGCACATCCGAACATTCTCCGGGGAGGGTTCCGCCAAATTCGCCCAATGGTTAAACGACATGGATCAGATATCTATTACCTGCGATTCAGAGCGTATGTGTGTTTTGGCGACCATCACTTTAAACGGATCCGCTGGTGCGTACGCTTCACGCATGCTAAAAGAAAACCCCCAAATCACGTGGTCGGAACTCCGACGCAAACTAAAGGAAAGGTATAGCGAAATGACTGATCCGTACCTGGCTTCGGAAAAATGCAGACGTCTAAAACAGAACCGTGGTGAGTCGGTACAAAATTTTGCTGAAAAGCTGCGGACAATGGCATCGGAGGCATTCGAAAATCTCTCTACCCCTGAGGCGCAACGCTTCCTAGTAGAAGTGTTCCAAAAAGGCGTGAGCGACGACAGCTTGGCGCGAAACTTGATCAGGAAAAGATTCACTAACCTCGATGACGCCCTCGCTTTCGCTGAAAGTGAGCAGCAGGCCGACAGGACTTTCCAAGTCTGCCGCCATCACTCCCCTCCTCAGTCCGACGTCGAACCCATGGACTGCAGCGGTATTCAGTCCGCTACAGACTCTGAACTTCGGACCACTATTCAGAATCTAACCTCCCAAGTGCAGCGAATGTCACGCGACATCCAAAAACTGAAACCGCAAAAACGTGCTCAGACCGCCCCACCGCAGGTGCGTTTCAACGTACCTCCGACTACTCCCCCACAGACTTACTTCAACGTTCCCCCGACAGCTCCCCCGCAAGTCCGCTTTGATGTTCCACCCCCGCTGATGTCGTACTATGGCAACGTACAAACTCCCCCTCAAGCCCCTCAGACTCCCAGACCGAACTACCAGTGGACTGAAGATGGATCCCCCATCTGTATCGCTTGTGGCACACCTGGACATGTACGCCGTACGTGCCGACGCAACTCCACCCGTCCTCCTCCCCAAAGTACCCAGGGAAACGCGAACGCGCGTCTCGAAAAATAGCGACCAGAAACGCGCCAAAGAAAGACGGTCCGAAACGGAAAGTTTCTACAAAGAAACCTGGACCGCAAGCAGCACAAATTAAAATTAAACCTGATACGCCGATGTGCTATGTATCTCTGAGCGACCAAAAAGCCTATTCGTTAGTAGATTCAGGAGCGGACATATCCCTTATTTCACGTGAAGCTTTTGATAAAATTCAGTGCAGGAAAATCAAGGGTTTTTCTACGAGGAACTGCGTTCCTATTCGTTCTATCTCTGGTCATAGACTCACAAACTTCGGAACGGCCGTACTACAAGTCAAAATTGCAGGATTTAATCAACCGTTCAAATTCCAAATCGTAGAAGGTCTGAAAAACGACTGTATCCTAGGCAACGACTTTCTCTCCGCATTCGGTGTTCAATTGGATTTTGGACAAAAGACGATGAACCTCAACGGTAACGTCATCCCTCTGCGACCGCAACGTCTGACTTGCCAAACGACGACATCTTTGGTTCGAGTGCCTCACAAAGTTACAATTCCTGCTCAGTCGTATATAGAGATTCCTGCGTTAGTCAACCGTGTTCAATTGCTGGATCAAGATTGCATAGTTCAACCTTTGAGCAATGCACCCGTTCTAGGAGAAGAACCTGGTTTGTGTTTGGTTGAAAGTGTAGGTCGCGTAGACAAAAACAAGCGTATTACAGTCGTGATAGTGAACGCCACTGGTAGGGATTACGTTTTGCCTTCTCGATCAGTCATTGGCATTGCGGAAGTTTTAGAAGACCCGGAAGGATGCATATTTACAGCTAGTGAGGAAGGTGACCAGTGTAGTGAACCGTCAGATGACGTCCCCGAAAGTCAAAAAGCGCGATTGTCACATGTGTCCGAAGGTCAACGTAAAAAGATACAAGATTTCTTGGCCCAAAATGAGGATTTGTTTGCAAAAAGTGATTTGGATTTAGGTTGTACTGATTTAGTGAAAGCAACAATTGAAACTGGTGATCATCCACCAATTAAACAGCGACCTTACCGGTTGCCTTTCAGTCAGAGAAAACTTGTAGAAGAGCATATACAGAAAATGTTGCAGGCTGGCATCATTTCCCCTAGTCGTAGTCCCTGGTCTAGTCCGATTGTGATTGTAGATAAGAAGGACGGACAAAAACGGTTTTGTGTTGATTTGCGTGCTTTGAACAAGATCGTTGTCAAAAATAGTTACCCTCTTCCGCGCATTGACGACATTTTGGCTTCGCTTGAAGGTGCGAAATATTTCACTTCTTTAGATCTCCGCAGTGGGTACTGGCAGATAGCCATGGATCCCGAGTCAAAGGCCAAAACGGCATTCACTTGTTTCATGGGCCAATACGAGTTTGAAAAGTTATGTTTTGGGTATGTCAATGCACCCAGTCTGTTTTCAGAGCTTATGAATAAAGTACTGTGGGGCATTCAACACAAATTTACTATTGCGTATTTGGATGATATTTTGATTTATTCAAAAACCTTTGAGGAACATTTAGAACATATAGATGCAGTCTTTTCACGTTTGAGAGACGCTGGCTTGAAATTGAAGATGTCAAAATGTGAGTTTTTGAAACAAGAAGTAAAATACCTAGGCCATGTAGTTACTCCATCTGGTATCAAACCGGATCCCGAGAAAATAAGTGCAATACAAAATCTCCGTCCTCCGACAAATGTCAAAGGCGTCAGATCATTCCTTGGTATGTGTGGATTCTACAGGCGATTCGTTCCAAATTTTGCAAGGATAGCCAAACCATTGACCGAGCTAACAAAGAAAAATCGTCGTTTTTATTGGGATGATGCATGTCAGTCTTCGTTTGAAACTCTTCGTTCAGCTTTAACAGTTGCACCAATTTTGGCATATCCGAACGTGGATAAGCCGTACAAGTTATATACTGACGCGTCACAAAACGCCATAGGTGCTGCGCTAGTCCAAGAGACTGAATTGGGTGAAAGAGTCATCCAATATTTGTCGCATCAGCTCAACGAAACCCAGCAACGCTGGCCTACTATCGAGCGAGAAGCTTATGCGATTGTATATAGTGTACAAAAGTTCCGTCCCTATTTACTCGGTTGTAAAGTTACGATTATGACGGACCACCAGCCCCTCAAGCACCTGTTCACCAGTGAAATGAAGAATGCTAGGATTCAACGTTGGGCGATTATATTAGATGAGTATGGATGTGATATACAGTATATTAGTGGACGTCAGAATGTAGTTGCCGACGCATTGTCGCGACTGGACACCTCAGGGCCCAATCTTATAAACGCCGTGAAATGGATATGGCAGCACTCTAAGGCTGGATATATAGTACGCAATCTTATAAAACTCTGTGAAATCGAAAACACGGCACGCTCTTTACGGTATTGGTAGCCGCTGGTTTTGGGGATACCGTAAACTGATTTTAACCGTGAGCAGCTGTGCACATCTCAAAACACCGACAATCATCAGCTGTTTGCGGTTTCAGCGGCGTCCATTTCACGCCAGAATTTGTGGCGTACTTTGACGAGCTTCTCAGACAGTTTAATTGATTTAAGATAAATTCCATGTTTTTATGATACAAGTATGCAATATTTTACATTATGATACTTCTAAGATTAAAACAACCTCCACATATTAACTCATGATTTACTATAATGATGCTTAATTATACAGACAACGATCAATTTCAAAATATGTATTTCCAGGAACTAAATGCACACTAAAACACATAAAAACGAGTGTTCATCGTTATATGGCTTTATTTTTCAAATAAAAAGGGGATTTTTAAGAGGATTTTAGCATTAGTAACCGTCTTAGATTTTCGGCAGCCACTGCATTATAGAATCGGTATGGGTCTTTAGCCTATTCTCACGTCTCACGTATGACACAAATAACGGGCACTTCATGGCTTCTGATTAGATATTTAAATTAATGATGATATACCTTAGTTTGTCAAAAGAATTATAAATGCCTACTCACTATTCGTATTTCCTCACTTTCTGTTTGGCACAGTCACTGATCAGTGATCAATCTGTTGTTTCTCTTCCTGCATCTCGATCTGACTTCTGAACCAAGTATTTTTCTTGATATAGCTTTGATATGTAGACTGGGTGCTTCAATCCTTTGATGAATTGCTTTTTAGCTTTAGGCTAGGTAATAGGTACCTATGCTTGAATAAGAAGGAAAATAAGCTGTAACTTGACCTAATTCAGTTCATGTACGTAATCTTCAAATTTTAGTAGCTTTATCTTCATGAAAACAAGAAGGAAAATAAGCTATATCTTGAATTGATCCAGGTAATGCACGTATCCTGATGCTCAAATTGTAGGAGCTTCATTGTCAACGGCATTACTTCAATTACTGAAAGAGTAGCCGAGCTATAATTAAATGATTATTTAAATAATTCTTTAACAAATTTATTGCAATGCCTTAACAGCAAATAAATGCAAATGATAAGTTGAAGAAACACTTTATTCACTCGATTTTCTGAGCGCGAGAATGCCCTCGCTGAAATTTATTTGGTCGGCAATCCACTTTTCAGGAGAATTCTTCAAGCATGTTAGTGTTTTCCATACTTTGCTATCACGTTTTCCATAAATAATTTGTTTATTACACATATGTGTGTCTCTAAAAGAAATAAATGCCCAATAAAAATTAAAACACATCATTTTTGCTGTTCGCAAACAGTGCGCATAATTTCCAATAACGACGGCGACAAGACATTGACCAATCACGTTGCGTGTTTCCTGCTGGCGTTGATTTGTACTGTGGGCAAAATGGCGTGAATAGAATTACCATACTATTCTCTTTATAAGATTGCGTGAATAGGGTGCCGTAAATAGAGTGGGGTGGAATGATAGTACGCCATTTGGTAGCACAACCTTTATAAGATTGGGCCCCTGAGCGGTATTGTTTCTCGGGCCAAATCAGTGCGCAGAAATTGAAGACCACACTGAACGATTCGCTCGAGCCAATAGCAGAGTTTCTCACTGCCAAATTCCTTGAGCCAATAGCCGAGTCTCTTATTCGTGATCCTCGCCCTCGGCATGAGCGGGAGGAATTTGTTGGTGGTCGTGTGTTACGAAATGTATGCCAACATGAAAACACGATGAACATGAATCCATAGCGACTGGCGAGCAAAGCGAGAACACAAACAAAATAACCAAGATTCTTACCCACGGGTGCAGGAGCGAACCAACTGTTTGGGCGTGTCCCAAACAACTTTGCCAGGCCCCCCCCCCCTTCCCCGTTGAGGTCGTCATATTTGGTCACAGTCACTCACACCTGATTATCTCAAAACCTTAAAAAAGGCTAGAAAGATCTGATGTTTAATTCAAAATTTGATCTGACCTCAAATCCAAGTTTTACCGGGGTAACCATTACCTGATTGGAGAAGATCATATTGCATATCATTTGGTCCGTATAGATGATCTGTACACATTTCAGATGATTTCAGGGCTATATCATGTCTCCACCAAAAGTTAGGCACTGTCGAAAAACTGCCGGTGACCTTTTATGAAGTAGCCTGACCTTTTAAGTGACCAGTACAGTGGCCATTCCCTGTATCGTATCCATTCCATTTGGGTAAATTGGTCAATTTCCGCAAAAATCCTGTGGTGTCAGGAGGTATTTGCACTCCCTTTGTCTTGTAATGGTGGGGTCACAATTCTTACCCGAACCCACCACAGATATAAAACAGCGATGAATATCAATTATATTGATGCTGATACGTCATGCAGTTGAGTGAGTTTCAGACTTGAGGATAAGCTGTAGGAGAGGCAGGATTATATTTTTTAGATGCATGATTGCGTAGCTGGTCCCGGTTACCTGACCTTTGGTGACCTGAGGTCAAAAGTTTTGCACAAGATGCAGAAGAAGTACATAATAAGCATATTAACTCGCCCGGGCCGGGAGGAGGTGTTTGAACACCACCCCCTGCGCTGTGATTTTTCGCAGATATCTGAAAAAAGCGGCAGCGAGGAGCGCCGCCGTGTTTGGCACACCTGTTCGTGCATTTTTTTTCCGCACAGGTTGTGAAAATTTCAGGTCGCTCAAGGTTTGGTCACCAGGTCACGCCAGGTGACCTCACCTCAGAAAAGAATACGAATTACGAATGCTCGTCGTAGCTATACCGACTGAGCGATTGCCTTGAAACTTTCAGCGATTAATAAGAGTAACAGTACCTATCTATAAAACGTATATCTCGGAATTTCAATATCGGTGACCTAAGGTCAGGTCAATTTTGAGGCCTCTATTATAAGTTAATGGGAGAAAGTTGAAAGTCGTCTTTTTCTAGACACTCTTAAACATCGGGATGCAGGTAAAATTGATACACTGAACAGGAAAATGGCTACTGTGACCCCTCGTTATGCCCCCGAGGTCATTTCAGGTCACGAATAGTATCTAACAGTTTTTCGCTAAGAGCCTTTGATAGAAGCATATTAAATTGTGTTGCAGCCGCGAAATGCGACGAAACAATCACTGCGCTGAAACGTTATTTAGTCACTGATCAATGACTACACTGAACAGTAGGTAACCCATGCAATGAACAATAAACCAGCATAAAGAGTGAAACAGTTGAGTGGCTGCAATAAGTAGTGATCTAGTCACTGTACTAAGCAGTGAATAATTGGTCAAGTTGACACAAGGACGTTCCAGCAGTAACTGACTGTCTTAACCCTCGCCCTGGCAGGGGGGGGTCGATGCGACCCCCCCTAAGGTTTTTCGAAGATAGCGTAAAAACGGCGGCGCGCAGCGCCGCCAAATTTGGCACAGCTTATGGGGCAACCTTTTTACATATGACCTGAAAATTTCAGGTCCGGGTGACCTTGGGTCAGGTCACCAGGACAGAAAAACCGGTACAAGGTCATGGTCAAATTTCAATTTTCTTTTTGCACCTGTCCAACTCACAGTTTTGCACTGATTTCCTTCAAACTTTCAGGATGTGCTAAGTTCACCGAGTTGTATAACATATAGTTCGGGTTTTTTGAGGTCACTGACCTGAGGTCAGTTAGAGGTCATTGCGTCGTAATGTTAAGCCTATGGGAAAATACTAAATTCGGAAAATACTGGAGATATACGCTTCGTTTTATCACTTTTGTGCTTTGAAACCACAGTAATTAACAGCAGGTCACTTGGTGCTTCTTTGTTTGGTGTACTTATCCATGGGTCAGGTCAAATGAGGTCAACTGAGGTCAAATGACGTTTTTGCCAATCACTTGGCACATAATGACGCTAGAGCTTAAAAAATGGTATCATTGTGTTCCTGGTGATCAGCCGAATCGAATGATATGCGATATGATGCAATTTGGTTAACTTTAACTTAATTTATTAATTTAAGTTTACTTAAAATTTAAGAAAAACTTTAAGTACCCTTAATCAAGCTAAAAAGTATATCATTCGACGCGCCTTGACGTGCTGAGTTCACAGGTGCTTTTTGTTTTGCTCTATCTTAATTAGATCAAAAGTTATAAGCGAAAAACTTTTGACCTGTTTTTAGCGAAATTTTTGCATTCATACCCCCCAAAACCCCCCTAAATATTGACCTAGAGCAACCAAATTTGCACAGGGGCGAAAACTCCAGGGGGCCCACCTACCTACCAAATTTGGTGTTTCTAGGTGCCATAGGAGCCAATCGCGAGGGGGGGGGGGGGTCGCATCGACCCCCCCTGCCAGGCCGTGTTATGAAAAATGCCCTGCCAGGGCGAGGGTTAACTGACAGCAACGTCTGACAACGGTAATGGTAAGAAGGCGCAACTTCACAAGTTCGCCAACAGATGGCGACATCTGTCACAAAGTGACGGTTTGGTGGTCACGTGCGTCGACAATCCTCCAGCTCAGGAGAGTAGGGTCCACTGACATCTGTGTGACGTGACGGGAGGGAGGGGGGCATTTGGAGTGTTCGCGGAGGAATTATGAATGATTTTCTAATCTATTACTCATATTCGAACATCACAATTCGTTTTCATGGTGATTGTGAAACATATATTGTAAAAAGAATATGGAGGCAAAATTGCTGCTAATTTTTTAATGCATTGTTTAGATTATTTTGCCGACAAACATTGTTTTCGTTCAATATGACAAAGCATGTCGGATGGTCGTAAGGTAAGAACACCTAATCCCATCAAACCATAGCAATTTAGAACATATTTCTTATTTGATTATCGTCACTATGAATGCTCGTTGACATCCATTGTAATGAGGTAAACTGTCATCAAAAAACGTCGCCAGGTTAAACTTGCATAACTTGCAAAACGCATAATTGCATAGCTCCAAATCTAGTGGACTGAATGTATCCACCCCGTTCTCACGTTCCTTGTACACCCTACATCCGGACTTGCAGCGTTACTGTAAAATCATTCTTCAAACATACAAATCACCCATTCTGTCTCCACTATTGCTCACATCACGCTAAAAATCATGTCACGTCGGTCAGGTGCTTAACCTGCTAAATTCCGGTTACCTGCTCCACTTTTCGCAATCGCTGCCACCGTGCCACCAGTTCCCGTGCGCAATCCCTGTCTCCTGTTCCTTCCCGTAATGGTGAGCTCAGAGGTCACGATACGGGGGCGCGGTCTTACGTTTCTCTGGGAGCAGATCAAGGTCGATGAATTGATATCACTCGCCGATATAGCGGCCCGTTGCGGTTCAATGAGTTTACGTCTTACACGCAGCAGCCGTTACAAATGGAGCCGAGCTGTAGGAGCGTGTGCCCAGTGCACTATGTTTTAACTCGGGACCAAAACTGGCCAGGGCTCGTAACTAAGAAACTATATGAGATACAGACGTGTTTTTTTTTTTGCTTAACCCGCGCCCCGTAGGGAGGGGGCGAAACGCCCCCTGTCCTTTTCCGTCGATATCTCCTAAACGGCTGCAAATATCGCCACCAAACTTTTAGGACCACTCCGATCATCAATTGTACACATGGTGACCAAAATTTTTCTAGAGGCTATGAAAAGTTGGCCACAAATGACGTCAGAATGATGTCATGTTCTGCCATTTTCGACCGAAAAAAGACCTTCGCGAGAAGAGCTGTCAGGCCTACAGCTTTGAAGATACAGAAAAATGATCAAGACATAAAAGGTGTAAAATTGACAGGACTACAAAACTGTTATCTCGGATTTTTGAAATTTTCGTGTTTTGACTCCCAAAAATCAAAAAAAACATTTTTTATATATTAGCCGAAAATTCCAAACAATTTTTTGAGTTTCGAAAGAACGGTTTATATGTGATAGTACCCATCGTCTTCTATCTACATACCAAATTTCAGATCAATATCGCTTTTGGCCAAGTTATAGCGAAAAAAAACTGTTCAAAAATTATGGCATCAAACTTTCAAACTCAATTTTTGGAAATTGTAGACCACGTAGGGCAAAACAAAGACCACCATTAGACTCCACGTGACGAGTTGCATCGAATTAATATCCATTTGTGCCAAATATTAACTTTGAATTTTTACCTAATTTGACCTGACCTTGGCCAGACCTTCACCAAATCGTGACCTAAGCTAGCCCCAAAGGCTGCCTGACCCACATAATCACATTTTTCATGTAAAATGGACCATAAAACATGTATCACACGACTTTTTCATATTGTGACCACCCAGTGACCTGACCTCTGTGACCTGACCTGGTACCAGTGACCTCAGATAGCAAAGTATGTGTTTGACGAACAATGTACATACCATCAATGATTTTCAATAACTTACCAATTTACTCGATTTCACAACACATTTCTTGAAATGCCTGTGAACGGTGAAAATCCGACCTTTGACCTGACCTGTGACGTCATCGGTTTGACCCAGGTCAATACAATTTGGTCACAAGGTAGTCCCTCGGTTGGGCTATTGAACGCCGTTTGAATTTTGAAAATCTTGGACGCCCGAAAAGCTTGGCACGCCTTATTTGAGCGGGTCTCTCTCTCTCTCTCTCTCTCTCTCTCTCTCTCTCTCTCTCTCTCTCTCTCTCTCTCTCTCAGTTTGACTTGGACAGCAGCGGCGTTGTTGGAGGGCGCTCCGTGCTGTTGAAATGCAAAATGACCCTTAGGGCGAGCCGCCTTGACCTTCGGGTTGTTGTGCTTGTCCAGCAACCCCTAGACGACCCGTGACGTTTACGAAGGTGACTGGACATTCCTCTCCATTAGGCCCTCGGGTTTTCTTCGTCGGTTGCCGCTGAAACGCGGCAACGCTCTCGGCGGTATTAATCTACCGGGGCCATACTGGCCTGACGATACTTACTTAGGAATTCCCAAGACGGAATAAGCCTTTTTTGCTGCACCATTCGCCGAAAAACGTCACATCGCGCTGCAACTCGCGCCTCGTTCAAGCCGCACTTGGCCGCCGCGCGCGGGCTCTCAGCGACAAGACGCATCTTTTCCCAGCTACCAATCACTGAGTACGATTTCAAGGTCATAGTTGCACGACCATCAGCTGACCAGTAAATGAGGGGTCAATGCGGCTTAATTTGACTCAGCACGGGACAACTCACCAGGCCCGGACACCGTAAGGATTGACAGCCGGGTCATGCCTGCGGTGATTGGCGGATTATCCGCTACTCACAGCGCGCAGTAGACCGGGCGTCCAAGAGAGGTGCCAAAGCATTCCGGTCACCTTGTATTACATACGAATACATTTTGTTCGCATATCTGCACAAAGTAAATGTTCATCTGATGGGTTTTTTATCGTTAAATTTCACTGAGCTCTAGTGTATGATTCATATTTTTAATGGTGCTGTACAACAAGTCTTTTGCAGTGACAAAGTCAGAATGTGTCAGCTCGTTTGAGCGCCGGTCACTGCCGATACGAGCCACGTCCTTCAGGCTGCCAATAGCCACTGACTTGGTCATCAGTTTTCTAGCCACATTTCACAACTAAATAGCCAAACTGCCGGGTGATTTGAACTTTTTGTGTGCGCATTACTCCCAACGCAATGACTGGCCAATGCCGGCTCTGCTGTGGCCTCTGGTGTGGGTGTGGGCGTGGCCTCTGTGAAGGGGCGTGGCTCCACCGGCAGTGTGTCGGCCCGTATAAAGGCTTCGGTCGTCGGGTGGCCGTCACACATCAACCTGTGAGCTCCTGCAGTCATGAACAAGGTACTCAGATGGAAAGCGGGTAGAGACTAGAGACACTTTGGCAAAAGACATGTTAATCGAGTACAGGCAAAGCGTTTAAAATTAAACATACATAAAGGGCTGCTTACGTGGCTGGTACAGTAAAATGTCGGGAAAACTATTGAAGATTGAGACATACAGAGACCTTTTTATATCGAGAAAGCTGTGTCACTTTTGACAGTGTCGTTTCCCTTGTAGTTCTTTCGCTTATTTCAATGTTTTCCCCTGCAGTTTTTGGCTGTCGTTGTGCTGGCGGCGGTGGCCTCGGCCGCTGAAAAGAAGGAGGACCTCAAGACCGAGGAATCCCACCCGGTGGTCTCCTACGGCAGCGGGTAAGTTTCATTGGTGAAATGAAGCTTCAATGATATTCGTTACTTTTAATAAATATCATGGTTTCAAACTTCTTATTTACTAGAAGCACATTGACCGATTCTATACATCGGCAATTCTGTGACAATGGTGGAACTATTTTCTTCTCAGCTATGGTTACGGAGGCCACTCTGGTCCCAGCTACAGCCGCTCCCATTCGTACACCAGGACCTACAGCAAGCCCAGCTACGGATACGGACATGATAACAGGTGAGGGGACAGCTTCTTATACCTGGTGTACGACATCATTTGTAATGCGGCTTTTTCTAGACCATAAAATAATATGTGCATGGACTGATAGATAGCTCTATCAAATAATGCAGCCTTTGATCAACGGCGGCTCTTTTTCAGCTACGACTACAAGCCCAGCTACGGCTACGGCAGCTCTGGCTACGGCAGCTCTGGCTACGGCAGCTCTGGCTACGGCAGCTCTGGCTACGGCTACTCCCGCCCCTCGTACGGCTACGGCCACTCCACGAGCAACGGCTACGGTCGTCCCAGCTACGGTTACACCAGCTACGGCTCCGACAACAGCTACGGCCGCGACTACGGCTACGGCCATGGCTACGGCTCCGACCGCGGTCACGGCTACGGCTACTCTGGCTACAGCCGTCCCTCCTACGGCCACGGCTACTCTGGCCACGGCTCTGGCTACGGCCACTCTGGCTACGGCTACAGCGCTCCTTCATACTCGTACTCTCGCAGCTACGGCTATTCGGCTCCGTCGTATGGTTACGGATACGGCCACTAGATGTCACTGAACACAGTTGACCCCAAGATCTGACCTGGTCTGGTTTTGTCAGTGGTGGTGTCAGTTAGTTTGCCAGACGGTGACCATTAATAGCGAAAGGTCTTTCTGATTAGTGTTACTTATGTTCACTTACCCTCGCATGTGTACCTGAGGACATATTTAAATAAACTTTGCCGATAACCTCATGCTTAGAACCGCATGCCGAAAGATCTTCATTCATTGTGAGCTTTCAGTTGAGGTAAATATGAGATGAAGACCTTCACTACGGAAAGGACACTGGTAGGATTAGTGCATGTGTTTTTTTTTTTTACGGGAAAAAAACACTTCCAGTGAACTGAAGCTATGATTTCACTGACGATTATCGATATCGATTATCAACGAGCGATTATCGATATATGTATACAGGAACGAAACATCGAATTAAAGTCTTAACCCGCGCTCCACTGGGAGAGGGGGGGGGGGGGCTATTCACAGCCGCCCTCCCGTTTTTTCTGCAAAAACGTCCAAACCGCTTGGCGTATCGACGCCAAACTTGCAGTACCTTCGGCTGCATCAATTTGACACCATGTGTTAAACTACGAGCTTCGTAACTACCGAACATCGTCACATGACGTCACAGTGACGTCATGTTTGGCCGATTTCGACGCAAAACATTGAACCACGGCAATTGCTCCCAAGAGCTCAGTTTTCAAGCTCCAATTTCTTTACATGAGAGGACTCAGAATAGACTGCGTATTCAAACTGCTATTTCGGATTTTCGAAATTTGGAAAATTTTGAAAATTATTTTTAATAAAATTGAAAATTTATATTTTTATATTTCTTTCAAAAACTTTTTGACTTTTCGAGAAAAAAAAAACGGAATATATGTGATAGAAGACATGCTTATGACTTACTCTAGCAAGTTTTAGCTAAATATCTTCAAAAATGGCCAAGTTATTTGCATTATTGGAAAAAAATTCACAATTATAAATTTTTCAAATCAATTTTTCAGTACGTATATGACATCGTACACTAATATGAATAGCTTCATCATGTTTCTGAGCTCAAACTTCATCCAATAGACACCTTTTTTGTTGAACAATTTTAACTTCAAAATTTGACCTTTTTTGACCTGAAAGTGACCTGACCTAAGCTAAATTCAACTAAAAAATCACATCAAATTCGAAATATATGTCCTAAATTGACCATAAAACATGTGTCACGTGGCCGACGCATGATATAATATTTCCGTAACCTGTGATGACCTGACCCTGACCTGAAAATCAAAGTACAAGTTTGGTACGCTCAGGGTATCTAAAACATCTGTTAACAAGTGTGTAAACCAAAAATGAGCCTGATCTGACTTGTAAGACGGTGGCCAGAGCCCAAAATGTGAACAAACCAAAATACTAATAGTTTTTACTTTGACCTGACCTGTGACGTTATCGGTAACCTTGAGGTCAATGAAATTAGGTTTCGCTCGACAGTTTTTCCGGGGCTATCAGACGCCGTTTGAATTTTGACGATCGGCTCAGTAGTTTCGGAGTTAGGGGGGGGGGCTATGAAGAGTCCCCCATGGTAGGGCGCGTTATACGCAGACCCCAGTAGGGCGCGGGTTAAACCATGTCAACCACACGTAATCGTGATTTCATACACTCCTAGCAAGTTTTGAGGCTTCACTTTTGCATTGTTGAAATTGCGTGACGTCATGTATGGCGTCACCAGGGTCATAAGAGTTTTTCGTCAATAACTCCCAATGAAACTGAGCAAGCGAGTCGGTGAAGCCAACAAGGGACTCAGGAAGACCTGCCGAATCGAATGATGTGCGGCATGACCTCATTTGGCCAAGTTCGTGACCTGGGGGTCTCTGACCTGACCGTTTCCCGAGGTCAACGCCTCAAGTTGAACTCACCTAAACAACAAGTAGGTATACCATTCGACGCAACTGAGCAAAGCAAATACGATGCTGTCAATATCACGGCTCTGTGGGCATTTTTTGCGAAGTTAACCTTCGCCCCAGTGGGGGGGGGGGGGCATATGTTACCACCCTGTCGCGTTTTTTGCGTGTGAATAAAAAAACCGCGGCGCGTAGCGCCGCGCCGCTTGGGGTAGCTTTTGGTACATCAATTTTGGACAATGTGTGAAATTTTTTACCCCAGGTCATGTCAGGTCAGGTCACCAGGTCAAGTTAACTGACCAAGCCTAAAAAAGTTTGCAATCATGTCCAGCCTGCAGTGTTTGTCAAAAAGGTTTCAAACTTGGTGGATTGCATGCTGTTATGGGCGCCTACAATTTGTATATCTCGGATTTTTTATATCCGAGACCTAAGGTCAGGTCAGTGGCGTGACCTTTCCATTACAAGTCAATGGAGAAAAATGAAAATGCCTCTAGATCCGTGTGTACGCATAGGAACAGTCCAAATATTTCAGAATCATAATGATTTGGACCACCCGTGACGACCAAGGTGTCATTTTTGCTGATAGCCTCTAGGAAGGTCATCCGAGGTCATTTGAGGCTACAAACAGATTTTTTGCAAATAACTCGCGATTGGAGAGAGATAGAACGCTGGGGATGGTCTCATTGTGTTTGTCTTGTTGAGACGCATCGACTGATATGCAACATGACCTTTTCCGGCCAGGTCATGACCTTGACCTGAGGTCAAATTTTCGAGTTGACCTTTCAAGGTCAAATTATAGTTCATTCGACGCGTCTCGGCGAGAGGAACACGATTCTGGCAATATGAATGTCGTGGCTTTTTGTAGTCGAAAGTAATTGTCGAAAAACACTTTTCGTAAAAACAGCAATTTTTTGAGTTTTTGCCCTCTGGAGGCTAAACCGTTGACCTGAGGTCAATTTTGATAATAACCTTATCAAAAGAAAAGTTTAAAAGCTATCGATTGCTTATCCATGCGTTTTTCTAGCTACCATAGCTCCTGAGATAACGGCATGTTTTCTGAAAAATATAATGACAATTGGCAAATTTTGACCTTTGATGACCTCTAGTGACCCCAATATTGCTCTAAGATGAAAAATGACTGAAATACTTTCAAACGAACGCATTGAGAGCTATCGAATGCTTTTTACCGCATCTTTCTAGCCATCTTAGTTTTTGAGTTAGAGGTGGGTGGTAACATATGCCCCCCCCCCTCACTAGGGCAAAGTTGGCTGAGACCGCCACTGGGGCGCGGGTTAATTGCCAAAAACCAAACCCGTACCTTGAGCCATTCGCCCTGACCTCAGAGGTCATCGGTTGATCTGAGACCTGAAAATCAGAAACGTAATCGCTGCGTCTCGTAACAGCACACACGCTCGTTTTTTCCGCGACGCTCTAGCTCCATCAGGGGCGAGAGGGAGAGGGTCGTACCCCCCCCCCCCCCCACTCGGCCGGCGCGTATGTAGAAAACCAATAGGTCCGGCCAGAGAGAATGCTTGAAAGGCAAGGCCTACATACATGAAGTATATATTTTTTGCCCTGCACTATCGGCTACCAGAAGAAAAAAAATAGATTTTGCTAGTCCTGCACCTTTCTGCATCCGGCACAGTGCAAAACATAGTTTGTGATTTACTTCGACGATCTCGCTTGCTGAGTTCGGAGCTCCTCTGTTGCTTCCGTTCCTACATCGGTGAAATTTTTTTTTCCAAAGTTAGTTCGCGGAAGCCGGAAATCATTTGCTACGAAAAAGAAAAATGATCTGAGCAGAAACTGAAATCTTCACTGCAGTACATTTTTATTTAGGAAACATTTCAGTAACACAATACACATGCATACGTCAATATCAGTGCACTGGAATAAATAGGCGGACCTTTACCGTAAATGGTCACTGATTGGCCCATACTAACACCGACACTGACAAACCAGGCAGGGTCAGATCTTGGGGTCAGCTGTTTTCAGTGACATCTAGTGGCCGTATCCGTAACCACGGGACGGAGCCGAATAGCCGTAGCTGCGAGAGTACGAGTACGAGGGAGCACTGTAGCCGTAGCCAGAGTGGCCGTAGCCAGAGCCGTGGCCAGAGTAGCCGTGGCCGTAGGAGGGACGGCTGTAGCCAGAGTAGCCGTAGCCGTGACCGCGGTCGGAGCCGTAGCCATGGCCGTAGCCGTAGTCGCGGCCGTAGCTGTTGTCGGCGCCGTAGCCGGAGTAGTCGTAGCTGGGACGGCCGTAGCCGTAGCTGGTGGAGTGGCCGTAGCCGTACGAGGGGCGGGAGTAGCCGTAGCCAGAGCTGCCATAGCCAGTGCTGCCGTAGCCAGAGCTGCCGTAGCCAGAGCTGCCGTAGCCGTAGCTGGGCTTGTAGTCGTAGCTGAAAAAGAGGCACCGTAGGTCAGAGGCTGCAATATTTGACACAGTTATTTATCAGTCAATGCAAAGCCTATCTTATGGTTGCGAAAAAGCCGCATTACAAGTGATGTCGTACACCAGGTGTAAGCAGCTGTGCCCTCACCTGTTATCATGTCCGTATCCGTAGCTGGGCTTGCTGTAGGTCCTGGTGTACGAATGGGAGCGGCTGTAGCTGGGACCAGAGTGGCCTCCGTAACCATAGCTGAGAAGAAAGCATTTACAACATCGTCATAGAATTGCAAAGTTTTGGAATGAGTCAAGGCGCTCCTATAGCACAGTAGTAAAGTAGCAGCGGGAAAATACATGTAGCTGCTATACAAGTAACAAATATGATTGAAGCTTCATTTCACCAATGAAACTTACCCGCTGCCGTAGGAGGCCACCGGGTGGGATTCCTCGGTCTTGAGGTCCTCCTTCTTTTCAGCGGCCGAGGCCACCGCCGCCAGCACAACGATAGCCAAAAACTGGAAAAGAAATTAGATACTTGAAAAACATTCAAAGAAGCTATGTTGACAATATAACGTTTTTTTTTAAACATATTACAACCATCTATAAAAAAGGTAATGATGTGTGCCATGTTCAAGACTCTTCCCTAACATCTTATTTTGGCCGCCACTTCACCAACACAAAATCACACTCTAAACTTCATCTGCACTAGACTCGGCTATCTCCAGCAAGTGTGTCTTTTATACACATTCCACTTGTGTACCTTGTTCATGACTGCAGGAGCTCACAGGTTGATGTGTGACGGCCACCCGACGACCGAAGCCTTTATACGGACCGACACACCGCCGGTGGAGCCACGCCCCCTTCACAGAGGCCACGCCCACACCCACACCAGGGGCTGTATTCAGGTCGACGGCGTAAGTACAAATTTGGCGTAAGTTTAAAATCGGTATTCAGGTCTCTCTACTTACGCAATACCTACGCCAAAGCCGTCTACTTAAGTTATTTGGTATTCAGGTCCACATGTGTAAGTAGATTTGGTATTCTGGTCGGCTACTTACGCCGTTTTCGGATTCAGATAAAACAGCGTAAGATTTTGCTTAAGTGTCACGTAAGTGTTTCAATCATCGGACCATTGAAGTGGCTTATGGAATCACCCTCAGTAATGAAGCTGGTAACAGCTTGAATAAAATAATGTTACTATTTCTGGGTTAAATGACAGAGTGAGTAACACACCTTCTTTTACTGCATGTGTTCAAAGCTTTCATACTCTTATTATAGTTAAAGCGGTATATATTAATAACCTTATGCTCATATTTGTAATGGAATGAATCCAATGGAGTTCCCAAAAAAGAATCCAAGAAGTTTTGGATAATTTCATTACGAATATGAGCATAAGGTTATTAACCCTCGCCCGCACATGCCATTTTCCCATCCTAGAACGCACATGGGGGGGGGGGGGTTGCCAACCCCCCCCGCGCCATTTCGTTCCTGTTGGAGATAGAGCTTAGCGGTAAGACCAAAAAGATTCTTTGGGAAGAGACGAATCCAATGATACCCAGTTTTACCTTCTCAGGTCATTCATTGACCTTCCAGGTCAGGTCAAACTAAAAAAATGTTTTGGGTCACCGTTGGATATCAAGTGCGCTGCTTATCATATACCGATGACGATGCTGTTTTCTGGTGCCAAGCCACCTAGAACCTCTTTGTCACACTACCCGACCAGAATTTTGCTGCTGAGGTCATTTCAGGTCAAGTTAGGTCAAGGTCAATTATATGTGTTTGTATGTCTGTGTGTGTCTGTGTGTATACTGATGTGTGCATCGATTGTTTTTGGGTCCATATTACCACTGGTGGAGAATTGTGCTGGACTGGGGGTGCTCGAGCTCTCCCAATTCCACGCCGGCTTGGCTTTGGAGCCGCGGCCGGGCGGCGCGGGTCAAGGTTACCGCTAGGCGGCGGCGGATTTGCTGCGCCCGAGCACCCCCAGCTGGTCACAATTCTCCACCTATGCATATTACATGAAATTATGATCTGAGAAGCTTTTACCAAAAATGCAATCAAAAAAACTTCACAAAAACTAAATTCAGCTTGCCTAAAACGCAATTATCTTAGATGACCTAGGTTGACCTTGACCCTGACCTTGACACCTGTACATCGTCGAACAACATGTTCCATGATAGGTGGGAGGTAAGACTGGCAAAAAAGGCCGAAATCAAGGTGTCAAAAGCTCACAAGGCCCATGGCAAACGCAAGATGTTGAGAATTGGCTATTTGGGTCATGGCATGACCTGAAAAACAAGGTCATATCTCCGAAACCAAAAATCACAGAAACTTGAAATTTTCAGTGGACATCAAGAAAAGATAGAGGAGCAGCTATACGACAAATCAGCCTTCTAGTTCTAAAAATGTTGAGTGCAGAGCAGAAAGACTACCTGGGGGGGGGGGGCAACCACCCCCCCCCCCCCCGGCATGAGACGTTCGGGCCGGAGCAGCGGCACGGCGCGGCCTAACGTGTAATACGTCAGATTCAGTTTTACACTTTCTGAATGATTTCTTTCAACTTTTGACCTTTCAAAAAATAATTGATCTGCAATTGAACCAAACTTGACCGATGACAATATATCCGCTCCATTAAATCTTATGTGTTGTGTCGTCCATCAACCCGCGCTCAGATGTCATGGGGCTGACAAAATTTGCATCGTGGCCAGCCATTACACTATGCAACAAAAAATGAAACATTTTCTGTTCCTGGAAAGCGACCGAATTTTTCTTATTCATTGGGTCCTATTATAACCGAAATGGGCATTAGTTTTGATCTGAAAATGCTTTTCCGGTTTTCAGAGACGATTTTCGATTTTTGGCCCCGAAATTCGGTTTTTGGCCCACCGTGTCCGATGTAATTGAGTAATCGACTCGCGGTAACTTTCATCGCCTTTCCTATGCCACAAGCTTTCGAATGATATCTGGTTTTGCATATTTGCGTGCAAAAATAACGTCATAAATCTATGTTAAAGTAAGAAAATGTTGAAATTTTGTAAAAAATTGACATTTTTTTCGATTTCATTTCAAAATAGAGGAAAAACTAAAGGCCCCATCCAAATTCTGAGCCCAGTTCCTTGAAGAGCATTCAATTTCCGTTCGGAAGGTACCTTTTTAGTGCATTTTATCGGATTCCTGTGGCGTCCAGATTAAGTTAACCTAAACACATATCCTAAGTCATATCACATAGCATTAACCTGATAACGTATGTTAACGCCATAGGATCAACGAGGGGTCAACTGAGGTCATTTTGTTGACCCCTTGTGACCTCGGGTCACACGCAGGAACTTACTTTTGAGTGCTCAAGAACTTACTCAAGGACTGCTCAGTCCTGTCGCTCAGAATCTTGATCTGTTGGGGGCCCGTTTTTCAAGTGACTCAATCTGGACGCCACAGTAAACCGATAAAATGCACTAAAATAGTACCTTCCGAACGGAAATTGAATGCTCTTTAAGGAACTGGGCTCAGAATTTGGATAGGGCCTTTAGTTTTTTCTCTATTTTGAAATGAAATCGAAAAAAATGTCAAATTTTTACAAAATTTCAATATTTTCTTACTTTAACATAGATTTATGACGTTATTTTTACACGCAAATATGCAAAACCGGATATCATTCGAAAGCTTGTGGCATAGGAAGGGCGATGAAAGTTACCGCGAGTCGATTACTCAATTACACCGGACACAGTGGGCCAAAAACCGAATTTCGGGGCCAAAAATCGAAAATCGTCTCTGAAAACCGGAAAAGCATTTTCAGATCAAAACAAATGCCCATTTCGGTTATAATGGGACCCAATGAGTCCAAAAAAATCGGTCGTTACTCAGGAACAAAATGACTGTTGCATAGTGTTATTAATAATGACTTCTTGCTCGACACTGCTATGTATAATACAATTCCGTATTTCAGGAAACTTGCTATCAGTACAAAATCAAGAACGAGCGTGAATTGAAACGTTATCTATTTAATTAGAATGGTAAGAGTAAGACCACCTTGTAAAATACCGATTAACATAGTGCAGATATGAGCTGTAACCAAAAATATGTTCTGCATAACCTTTGGGCTCTATAACACACCTACGCCAGTATTCGTCCAGTTCGAGTTTACATTAAATTAACTGTCACATCAGCCGATGAAAGTCGCAGTGGTGGACTTACGTCACCTCTTGAGCATGCGTAAGTGCCTAATGGTAAACAAATAGGGATACTTACGCCAAATTTAAGTAAACTCGACCTGAATACCAAACTTAAGACTTACTTACGAACGCCGTCCGACATGAATACCAATTTGTCCGTCTTGCGTAAGTTGTCTGGGATTTATCAGCTTTTGCGTAAGTAACTACTTACGCCAAAAACGTACTTACGCCGCCAACGTGAATACGCAAACTACTTACACATTTGCGCAACTTAAGTAAAACTTAAGTTACGCCGTCGACCTGAATACGGCCCCAGAGGCCACAGCAGAGCCAGAATCGGCCAGTCATTGTCCGCGTAGTAAAAGTCAGTGAATGACTGGACAGAGTTAGGGTCTAGGGCGGCTAGGACGTTTGTCTCTAGTCGAGTTTTTTTTTGTGCGGCAGTTTGATCACTATTCGTAGGAATGTGTTCGTTTATTGGAAAAACAAGCCTGAGATGTTGTAGGAATATTCAACATCTTCAACATCTTGAGCATTTACGAAGTAAGAGAGTATTTTTATGGAGTATTTTGGCCAGCAGTGTCATTTGGCCACCCCACATTTACGATACCTGACAAAAGTGAATGAAATAATTATAGGCTTTATTTATGTGTCATTGGTTGAACTTATCTGTATTTTTTTTTCAAGAAAAATTCCCCTTTTTAATTTTCCTCAAAACCAATAAAACATGAATTTGATTAAAACATGTTAACTTTTATTTTCGTTCGAAAAATTGTATAGCATGTATAATTCGGGTTTAAGACGAATTTTGATGTCGTGGTCCCATTGCTTAGGATGCTAAGCGTTTTCAATAGTAATTTAATGTAATTCCGCATAACCGTAACGACTCTACAGGGTGATTTTTTTACTTGTTAAAAAGTAACGAGGTTTAGTGGCGTTAAAATGCAAATATATATGGTAAAATTATATACCAGCATGACGAGCATTCTGGGACATTTTGATTTCATGCAGACACGATGTGAAGGAACGTCCATCGTGTATTTTACTTGTGCTTGAAGTTACCCCCTCTCTCACCGACACGAATCAGCCCGCCTGAGCACGTGTTGAACAGTACCATGGACTCCCATGCTCATTAGGCGGACTGAAAAGGCTCCTATCACCCATTTTCAGCTCTGCCAGATATTTCCAATGTTTTCTTGTTATATCTGCCATACCTGGGTCCAAAAACTAGAAGTCTAGAAAAGGCAGGTCGAGGATTTTGCTACTGGCGGCCCTGGTGGTGTCTGATTCGCTGTTTTTTGTTTCTCCCTGAAGACTGATTCTTCAGAGGTTGCACATATGCCAGATGGACCGTTTGAAGGTCATTAATGACTACAAGCTTGTTCCTGCATTATTTAACGTCTTTCTGAGGTATCTCCTTGATGATCGTATGCTTCGAACTGCCTCAATGCTTCAAAATCATCATTTTGTGTCGTTCCTTACTGAACGGCGGTGGACCATGCGTGCCCGATTGGTGGGACATTTTCAGGCTCCATTGGGGCCGAGGCCTTCGGTTTAAAGGGACAAATCATGACACCATACAAAATGTCCCAGATTTATCTATCACGTGCATTGCTTTTTTGCACAAGATTTTTCGATTTAGGGACCACCATTGACGTTTACTTTTTAACAGTTAAAAAAAATCACCCTGTATAGACAAAACTTTTCAAAATGGCAATGCGCGTTAATTTGGCCGGTGCTAGTGGAGCAGCTTTGACGGTGCTCTCAGGATCGCTATGCTGGGACGGCCGACTTGATAAGGTCGTCGTGCCGAGCTGGTTGGATTTATAGCGGTTGGCGATGATACTGCGGCACAGTCTGCTTCCTAGGGGCTCATCAAGACACTGCGCAATGCAACACGACGACGATGCTAGAGATATGTTCAAACCAAATTGATATTCACATCTCCAGCTCGTTAACCTTCCAGGCGGTGGGGGAGGGCATTTTTGGCCCCCCTCCCCCCTTAGTTTTTTGGAAATATCTCCAGAAACACTGCGCCGATCGTCACCAAACTTTCAGTACCCTCCCGTGAATAGCTACTGCACATTGTGACAAAAAAATCCCAAAGGCTATGATAGGTTGGCCGCTAATGACGCCAGAGTGACGTCATTTCTGCCATTTTCGACCAAAAAAAGGTTTCGCGGGAAGAGCTGTCAGGCCTACTGCTTTAGAGATACAGAAAAATGTTTCAGACATAAAAGGTGTAGAATTAACCCTCGCCGGACCTATTGGTTTTCTACGTCCGAGGGGGCAGGGGGGGGGGGGGGGGGGGGGCGTGTACGACCCCCCTCGCCGTTTCGCCCCTGGTGGAGCTAGCGCGTTGCGAAAAAAACGAGCGTGTGCGCCGCTACGAGACGCAAAGATTGGTACCCGATTTTAAGGTCCTAGGTCAATTCGTGACATCTGATGTCAGGTCAAGCGCCCCAAGGTACGGTTTAGTTTTTGGTGAATAGCTTCGCAAAAAACGGCCGCAGAGCCGCGATTTTGGTAGCATCGTGTTTGCCTCGCTCAGGCGCGTCGAATGATATACTCTTTGTTCGGGTCAGGTCAATTTAGGGTGTTGACCTCAGGTCAAGATCTGGTCAGCATCCCTAGGTCACGAAGTTGGTCGAAAGAGGTCATGTTGCGTATCATTCGATTCGGCAGGTCTTCCTGAGTCCATTGGTGGCTTTCCCGACTCGCTAGCTCAATTTGATCAAGAGTTATTGACGAAAAACTAATTTGACCTTGGTGACGTCATAAATGACGTCACGCAAGGTCTATATTGCAAAAGTGACGCATCTAACCATGCAAGGAGTGCATCAAATTACGATTATGTGTGCTTGAGATAGTTGGAGATCGTTCCCGGTGCCAAAATAGCAGTTTTCATTTTTCCCCATTGACTTATAATGGTGAGGTCGCGAAAATGACCTGACCTCATATGACCTTTAGGAAAAATCTGAGATAAACAAGTTGTGAGACTTATAATGGATACTAGATCCTGCAAGTTTCATTTCCCTGTGACGTCTCCTCTGGCAGTGAGGGCGTTGCGAAGTTGCGACATCTGAAGACCGTGCAGAGGTTCACTTATGACGTCATAGGTCAGTGACCTGACCTGACCCAAAAATGCGGTTGGTGTCTGTTGAGACGCCAGGCAGTCGGTGATCGTCTGTATTGGACACCAGCCAAACGCACGCGACCTCTGTCCGGCTCCGACTCACGCGCCCCGCCAGCGGCTGACCGGCGGCCGGCGCACACATATAGCCCGGGGCATAGTGGGCCGCCAGTAGGGATGCAAACTCATGGCGGCATCACACCACCACATCTCCCCCCTTACGTCCCCCCCATCCTCGAAGCGCACGCGATAACGTCGATAGGGGCCGGCAGATATGATGCTACCACACCGGTCCCACCTTTTGGTCCTCACATCCTGTACCCGCACGCGCGTTCCGACAGGGAACTCCGGCAAGTCCCGTGCGTGCCGGTCAAACCACCGCTTCGCAGCTCGACGGCGAGAGTCGCGGCGGTCGTCGTCACGGTGGTCGCCATGGACGGGAGTCTGACTCTGTTCCCCGGCGTCGTCTGTAGGTCGGGGGTGGTGAGTCGGCTTGAAGTGCGACGGGTGCGTTGGCAGGTCGTCCCTCAGCGGCCGGCCGTAGACGATTTCTGCCGGTGACTTTCCGCTGACGCCTGGTGTGTTCCGCTGCTGGATCAGTCCTCTTGTCCACTCCTCCTCGTTCAGTCGTCCTCTGCTGTCGTCCCAGCATCGCCTGAGGAGTTTTTTGACGGACTTAACGGCGGACTCGGCAAGGCCGTTTGATCGTGGATAGTGCGGGGACGATGTTACGTGTTTAACACCCCACATAGCCAAAAACTCGCTAAACTGACGAGACGTAAAAGAGAGGGCGCCGTCAGACCTGACTAACTGTGGCACACCAACATCCCTGAAGATCCTCAATAAGGCATTGACGACGGCATTGGTGTCCATACGGGTGCCCGTGCATTGTACAAATTTCCACCCCGAGTAACCGTCTACAACAATGAGGTACTTGCCTCCTACGTGGTCCGCGAAATCCATGTCCAGGATCTGGAACGGGCGGTCAGCAGGTTCGTGTTGCAGCATGGTCTCCCTGGGGCGCGAGGGAAGCTCGCGCTGACACCGGTTGCATCCTTTGATGACAGCCTCGATGCTGGCATCCATTCCTGGCCAGAAGACCACACGGCGAGCGCGTTCTTTTGTTTTTTCCTTGCCAAGGTGACCCGCGTGGAGTGACGTCATCGTCGATCGGCGCAGTGATGCTGGAACGACGACGCGCGTGCCGCACAGGATGAGGCCGTCGTCCACCGACAGCCGGTCGTGCACCGGCCAGTACTTCCGCAACGGCTCGGCGAGGTCTGCCTTTGAGGACGGGAATCCAGCAAAGACAGCGTCCTTGAGCATTTGCAGTTCTGGATCCTCTGCAGTAGCACTCCTCACGCGGTCTAGTAGGAGATCCGTGTGGCTCGCCTGGAGTTCAGCAACCAGGACAGTCCGCGCAGCATGGACGTCGGCGTCTTCTCCGCATTCATCGTCTGTTGTGGCTGGTTGAATCGGACTCCTGGAGAGTGCGTCCGCTGCCTTGTGCCGTGAACCAGGCACCCAGCTGGCAACGAACGGCCCCACCTCTCCCATCTTCATCTTCAGGCGCTGAAGTCTCCGGTTCTCAATCTCGTCCAACGTTTTGCCGTTGATGATGGGTATCAGCGGCTTATGGTCGGTGAGGATCTGGAAGCTCGGAAGCCCAGCGAGAAAGATGCGACATTTCTTCAAGGCCCACACAACAGCGGTGGCTTCCAACTCGATGGTGGCGTATCGGGATTCTGTCGTCGATAAGAACCGTGACCCCGCCTGAATGACACGCCAGTTGCCGTCCTGCTGCTGTTGCCGGAGAACGAACCCGATCCCTTTGAGGCGGCTAGCGTCGGTCGAGAGCGAAGTCGGCCGACGGGGATCGAAGTACGCCAGAGTCGGGATTGACGTCAGCGCCGCCCTGGCAGACGCGAACGCCCGCTCATGCTGCTCGTTCCAGATGAATTCGTTCCTGGGGCTCAGGAGTGGTCGAAGTGGCGCGAGAAGCTCCGACAGGCTGTCCACAAACGGGGCGACCTGGTTCACAATGCCAAAGAAGCTCCTCAGCTCGGAGATGTTTTGCGGCGTCGGAAACGACGAGATGGCGGAGGTCATCTGCGGGTCCGGCCGGTATCCTTCTTGGGATATCATGAAATCCGCGAACTTGACGCTGCCCTGAGCGAGCTGTAGCTTTTGCCGGTTTAAGGAGATGCCTTTCTCCTCACAGCGCTTCATGAAGGCCCGGACGTCACGGGCGTGCTCGTCCCTAGTCCGGCTGTAGATCACGACGTCATCCACAATTTTCTTGTATCCAGTGAGGCCAGAGAACGCCTCGTCCATGCGTCGGTTGTAATGGTCTGATATGGAACTGACCCCGTACGGCGCGCGTAAGAACGCGTACCGACCGAACGGGGTGATGAAGGTCGTCTTGAGCACGCTGTCCTGGTGGAGTGGGCACTGATGGTATCCCTTCGCGGCGTCGAACACAGTGAACCATTTTGCGTCCGAGGCCGCGATGGATGCAACCTCCTCCAGCGGTGTTGGCGATTGGTACTGCTCCGTCCGGACGAATTTGTTCAGGTGCGACAGGTCGACACAAAGCCGGATTCCTCCATTCTTCTTCGGCTGGACGACGATGAGCGCACACCACTCAGTGGGTTCCGTGACGGAGACGATGATGCCCTCCGACACCAGTTTCTGTAGCTCCTGCTTGAGCGGCTCGCGCAGTGACAGCGGCACCCGGCGTGGGCTCGACGCGCAGAACGGTACGGCATCCTCCTTGAGGTGGATCTTGAACTGTTCCCCCGGCATCACTCGGATGTGGCCGTCGAACACGGTGGGAAACTCCGATGGGATGTCCGGGAACGGCGGGTCCGGTCCCCCAGGCGGGGCGGAGTCACCACCCGACGGCGGGTTCGGTCCTCCGGGTGTGGACTCGCCGCCTGATGCCAACGAGGAGCCTCCAGACCGCGCAGAGGTCACATAGGCGACTCGGTCCGTGCTGTCACTGTCACGGTCACCAGACGTAGCATCGGGGTCCGCTATCAGGACATCAGACGTTCGGGAGTGGTGGAGCCCATCAGAAGAAGACGCATCAGTAGACGTCTGCACTCCGTCAGATGCTGCAGAGCGGGAGTAGTGCCGCCGCTCCACTCGCTGTGCTTCACTGATCTGCTGTGGGTAGTCGTCCGGGACGATGTGGAGGTTCCTGACGACCTTCCAGGAGAGCAGCAGACCGTTGACGCCTTTGAGGATGTGGACAACTTCATCTGTAGAGACCCGTCCGAGAGATAGGGATACTGGCAGGATTCCGAGCGACGTGACGGTCTCGCCATTTGCAGTGCGCGGGTGTTGCTCGGGCGGTAGCAGGTTCTCTGGATATTCGTCCATCTCTTCCAAGAAGTCGAGCCCTTCAACGCAGATGTCGGCCCCGGTGTCGGGGAGCGCGAGAACAGAAACGTTCCGCTGTGCCGTGACGTTCAGGCGAATCCTAGGAGCGCTCTGCACTGAAGCGACCGCGATGATGGTCGATGCACACGGCCGCCGCGCGCCACGGTCCGGGCTTCGGTCAACCCTGCCCTCAGGGGAACGGAAGCGGACTCGCGGGCTGCGCGGGGACCGACGGGCCGGGTGGTGAGGTCCCGACGGCGACGGAGACCGAGGCGGCGACTGGTTCCCCTCAGACTCGCAGTCTCGTCGTGGGGATGAGTCCCATTGTCGACGCCGGTCCATATAGTACGCGCGCTCGCGTCGTTGTCCGGCCGGGCTGGTGCACACGGCGGAGAAGTGGTCCAGCTGTTGGCAGTTACGACAGCGCTGGCCCCGCGCGGGGCACGTCCGTCCCGTAGGGTGGCGCCGCCGGCCGCATGCACCACACCAGCTGTTGTCGCGGCACCGCCGCGAGGCGCTGCGGCCGCGCTCGGCGGCATCCACGCGGTGCGCGGAAGCCTGGGCGCCTCCGCTGGAGCGCAGCTCCGCCGCGTCTCGGGAAGCCGCCTCGTCCGCCCTGCAAACAGCGATTGCATGAGCCAGAGACAAGTCCTGCACGGAACAGAGACGCTTGACAGTCTCTGCGGATCTCAGACCCATGACAATTCTATCCCTTATCAGCGAATCGTTACACGCATGGCAAAAATTGCAAGCACGGGATAATTCGCGAAGGGAAGTGAGAAAATCATCAAAGACCTCCCCTTCAGCCTGAAACCTTTCGTTGAATTTCTTTCTCTCGATGACCTCGTTCACTTGTCCGACCGCGAAACGCTCCAGAGCGGTCAGGACGGCTCCTGGGTCCGCTCGTTGGGCGTCAGTTAGCTCGAGGTTCCTCAGCACGCGTCTGCTCTCCGGCGTCATAGAGTTTTTCAATGCCGTGAGCTGAATGTTAGACGGTGCGTCTATGAGGCCCGTCAGAAGAACGTAATCATCCCAGGCCTCTCTCCACACATGGAACGACTCACCGCGGTCTGTTGAGAGGTCCAAACTGTCAGGTGCTCGAACTCGGCCAGCCCAGGGCGCCAGAGCACTATGCGGCACGACCGGCGCGCTAACGACGCCGTCTTCCCGCTCCGTCATTCTTGATTCTTGTACACTCGTGTTATGGCCAGGTTTTCACGACCCTGCCGGCTGCGCCATGTTGAGACGCCAGGCAGTCGGTGATCGTCTGTATTGGACACCAGCCAAACGCACGCGACCTCTGTCCGGCTCCGACTCACGCGCCCCGCCAGCGGCTGACCGGCGGCCGGCGCACACATATAGCCCGGGGCATAGTGGGCCGCCAGTAGGGATGCAAACTCATGGCGGCATCACATCACCACAGTGTCAAAAGATCCGACTTGAATCAAAGGTCAGGTATGCCAAGTTTCAGCTCTCTATCGCCAGCGTGTTCGGAGCTATCGCGAAAAAACCCTAGGGGGGGGGGCGGCATCCGCCCCCCCCCCTCGGCCGGCGAGGGTTAACCCTCGCCCCTATTGGTGTTTTTTCCAGCCGCGAACGTATAAGGGAGGGGGGGTCCGTTGGACCCCCCTTGCCGTTTCTCCCCTGATCGAGCTAGAGCTTCGCGGAAAAAACGAGCGTGTTGCCGGTGACGAGAGGAAGCCGATGATACCCAATTTTAACCCGCGCCGTGCTGGGGGGGGGGCGTTTTTACGCCCCCCCCCTCAGGTTTTTCGCGAATATCTCAAAAACGGCGGCGCGCAGCGCCGCCGTTTTTGGTACACGTGTTCCTACATCATTTCCGCACATGTTGTGAAAATTTCAGACCTAGGCCGTTCAAGGTCAGGTCACCAGGTCACGTCAAGTGACCTTACCTCAGAAAAAGTTCAAAGGCTCGCTATAGCTACACCGACTGAACGATCACTTTGAAACTTTCAGCGATTGATATGAGTAACAGTATGTATAAAATGTATATCTCGGATTTTTGATATCTGTGACCTAAGGTCAGGTCAATTTTGCGACCTCTCCATTATAAGTCAATGGGAGAAAATTGAAATGCGCCTCTTTTGGACGAATATCGTTCAAAACGCTCTCAAACATCGGTTCATAGGTAAACATGACACACTGAATAGGAAAAATGCACCAGTGACCCCTCTGTGTGCCCCTGAGGTCATCTCAGGTCATGATTGGTCGCCAGCAGTTTTTTGGCTATAACTTTTGATAGAGACGTGCTAGAGCGGTGAAAACACGTCAGATGTGTTCAGCTCGACGATACGGATCGACTGATATGCAACATGACCCTTTTCGGTCAGGTCATGACCTTGACCTGAGGTCAAATTTTCAAAATGACCTTTCAAGGTCAACGAATAGTTCATTCGACGCGTCTCGACGAGAGGAACACGATGCTGGCAAAAGTAATGTCATGGCGCTTATGAGTCAAAAGTTATTGACGAAAAAACGTTTTTCGTAAAAACGGCTATTTTTGGAGTTTTTGCCCTCTGGAGGCTAAACCGTTGACCTGAGGTCAAATCTGAGAACATTACTCAGAAAGGTCTATAAAAGGGCTATCGAATGCGCTTTTCCGCGGCGCTGTAGCTCTATCGGTTCCCGAGATAGCCGTTGGCAGTTTCCAAAATGTTGAAATAGTCAACATTTTACCTTTGGTGACCTCTGGTGACCTGACCTTTGACCTGACCCAAAAAATGACCGAAGTGTTTTCGTCCTTATTTTTGACGCTCTTTCGATTGCCGCTTACCGCGTGTCGCTACGTGGCCCAGGAGCCGAGTTAGACGGGGGGGGGGGCGTGAAAACGCCCCCCCCCAGCACTCGGCGGAAAGTTCAGGCCACCAGCACGGCGCGGGTTAAGGTCCTAGGTCATCGGTTGACCTTCCAGGTCAGGTCAATGACCCAAAAGTCGGGAAAATCGGGACCTGTTAGAAAGTCGTAAAGCGTGGCTGCTATGGGTTTTTTCGGGGTGCTGATCACGAATATCATGTTAGTTTTGATCACAGATGATGTCTTCATGCATTTAGGTCAGGTCAGGTCAGGTCAGGTCAGGTCAACCAGTAAGGGTATTCGTAGTAGGTGGCAACCGCCTCTGACAGCTTGGTAACATGTTACGAAGGTGCCAAATCTACTTCGTAAATGTTCATATGGCTGCTAAATTCGAATTCACCTCCAAAAACTGGCCTAGAAACATGTAAAACTCGAAAAAGTAAACCGAGGTCATCAGAGGTCAATGACCTGACCTGACCTTCCGGTGACCTTGACACCCACCCTAATGCATGGGAGCAACATCGTATCCCATGTTTGAACGCTTAAAACCACGAAAAGACTGCAAGCGCGCGGCAAATGCGAGCCGACATACGCCGAATCGCGATTACGGCCAAACATGGTCTCAAAAAGAGGGTCACAGGTCAAAGGTCATTAGAGTCAGGGTCATGAAAACTACAGGGTAGGTGTAAAATTGATTAACGCCAGGGTACTGAAAGTTTCGTCGCAATCGGCCGCTTTTTACGCGAGTTATTCGCGAAAAACCAAGGGGGGTCCGTTCGACCCCCCCCCCTATACGGGCAGGTTAGATAAACACTGGCCAAATTCCACCACCCCATCGCCCAAATAACCCTGCTAGCGGGGCAATTTTACCGCTTTGCAGACCTCTGTAAAACGTCAAAATTCAGGAATAAGTAGTTGCTTTATCATTTTCAGTTTATTGTACAAGAAAGTAAAACGAATGCTATACCTGCCAGCGTTGAGAGAGCGCATAAAAAATGTCACCAATGTCGAGTTATAGCGTTTCCAAAAAAAGCGGACAAATTACCTAAATTACCTCATAGTTTTAGTTCCTTTGTTAGATGTTACGACACCGTTAGTGGTGATTAACACCTACTATGGATAGCTCGGATACCACTAAACCTTCGCCACCTCCCAGCTGCCCCCTTCTCAAGACAGTTGAAATGTCACCTTAGGAGAAAGGCTGTGGCGAACCGAGCTCTTTTGCGGAGATAAGTCCAGAGGCTGATGAGTGAGTGCATTTTAGTGTGTGAGACGTGTGCTTATGGCTTGCCCTCCTGTTTTTATTTCTTATTTAATCCGCGCCCCAGTGGCGGTCTCAGCCAACTTCGCCCTATTGGAGGGGGGGGGGGGGGCATATGTTACCAGCCACCTCTAACTAAAAAACTAAGAGGGCTAGAAAGACGTGGTAAAAGCTTAAAAAGCAGTCGATAACTCTCAATGCGTACGTTTGAAAGTTTTTAGTCATTTTCCATCTTTCATTTTTCATTTTTCATTTTATCATTGGGGTCACTGGAGGTCATCAAAGGCCAAAATTTGTCAAATGTCATATTTTTCAGAAAACATGCATTTATCTCAGGAACTATAGGACAGATAGAAAAACGCACGGAAGAGCAATCGATAGCTTTTGATCTCTTTTTTTGATATGGTCATCATCAAAATTGACCTCAGGTCGACGGTGAAGCCTCCATAGGTCAAATATTGTGAACATAGCTGTTATTGGATAAATCTTTTATAACGAATAACTTTCAAACCTGCAGCAAATATGAAGAATTGCCAATGGGACTATCGTGTTTCTCTCCTTCAGCCACTTCGACAAGTGTATTTTTTACCTGGAAAGGTCAAGGTCAAATTTTGACCCCAGATCAAGGTCGCGTGGTGACCCAAATAGGTCATGTTGCAGATCATTCGATGTGTCTCGACAAGACAAACACAATGAAGCCATCCCCAACGTTCTATATCTCTTTCCAATTGGGAGTTATTGGCAAATGTAAAATGACGATAACAACTCAAGTTTATTGTACAAGACAAAGCTTTCGATACATAAAAAAATATTCTACACGTCATTGACAGTGATCAAGATACTTTATGTATCGAAAGCTTTGTCTTGTACAATAAACTTGAGTTATTATCGTCATTTTACATCTGTCATGGGGCCGTTACAATTACAGTTATTGGCAAACAGCTGTCTGTAGCCTCAAATGACCTCGGATGACCTTTTTAGAGGTTATCAGCAAAAACGACACCTTGGTTGTAACGGGTGGTCCAAATCATTGTGATTCTGTAATATTTGGACTGTCTATGCGTACACACGGATCTAGAGGCATTTTTATTTCTATCCATCGGGTTATAATGGAAAGGTCACCCCACTGTCCTGACCTTAGGTTACGGATAAAAAAATCCGAGATATACAAATTATAGGTGCCCATAACATCATGCAATTCACCAAGTTTAAAACCTCTCTTACAAACACTCTAGGCTGGACATGATTACAGACTTGTTTTATGCTTGGTCAGTTAACTTGACCTGGTGACCTGACCTGACATGACCTGCAGTCAAAAATTTCATACATTGTCCAAAATTGATGTACAGAAAGATACTCCAGGCGGCGCTTCGCTATGCGCCGCGGTATTTATCCACACGCAAAAAAAAAAAAAACGCGACAGGGTGGTAACATTTGCCCCCCCCCCCCCTCCCTCTACTGGGGCGAAGGTTAATCTGTTGACGATGGGTAGGAATAGCCTGAAGCTTATACGGTATTGCTCAAATACACGTGAATGAATGAATGAATGAATGAGCTCGCAGGATACATGCTGTTTGAACTGACCTGACCTGACCCGACTTGGCCTATAAATGCATGAAGACATCATCTGTGATCAAAACTAACATGAAAGTCGTGATCAGCACCCCAAGAAAAAAAAAACAAAAGCTTCACTAAAGCTAAAGTTAAAAAGCTAAAGTTATGACAGGTCCCGTTTTTCCCGACTTCTAGGTCATTGACCTGACATGGAAGGTCAACCGATGACCTAGGACCTTTAAGATGGGTATCATCGACTTCCTTTCGTTACGGGCAATGCACGCTCGCTTTTTCTGTGAAGCTCTAGCTCGATCAGAAACCGAATGGCAGAGGTGTCTAGCCACCCTTACACATTAAAGGGACTCTCCCACCTTAACATTAGATTTGAGTTGAGATAGCCAAAATGGGGTCCCTAGCTCACAATTACCGGTTTCGGCACTCACAACATCGAGAAATGCCTTAAATCAGAAATATTGAATTTCAAAATTGCAGCATTTTGATTCAGAGGGGCTAATGCTTAGGAATACCCCTCTGAATGTGTGACGTTAGCGCAGATATCTAACGATTTTTAAATGTTTGACTAAAACGTTTTGTAGCACGCGGTGGTATATGCTATTTGCGCGCAACATCTGCCGCAAACGCCGCACTTCTAAAATAAAGTCGCTAGAAACAGCGGAGATCCCAAAAAAGTAAACAAAAGTAAAAGTCTAATATCTTGAAAACTGGTGAATATTTTTCGGTGAAATTTGGTAGATATTCGTTTTCGCTCTTCCTGAACCGAGCGACATCACTTTCATGCCAATTCATAAACTTTTTTGAAGGTGGGAGAGTCCCTTTAAGCGCTGGGAAACGCCGCTCACAGGAGAGGGTTAGATATCGTTCAAGTGTTTTTATGTGAGATTGAGGCCCTCTCCAGGATTCGAAAGAATTCCCATCTTCTTGAAAAGTGAGTCCATGGCCCTTTCCCCTTAGCACCGGATTGTTCTACCTCCTTAGTGCAGCAGCGCTGGCTTATTTGGAAGGGGTTTCTTCGGGCTGGGCCCAAATTACTACAAAAATAAATATTGCACACCTTGCACAATTTGGGACCCGCAGGCGCTGACTGCACGGTTGAATGAGTAGACGCACACAAATATAGCACTGGCTCGTTGTTCGGTGTATTCAGTACACACTGTTGTCAGGTACACACGGCTACAAGCGGACAAGTTTAAATAACCAGAAAGACTGTGCTGGCGGCATTTCCTTACACGTTGACGCCGCCCCATACTGGCAGGTCACATCATTCAGGCTCCTGATTGACATCTCCAGTAGGTGCTGACATCTAGTGGCCGTATCCGTAACCATACGACGGAGCCGAATAGCCGTAGCTGCGAGAGTACGAGTACGAGGGAGCGCTGTAGCCGTAGCCAGAGTGGCCGTAGCCAGAGCCGTGGCCAGAGTAGCCGTGGCCGTAGGAGGGACGGCTGTAGCCAGAGTAGCCGTAGCCGTGGCCGCGGTCGGAGCCGTAGCCATGGCCGTAGCCGTAGTCGCGGCCGTAGCCATATCCATGGCCGTAATCGGAGCCGTGGCCGGAGTAGCCGTAGCTGGGACGCTCGTAGCCGTAGCTCTTGGTGTGGCCGTAGCCGTACGAGGGGCGGGCGTAGCCGTAGCCAGAGCTGCCGTAGCCGGAGTGGCCGTAGGTAGAATGACCGTAGCCGTAGCTGGGCTTGAATCCGTAGCTGTAAACAAAATGAAAATGGTCAATGCGGTGAGAAACGTAGAAACTTATTCAAGGGAGTTTTACGTAACACTTATCGGAATTTTACGGGAGTTTTGAACGTAGAATGAAGTTTAAAATAAAATAGCTTCTTTTCGATTTTGAAATCCGAAAATTGAATTGAATTTCGAATTGCCTTCCACTTCTATTGAAATCAATGTAATTTTTGACTGCTTCCGTAATTAGAAATAATATTCTCTTTGAGTCATATTTCCTCCCCGTCTAAACCTCAGCAAACGGGTGGTGACAGAAGGGCGTGTAAAACGGCAAATAAAAGCTCTAGAAAAAGAAGATTTTTCAGACGTAGGTACCTATCGTCGTGTCCGTATCCGTAGCTGGGCTTGCTGTAGGTCCTGGTGTACGAGTGGGTATGGCTGTAACTGGGGGCAGCATAACCGCCGTAGCCATAGCTGGGGAAAAAAGAGAAGAAAATTAAAGCAAAGTACCAAACCGATAAGTGGCTATTTTAAAAGTAAAATTGGGCATTTATTGGACAAAATTGGGCATTGGGCATTTAGGTTTTCTGACAAAAAAAAAAACAGGAAACACATTAGCTTCGACAACACAGGCGAGCATTACGCATGATAAATGACTACTAATCAATGTAACTCATCTCCGCCATACAAAAGCCAAACAAGTGAACATTGATTTAAATATTACCACAACGTTTAAAGTCACATTACTAGCATTATTGTAGTAAATCCATCACCAGCGCTGATGTTCCAGCCATCAAAATGACACTGAATGGATAATAATTTAAATTACACACACTCTTCCCTCGGCCAATAACTTGGCATCCTGCTCAGGGTCAAGGCTCTGCTACCGTGAAATCACTCGGTGATGACATCATACCGATGATGTCACAATTATGACGTCATATGGTGGATTCTCACACGCCGTCGTGCGCGTAACTCCACCGATTGTAGACAGATGTTCAATCATTAATTGCAGGTGACGGCCGGCTTGGTGGGAACTGAGACAGAGGGAGAGAGAGAGAGAGAGAGAGAGAGAGAGAGAGAGAGAGAGAGAGAGAGAGAGAGAGAGAGAGAGAGAGAGGAGAGAGAGGGAGGAAAGAGGACGTCCAAGTTTAGAGACGGGCAGAAGACGGTGGACGGTGGACACTGGATGGTAGACGGTGGACGGTGGACAGTGGACGGTGGTCGGTGGACACTGGATGGTGAACGGTGGACGGCACACAGTGGACAGTGGACGGCCGACAGTCGCCATACGACAGACGGTGGGCGGCAGATGGCCGTCGCTGCTCGCCAAAGCAACACCTTTCGTCTCTGAGCTCCAGTGTGATGGCTATGCCACTGGGAGGACATTGGTTCCGCTCTATCGACTCTGGAAGTGTGGGGACACCGCTCGGGGAGCCACAGTGCTGACCACACCGTGCGAGCCGCCGGAGCGACGGCGACGGCGCCTCGCTCTAGGGACGGTAATTAGAGACCTCGACGTCGGACTGTGACAGTAACGCACTAGCCAGGATCGTCACTGAATTCTGTTGAATATTACAAGAAGATGCAGAAACTTGAGCAGTTTATACAACTATGAAAAAATTAGGCACAATGCTACTTGCAATTAAAATATTTATTTTAGATAGTAATCCACTCGCTTAACACCTTAGCCCTTATGAGCTACTTTTTTTTTTACTCAGAATGACCTGAAGTGTTGACTTTGGGTAAATCTATGGAAACAAAAGCGCCCCATCTTACCCGCTTCCGTAAGCAGCGACCGGGTGGGATTCCTCGGTCTTGAGGTCCTCCTTCTTTTCAGCGGCCGAGGCCACCGCCGCCAGCACAACGACAGCCAAAAACTGCAGAGGATAGTGCAATGTTAAGTGTTAATTTGTATCCGCGTTGATAACGACAGGTAACAAATCACTGACAACCTCGACTGCAATGAAATCTTGCGGTGCAAACCTCTGTAAAAGCTGCTTATCCAAAGAGGAGCTCAGATAAAAACGCAGACTTTACGAATTAGGGAAAACGAACGAAAGTCTTATTTGTTGTCAAAGTAGACGAATCCTTACAAGTTAAAAGGTACTGTTTGTGGATGTTTTGCAAGTTATGAACTCGGAATCTCATTAAATTTGTTATTGAATCTGCAACATGAAAGCGAAAGTTTTCATACATTATCAAGGAGATCAACACGATCAACTTGCAGCTGATTATAATTAAGACTGTTGTAATTAAGCATCTGATAAAGATGCAATATAATTTATTGAAGATAAAGAAAAGACAGTTTAAAAAAGTGCAATGATTCGCCAAAAGTGTGCAGCTTAGGTGAAAACCTGCGAACGAACTGAACGCAGCCAGACTTTAAAGAGAACAAAGATAAAAAATAAAGCAAAAACAGCAAAACCCTTCACTAATTTTCACATGGCATTTGCTGATCAAACGAAAACCATTCACGAAATGACTCGCTGGAGCCTAGTCAGGAGCGGCAGACTCAACACCACACCACTGATCACGAAACTCTCCGCACCACTGTCACCACGCACACCACTGTCCCGCTGCACCATTCACCGGTGGCGCCAGTGCCGAGCCCTGCGGTATACCTTGTTCATGACTGCGGCTCGGAGAAGACGAGTCTGTGTCGTACCGCTGCACCCACACGGCTTTTATAGCACGCCCCGGGACCTCGGCGGGAGCCACGCCTTTCACCGGCTCCGCTGAGTGCCCCTCTCGGGGTAACCCTGCCCTCGGGGAGGGGGTAGGAGGTGGCCTCCGGGGCACGGTCCCGGCGCACGCACCAGAGGAGATAACCTCTGTGTGGCGAGATCAGACAGGCCCGACCATTCACAATCATCTAAAATGAAACGGAATCGAACCATGTAAAACATGAAATCAACTGTGTTTTAAATATTTGAGAACTTTGGTCACTCGCAGCTATAAGGAAAGTCAATGAAAAGAAATATCACCATGATATTTGGATGAAATAATGTCCGAATAGTTATATGGTCAGGCACGTTCTTTAGGTTTATGGTTCAGCTACCTATATAACTACATCAATACATTTGCAACGTTGGAGCTGTATAAGATGAAAACGAGAAAAAAATCACATCATAGCATGCATTAAAAATGAAAAACTTAAGGCTTGTTAAAAATGGATAAGATAGATGGAAAAATGAAAGTGCTTAAGTAATCGCAAAAGGTGATTAATGCAATGCCCTGGGCTCAAACGTGTTATAATCTTGCGAATGATTTTCACTTTTTATGAGCATCTGTCCGCATCATTTTATTAGAATACAAACCAATTTGATTTGATTTGTCTATGGCTCCAAAAGTTCGATGACTTGATAAGATAGTAATTGTAAAAAGCGGTGGATCTAAAACTTATTGAATCGAAATGGCGATCACTTTAGCCGGTCACATTGAGATTGGTTCTCTTCACTGTGAAGTCGACCGTCTAAAAACGCATAATTTATCGTTTCATCTATTGCATGAAAAATGTGTGGCAGGCAGTATCTACATACAAGATAAATCCTCAAGTTTACCGCTATTTGGGACTCAGTCGTGCATTCTCACCTCTTCTCGAAAACTGCTCTTCATCACGCACGCACAGATCCCACTGAGAAACCAGCCCACACATGCAATTATGCAATGCCGAGGGATGAGCTTACAAGCTAAACTCAGCCAGCTCGGCATGATAATATTACCAACTCCTCCCGTCACTCACCATTACTCGCACATAAGTCACAGAAATAACTCACTAAAGGCGGTCTTCATATTGATAAATTTCCCCACAAGGACGTCTGACTGCCTTGCCGTGATAAACGGTTTGTAAATGCCTCATTGTCAGTCTGAGCTTCTGTCAAATATGGTCTCGGAAGGTCACAGAGGGTCTCAGAAGGTCCCAGACTTTCCCACGCAGTGCCACACCCAGCCAAATAAGTGTAAGGTCCCTAGTCCACGTGGCAAAGAAGGCGTGACATCTTCCCACCGTGGATAACATAATCACCGACAGTCTATGAGTAGCAGAGCACTGTGGTCGCAGCCAATGTCACCGGTTTGCACATTAACCTGCATTACTCGAGGCGACACGCATCTGACTGTCACGAGCTGTGAGACACGAGCTTTGTGTCACGAGCTTCATGTCGAGAGCTTCATGTCATGAATCACATTCTGTGAAAACACGCTAATGGCAAGTTGCAACGATTGAGGCCGTGAGCTGTTGAGGTTGCCATAAATTATGTTAAATGTTTTGATTATGTACTCTTTTTTATATACTCTTGTATATACTCTTGTTTTATATAATACTCTTGGATCAGAGACATGTGCGATTGTGTGCAGCAGATTGCGATCCGGATCATGAAAGCCGTCATGTGTTACCATCTGTACCTACAGTGAGGCAAATGTCGCCGATACCAGCCACTGGTCGGACGTCAGTTAAGCACCGGCTCCGGGGCCGACTCTTTAACCTGAACTTGCCCGTCTCTGACAGATTTTGTCAACCTTAACAATTTCTGCAACAGATGCAGTTATTTTTGTCATGCCCCAAATGCTCTTTGATATGACCTTCCAGATTGGCCTTGTCGACCTTAGCCCGATAATGTTTTGCACCTGCAAGGCAATTCATTTAAGCGTAACTGGAATGGAACCAGCATATTTGCTGGAGGGGGAGGGGTGTTTGAACACCCCCCCCCTTCTAACTCGGCTCCAGGGCCACGTAGCGATACGCGGAAGGCGGCGTTCGAAAGAGCGCCAAAAAATAATGACGAAATCACTTGGGTCCCTTTTTTGGTCAGGTCAAAGGTCAGGTCGCCAGAGGTCATTGAAGGCAAATTTCCGCCGATTTTCAGTTCGAATGTCGACAATTTCCAAGAAGCCAACGCATAACTCGGGAACCAATAGAGCTACAGCGACGCAGAAAAGCGCATTCGATAGCCCTGTTAACGCCCTTTCTGAATAATTCTCTCAGAGTTGCCCTAACGTCAAGGGTTTTGCCTGCAGGGGGCAAACCCTGCTAAATAGCCGATTGGTTCGGAAACAGTTTTCTGCAATATCTTTTGACCCAAGCCTTGCACGAGCTTACTTTTACCGGAATCGTGTTCCTCTCGTCAAGACGCATCGAATGAACCATAAGTTGACCTTGAAAGGTCTACTTGAAAATTTGACCTCAGGTTAAGGCCATGACCTGACCGGAAAGGGTCATGTTGCATATCAGTCGATCTATATCGTCGAGCTGAACACATCTAAGGCGTTCTTGTCGCTCTAGCATGTCTCATCAAAAGTTATTTGCAAAAAAAAACTGTTGGATACCATTCGTGACCTGAGATGACCTCAGGGACATAAACAGGGGTCACGGACACCATTTTCATGTTAACCCTCGCACGACCAGGCCATTTCTCATAACACGAACGACCAGGGGGGGTTGTTACGACCCCCCCCCCTGGCGTTTCGAAACGGAAGGTCGTAGAGCTTAGCGGAAAAAACCAACGGATTGCTCTCAACGAGATCTCGCGATTGGTGGTATATTTTTTGGTCCTAGGTCAGCATTTGACCTACTTATGACCGGTCAAAGGTCAAATTTTCCGAAAAAAATCAAACTTTTTTAACTTTCCGCGGCGATTGCGGCAAAACGGTGGGAGATATCGACTTGAAACCTTCACTATCGTGTTCCTTGATCAATTCTCTATCGTTTGGTATGTATTTCGTTTCCCTAGCTCTAAAAATGGCGCGTTGGGAGCACCGGAAGTCGGCAAGGTCACAGTCGGCGGCAGAAATTCGAAAAATCAAAATTTAAATTTTTGAAATCTGATTGTATTTTTGGATTTGGGAGGTCCATTTGCTCCCTATAGAAGCTAATATTGCTGCATATTTCCATTGAGGTGACAAGAATTAGCAAAATAGTGGTTCGGGCGCTTTTCAAAAATAGTACCGGACGCTGTTCCTCTTGTGACGTCATAGCTCCGTGACCTGACCTGACCCGGTCAATTTACTTGCACCACACGATAGCCAATGCTTGCCCCAACATGCATGGGAAGTTTCATCATGATTCATCAAACAATGTGGGTATCACTGGCAGAAAACCTAGGGATTCGGCGCACACGTTTGGTAACTGTCGGCCGGAGGCTGTACCTCTTATGACGTCATAACTCCGTGACCTGACATGACCCGATCAATTTTTTTCGGCAAAAGATGCGCAAAGGTTGCCCCAGAGGGTATTGAAAATTTCAGCCCGCTACGACAAGCCGTTTAGCGCATGCACTTCGAAAAAACCTCAGGGGGGGGGGTTGATACAACCCCCCCTAGGCGTTCTAGGGTTAAGTGTGTCTGATTCACTTGTAATTCTGTATTTGGGAGTGTTTATAATGTCTTTGGTCCAAAAGAGGCGCATTTCAGTTTTGTTTCCCATTGTCTTATAATGTGGGGACTGGGGAGGTCGCAAAATTGACTTGACCTTAGGTCATCGATATCAAAATTCTGAGATATACATTTTGTACAAGCTATTGCTCTTAGCAATCGCTGAAAGTTTCAAAGCGATCGGTCACTCGGTGTAGCTATGGTAGACATTGAAACTTTTTATGAGGCGTGGCCTGGTGACCTGACCTTTTTAAGATGTTCGCGAGAAACCACAGGCTGGGTGCTCACCCCCCCCCCCAGCAGGGCGCGGGTTAAAACGATTTTTGAGCCTGGCTCGGCTCGGGGTGGCTTAAAGATCTATTGAATGAGTTTGTCTATGACTCTATTCGGTGCTGAGCTGGAGTTAGATCAACCGACGTGCCGATGTAAACCCTTCACTTGTTATAATTTGACATAGTGGCGTAGATCTAGCTCCTAGCCCGACTCCAAATTAAGATAAATCGTATTGTAATGTCTGGTGTTTTATTTTCAGCATAGGCGTAGGAACGTTTTCGAAAGTGGGGGGGGGGGGGGGCAGGGTCCCAGAGGTCCAAAACCTAACCTACCCCCAAAATCCGATTTCTCCTCGGATTTCGGCCACTTTGTTTTCGCAACCATGCTCAGAGGTAAAAAAAAAATCGAGACAAAAAAAAATTGGTTGAAATTTTAGGGAGTCTCCCGTCCATAAACTCAAACTGATGGACGCGTTCCCCTGTCCTCCGCAGCCGTTGGCACCCATGCACATTCCAGAGGCATCCAGCAACTTTTTCATTGCGAGCAAGCGTGAAACGTGCAAAGCGAGTCTTTTCAATATACCTATAAAAATCAGCATGAACGGCCCAGCTAGGCTCAGCCAGGCCTATAACGTTTTTAAGAGGTTTTATATCAGCGACCACTGCAACTGGGCTGATTGACTATCACTTATCAGAGGCCGGTGTGGGACTTTTAGACGAGGCCAGTTTAACCCTCCACGGCCCGGTCCTATAGGTTTTCTACATACGCGCTGGCCGAGGGGGCGGGGGGCGGGTACGACCCCCCTCGCCGTTTCGCCCCAGGTGGAGCTAGCGCGTCGCGGTAAAACGAGCGTGTGCGCCGTTACGAGACGCAGAGATCGATACCCGATTTTATGGTCCTAGGTCAACCGGTGACCTCTGACACCGTTCCGTGCTTCTATCCTCAGGATACTGAAATCCTTCTCCTCCACACCGCAACCCCCTCCGGGCTGGACAGGCAACTTTATCTCATACGCACCCCGTAGCCGGGTGCAGTGAGTGCCTTGGGGCTGGGTGGCCTGTCCTCTGGACGGGCTCAGCCCCGGCGACTCACTAGGGTGCCTGCCCAGACCAATGTCTCCCCCTATATCCTATCATCCTTCCGGCTCTGAAATGGTCTCATTGGACCGAAAGGGCCTAACCCAACAAAACAAACAAAAACCGGTGACCTCTGAGGTCAGGTCAAGTGCCTCAAGGCACGGTTCCGTTTGTGGTGAATAACTTCGCAAAAAATGGCCGCAGAGCCGCGATTTTGCCAGCATCGTGTTCGCCTCTCTCAGGCGCGTCGAATGATATACTTTTTGTTTGGGTGAGGTAAACTTAGGGTGTTGACCTCGGGTCACGCTCAGGTCGGCGTCCCCAGGTCACGAAATTGGTCGAAGGAGGTCATGTCGCATATCATTCGATTCGGCAGGTCTTCTTGAGTCCATAGGTGGCTTTCCCGACTCGCTAGCTCAATTTGATCGGTACCTAGTTATTGACGAAAAACTAATAAGACCCTTATAATTTCATAAATGACGTCGCGCAAGGTCAACATTGCAAAAGTGACGCATCGAACCTTGCAAGGAGCGCATGAAATCACGATTCGGTGTGCTTGAGATAGTTGGAGATCGATCTTTCCCGGCGCCAGAAAAAGTTTTCAGTTTATCCCCATTGACTTATACCTAATGGTGAGGTCACGAAAATGACCTGACCTCACATGAACTTTAGGAAAAATCCGAGATATACATTAAACAAATTGAGAGACTCCTATTGGATACTAGGTCCTCCAAGGTTCATTTCCCTGTGAAATCTCCTCTGGCAGTGAGGGCGTTGCGAAGTTGCGACATCTGAAGACCGTGCAGAGGTTCACTTATGACCACATGGGTCAGTGACCTGATCTGACCCGAAAATGCGGTTGGTGTCAAAAGATCCCGTTTGATTCAAAGGTCAGGTATGCCAAGCTTCAGCTCTCTATCGCCGGCGTGTTCGGAGCTATCGCGAAAAAAAACTATGGAGGGGCGGCACCCCCTTCCCCCCCCCGGCCGGCGAGGGTTAAGGCCCTCAGAGACCAGTTCAGGGCCTGCAAAGGGCAGGATGAGACCTTAAGATGCCGACTTGGGCCATCAGAGGCTAATGTGGGTCCTTACAGGCCAGTATGGGCCCTCAGAGGTCAGTGTGGGACCCTAAAATGCCGGCATGGGCCGGTGTTGGACCCCAGAGGCCAGCAGAAGACCCTCAAAAACCAAAATGGGCCTCAGAGGCCAGCATCGGGTCTTCAGAATCCAGTGCAAGGCCCTCAGAGACTAATGCGTGTCCTTACAGGCCAGCATGGGCCCTTAGAGTTCAGTGTGGGGCCGTAACAGACTGGCATGGGCGGGACTTGGAACCTAGAGACCAGCGGAGGGCCCTCATAGGCCAAGGTGGGCCCTCAGAGGCCGATGCGGACCCTTGGAGACCGGCATCGGATCTCCGGAATCCAGTGCGGGGCCCTTAGAGGTCAATGTGGGACCCTAAAATACCGGCATGGGCCGGTGTTGGAACCCAGAGACCAGCAGAAGGCCCTCAAAAACCAAGATGGGCCTCAGAGGCCGGCATCAGTTCTTCAGAATCCCTTGCAAGGCCTCATAGGCTAATGTGGGTCCTTACAGGTCAGCATGGGCCCTTAGAGGTCAGTGTGGGGCCCTAAAAGACCGGCATGGGCCGGCGTTGGACCCCTCAGGCCAAGGTGGACCCTCAGAGGCCGATGCGGACCCTTAGAGGCCGGCATCGGGTCTTCAGAATTCAGTGCGGGGCCCTCAAAGGCACCTAAAGGCTAGTCTTGGGACCCCAGAGACAGAAATGAGGCCACCAGAGGCCGGTGTGAGGCCCTCAGACGCCGGCTGGGCCCTTGAGGCCGGTTTAGGGGCCCTCAACTGAGGTCAATGTGGGTTCTCAGCGGTCAATGTGGGCGCTTGACCGCCACTGAAGGGCCCTCCGAGATCAGTGTAGGACCCTCAAAGACTGGTTTGGGAGCTGTTAATAGCTAGCGTGGGATTCTTGAGTCTCGTGACAATCGAATAAGGGCCAGAGCCCCATACGCCCATGGGGGCCCATTGGTTGTTTGGGGGGGGGCAAATGATATGATGGCCCCCTGATTAGCCTTTGGAGGGGGGAAGGGCATGACCCTGATCCCCCTCTGCGACCGCCGCTGCACTGAAAGTGGAAGGGGGAGGGGCAGAAACAGACATTGCTGGCCCCCAGCCTGTTTGAACCGAGGCTGAGGCACGGTCACCCTGGCCCCCAGCTAGTACGCCTTTGACGAACTATGCCGACCCCAAGCAGATAAGGTCAAGCGTTGGTCGTTTGTATACGCATTCTCCTGCACCGTGCTAGTATTGTCTTAGTATTGCCTATACCTTTTTAGTGCTCGCTGTCCCGCGCCTCGTATTCAACAAAATGCTGTCACCAGGACTCACAGTCTTGTCTCTGATATGGTTTCCTTCATTGAGTGAAGGAAATTGCGGTCAATAACGCTGTAGAAACAAAAAGGAATCCTCATTAAAGGGCAAGATGAATAGTTGTCAAGTTACCGGGTGGTAGGTTAGGTACAGACAGACACTTAAGTCAGCAAAAAGTGGGGGGGCCAGTTAACATTGCTGGCCCCCCCACCTCCGAAAGTGGGGGGGCCATGGCCCCCCCGCCCCCCCCCCCTCCTGTTCCTACGCCTATGATTTTCAGGGACACTGTCATAACACTAACAAAAATATTACGACCGTGGACTGAAAGAGGGCTGTTAGGTATAGAAAAGTGGCCTCGTCACCTCACTTCAGTTTGCATCGCTGCTCAGCAGTAAACAATACGACAAAGCAGCGACAGAGAACCAGACGTCATTACAAAGCGTAATAATTGGAGTCGAGTGCATACCGTTATGTCACGAACTTCAAACTCGGCCGGTCACTCTGTGAGGCCATTGTGACACGTGTGCAGCATGAGTCGACGGACTGAGAGGGTTTTTATAGCATGATATTGTACGTACGTTAACGATGAGTACCGTGAAGTTTTCTTCTGAATTTCAACTGTTGGTCATCGGATAGCTATACATCTAGAGCGCATTGCTTGAATATCAGAACGTTTTTTTATGTGGATATTGTCCGCTTTGGATAAATGACATGGTACGTTCTAGTGAAATGCAATAACTTTCAAAGAAATATGCCCATTTCAGTAACTATTGGTATGCCAAACTAGCACGTGCCCCGCTGGAAGTGGGTGAAATATCCCCCATTCCAATGCATGACTCCGCAATGACTGGGCGGATTATTTTGAATCTTGACCATTGCTCAGTGCTTTACAAGTCTTCTCAAAGTGTGTTTCTTCAGTGCTATACTCGTAAATGCCTCTAAGTCAGTCCCCAGCCCCACTAAATGACAGCTCCGCAAAAGGTAGCTAATTAACGCCATTAACTGACAGCCACGGCTCGTGTCACTCAGCTGATTCGTCACGGAGTTCTCAAAGGTTCAGCTGTGTTTAACCTTGACAAGTCCTCAGGGAGCTGCAGAACCCCGGCCCTATCGTGAGTCGTGACCTCCGACCTGACCATTGCGGCTACAAACGAGCGATGGCGGTCAGAAATATCATGAACACAGTGTGGTGTTCTGGCCGCGATTGCGGAAAGTAGCCCCGCCGACTAGGAGCTAGCAGGACCCACGTCCGACAAACGTAAAGTAATGCGTTATAACTACGTGCGTTATGTCACAATGACACCTCAGGTGTAACCTTGCAGTTAGCTGCCTTCCAATGCACAGAGCATGCCTACTGGTAATAACGGTTGGTTTTACCGCTAAGCTAGAGCAGTTAGTTATCATGCAGTGATAGAGAATTTGTTTAGAATATTCGCACTAATTTGGGCACATAAAAATGTTGTCCAATAAGACCATGAAACGGAGCATCCAATGTTTACGTACTTTTTCAATGTACTCAGACACATCAAACACTGGAAGCACGCGCATACGCAATACAATCCCAGTGAATTCCGATAAAGTTTTATATCTACATCAAACACGTGTCTCATAAGCAGATGTTTTGATAATACTCATACGCACCTAGTCAGAAAACAATCCACTATTCCACCAAGCTCAATAAAGCAGCTCATAGGTCCATTACCCGCGCAATCACAAACCTTTTCACTGGGGTGTATCCATAGTTCGAGCGTCGTCACCATTGACCTTCAGCCCTGACCGCGGCACCGACCCGAGGTCAGTGAGCGTGTCGAACCGAGGCGCTCAGCCAGACAGGGGCGCCCCTTAGCGAGACACGAGACACGGGACACGAGACATGGGATACGTGATATGTGAAACGGGATACGGGATACGGGATACGGACATGGGCACGGGAAGACGGGACATGGGATGCGGTATATGGAACATGGGATGCGTGGCAAGGGTATGGGACATGGGGTGCATTGGATACAGGGCAAGTGAACACTGGAATGGGACACGGGTACATACACGGGATAAGGGAAAAAGGGACAGGACACACGGATACGGGCACGGGCACGGGGCAGGTCCGTGTCCGGTACATTAGTTGGTTTGTTGTGAGCCGGAGAGTGAATAACGCCGTAGACTTAGCAGTGATACTGATCGTAAACCAGACCTTGACCATTAAGTGACCTTCATTCAAGCATTATTGTAATATGAGCCGTCGTAGGTTCGGTGGGCCGTTTCGTGATCCAGACTGAGAAACAAACCGTAGGGATGGCCGTGAATCGATTCATGAACCAGATAGAGCCAGTCCGTGATTCATTACAGCAACTAAATGATTGCAAAATCTGAATGACAGCAAAATGAGAAATTTATCACTGGAATTTCGACCGCGCTATGAACCGAACATGGCGCTAGTAACAAGTCCTATTCCTATTTTGTGAGTGAACATTTAGCCCGGACCACGACGCTATCTTCAATTCGTAGCCTGATCATAGCCATGATCAATCCCCTGATCAAAACCGTGAACTCCGAATGGACCACTTAGCATTCAACCACGGAGTGTTGGAGACCATCCAACCGTGTAGTTCCCGGAGAACTGAAGCACGACGGCCATTCACGGCCACGACACTGGGCCACTCCGATCACGGCCCAGAAGGCTGTCGTGGCCGGGGAGCAGTTCGTGAGCTTCCCGTGTCTGTGGTCGGCGCACGCGCCAACTACATCGGTCGCGGTTTGTGGTTTTCCGCGTTTTTCGAGGCTGGTGTTCGGTGCAAGTTATTGCAGTGAGTTGCACGGTAGTCGGTGGCTTGTTCTGTGTGCCAAGTGAAGCGAGAAGCGCAGTCACTTCCCTAAAAGTTCCCTAAACATCCATATCGTGTGGTTCCGAAGTGGAGTTATGCAGTATTGGATATCTAGCATTTCATGATTTAGCTGGGTTATCCGACTTCATGGTTTACCAAACCATCATCTTATGTGTTAGATAAGATTACATGAAAATTCCTTGCTCAAGTGCACAAACTTTATTTCAATCAACTAGTCACTGGTCCAAAATCTATTATTTTGCTGCAGAAATTGCATTAAAAAATCACAGGTCAGGTATAATAGATACATGATATCACAGAGCTGAGATCACAGGATGATCACGGGATTAAATATATTGCATGACCTTGTTCTTACCTTTATGACCTGGCTTTGACCTTAACATGACATTCTGTGAACTTTCCATGACATTTTGTGACCTCTCCGTGACCTTGCTGTGACCCCGGCTTTGCGCTGTCGTGACCGCGTCGTGTCAAACTGTGCCCCCCCCCCGCCCACACCATCTGACTGACCGCGCCCTCACGCTCTCACACGTGATTGGAGCTAACGAACCCCAGCCTCCGCGCCCCAATGACGTCATCAAGTGACCAGCGTTCTTCTGAAACCGCCAGGTCCGTGGGAGACTAAATGACCCCCACCGAGCGTGAAAATGTCTGTCGTGACACGTGCTGGCGCCGTGTCACCGTGTCATTGTGTCACCTGTAACAGACACTGAGTGATGGCTCGTTGACGCTCGATGAAACCTGTGTTCGATGACGCCCTGACAGACGCACCAATGACGCATGGAGGCCACCGGCGGCGACTAGTGACGCGCCGATGACGCGATGATGACGCGATGATGACGAGCTTATGACGCCCCGCTGTGTTGCGAGCCCCCCCCCCCCCCCCCTCCACTCATTTGACGCTGACCAAAAGAGGTGTTCGTGTGTTATACTTGTCCAGTCGAAGGATGATGGGGTCGGGGGAGGGGAAGGGGAGGGGAGGACTGTGGCAGGAGCTACAACGTTCGGTCGCATTTGGTCGCTCCGCCGCTTATTACAGATAGATGAAGTAATAATGACTGGGGCGGCGACTGTAATAGCGAAGGAGCTATTTGTTTTCCAGTGGTGATCGTGGCATGACATAAGGCTCAGTAATTGCACTGAGCGGTAGTTAAGTTTAAGTAAATATCTAGTTACAGGATTTGAAGATATCTCTGACGTTTGCATTCTTCAGTTCCGGTAGTTTAGTTTAAGTAAAGATCTAGTTACAGGCTTTGAAAATATATTTGTCATTTGCATTTTTCAGCTTCAACGTTTTGAGTTATTTTGTCAAGTAAAATACACGGTATTCAACATACCGGCACTTTCCGTTGCAAAACATGACGCTAACTTTTTATTGAGTAGGCACTTACGCAAAAAAAAAACACACACACACAGCTTACCATAAAACGCACAAACGATGCATTTTTTTGTCTCCGATCAAGATGGTACCCATAATTTTTTTTTATATATAGCTCCCTAACCCTACCGATCATCATTGCGAAGTCCCCACTACACGTGTGGTCACCCTATGGGACAGTTTCAACACGCCGGTCCATCACCAGAAGAAAAAATCCTCCCCAGACAAATGATCCTGATTTTATCACTGGGCTGGACACGGTCGACATTTGCTCAGCACCATTGATCATTTCAAGGTGCCGGGTACAGCGCGGGCAGACCAGCGCGTGGTGCCTTAGAGTTTTGTGAACCGTGAAGACGGTCAAACGCAACCGCTCGCACGCTTCAGTGAGCAGAGATACATGAGATACGCTGGTAATAAAATCACGATGTCTGATGGATTTACATACCAGGTGCTTTTCTTACAATATAAAACGGGATATTATGGTCTCAGGAATCGACTCTTTCAATTTCATATTTACATTTTTTCGAAGACTTCTTTCATCTGTAGAAAGCAGAACACATCCCGTCGAATCCGACTTACCTAGGTACGATGGGATTTCACGCTCATGACTCATCTTATCATTATGTTGATGTGTTACGATGCAATATCACTATGCAATGACAAATCTTCGTCTTGGGAAACCTAAAAATAGAATGCTGACGATGGTAATCATATTTACGGTTGTAATTGATACCAGTAAGCTGTTAAGCGCCAATGACGTCAATGACGACATCAATAAAATCACTGTTGTCACCTTGGTGGCGATGCTTGGGCAGGGAATGCCCAAAACTCTGTATCTTTTGGCTTTTGATCAGTAGCGGCGGGCGGAACTAGAGGTGTCAATCGGATACCAACTTTTTGGTTTACCGATACCAAACCGATACCAACTTGGTATTTGGTATTTCAATCTGAATGTCTTTGGTATTTTGTTGGTATTATGAACCCTAACTAATGTAAAAGAGGTTTAGAAATCGGTAAAAAGTTGGTATTTCCCTCATGTTCTCAAGTTGGTTCGGTTTTGGCATTTCCTTTTCCAGTTTTGGTTGGTATTTGGTTTGGTATCGGTATTCCGATTTTCCGTAATTGACACCACTAGGCGGAACACCTTCAATTAATGGGGGGGGGGGGCACTGCCGACTTTTGGTCCCATTCTTTCCATGCAACGCCCATAGGGCTAATGTTAAAATGCCAAAATCAAAGGGGGCACGATGCCCTGGTGCCCTCCTCATTCCGCCGCCTATGCTTTTGATACAATCTGGAGTTGCAGCCTTTTTCACATACTTGCAGCTGTCAACAAACAATTCTGGTCTACTGGTTACCAGTGCAACGTCACCTGATGAATGTAAAAGATGCAGATGCGTTTAGAAGGCGACAGTCTCGGCCTTGTGCCCGCACTTGTCTCGCTAACGAGCACTTACAATTACATGCAATATATGTAACGTAATTTCTTCATTTATTGCTTCATAAATATACTGTCATAAGCGTTTTGGTTCACTGGTCGTGATATTAGCCACGGGTCAGCAGCCACCGCGCCGGCTCGGCAGGTTTCACAATGTTGTCCCCTATGACCTTTCCTCATTGACCTGACCTAATCATCACACAGCGTGATGCTAACGGCATCCTGCATAGTGCATCAGAAGGCGCAGGAATCTTTGCAATGGCACATAGAACTCTTCGGTTCTTCCCAGCGTTTTCGTCAAGGAGCATCACAACTTCCGCCCTTCTTTGCGAGGGGAAAATGTGAGGCAGAGGGGGGGGGGGAGGGCAGACTGGCGGGTCTGTGTATCCTTCCCGTATCTACCAGTTTACCATCCCATTTTCTACCATACCTGGTACCATACCATACTCCTGGATAAAATCTCCTGCGACCGTTGCCGCCCGTATAGTGACTTTTCTGCCCGTACAAAGTCGGCTGAAATTACGGCCCGTACAAATAGGGCTCAACTTACGGCCCGTATAAGGGTGCGGCATTGCGACCCGTACATCTACCATTACAGCGGTATAACGCTGCCGTTACCGTCCGTATAAAGCCACCATTACTGCTAGTGTAGATTTCCCATTACCGTCCGTACATCTGCCATTACGGCCGTACAGTTTCCTCTAGCGTCCGTATGAAGCTACCATTGTGGCCCGTAATGCGGTCGTTGAGGTTCATCGGGCGGCTCTGACCTCACCCCGGAGTAATTGTGGTTAACCGAGTGTGGCCGCCGCGATCGAGCTATCTCTTAACCGCTTGGGGTGCGGCAGGCCAATAATGGCCCTTGCTTCTAGAGAATATAGGCAATTTGACAAATATTCCGCGCCAGCGCGAGACTACTTCCAAACCGCGCACGTGGGCGGGGTTGCTAGCGCGCAACATATAATGGCTAGAATTATCGCACATAAGATGATTTGCGCAACGTGTGTCATTATCTATCAGTGATTATTGCTGAGTTACGCTCGTTTATATTGTTGCATATGCTCGTAATGACGTGCTGAGTCGAACCAGAGCGTGAAGGGTTTCAGTGTCAGCGTCGATCTATTTCATCTTAATCTCTATGACGATTAGTTGGAAGGTTGCAATTATGCATGAGTGGTGGTTCGGAGTCAGCAAAATGAATGCTAAAAAATATACCACTTTATAATAAATTATTTATATTCACAAATCACAACCAAGCTGACTTGCTATGTGTAGAAGAATACCAGCAATTCACACACACTTCAATTCGAACACTTTATTTTGACACTTCTCACACTTTAACTTGAACAAAGTCCTCTCAACCAGACAACCCAAACAAACTCGGGAAGGCGTTCTAAGCCACTTTCAGTCATACCACGTCAAAATCCACGTCTCCAGAAGGACACGGGGCGACACGTCCCGGTTTGAGTCCCTTGGTGTCTCGATTAGCGGGCAGGCTCTGTGACAGAGGTTTCAACATCGGCTCTCGCACCTGCTCTTACCATCGCCATGGTCACGGTCCTGCCCAGTGAAGCATGACCCGCCCCAGCCAAGGGCGCTATCCTGACCCCCGGCTGATGCTCGGTCAGATGTGTTAGCAGTTAGCACCCATGCCCTCACATCAGCGCGGAGTCACTGCAATCAAACAGTTGTGCAAGAACATGTTGACTGAGCTGAGACACTGATGAAGTGAAGTAGAGGAAGGCATCCGACTTTGGTGGATCCCTGAGATATATGTGTCACGTGGAGAGATACAAACAAGCTTCAGAAGTCATCGAAGCGAGGTGGCTTGTTTGTTACACAGCGACAAGCATCGTGTTGCGACAATGGATGCGCACAAGTCTCATTAGTATCAATTGTTTAAATACATTGCACATTACGGAACATTTGCACGATGAGTGATGCACAAAGTTATGATCTGTTTGACTGTGTGCAATGTGCATTCATCTCGTGCTTGCTCTGTTATCATTCATAAGCAAAGCCGGGTGACAATGCTGCAATTGCAACCATGAAATAGTTCAAGGGTAATGCAAAATGTATGCAGCCAGCAGGCAACAACAGCTACAATCTGCAGGCGTCCAAGAACCAGCGATGACTTCCACAGGCGGCGGAACGGGGGGGGGGGGCACCGGGGCACCGTGCCTCCCTTTGATTTTTGCATTTTAACATTAGCCCTTTGGGCGTTGCATGGAAAGAATGGGGCCAAAAGTCGACAGTGCCAATCCCCCTTAATTGAAGGTGTTCCGCCGCCACTGATGACTTCTATTGCTTTGAATGCGCGTAGCCACGGTCTTTTGTTATCACTTCATCGATCCACCATTGCAGACCTCTCTTGACGACATGCATCTTTCAACCACTCTAGCGCTCAGCTGCGTATAAAAACCGTGACCAATAGACCATTGTCACCCTCAGTCCCCGGAAGCCACCAGCGGAAACCCCATCCTCTGTGTCGACCTGTGAGCGCCTTTCGAGGCCCTAGACAGCTCAGGAAGTCGACCTACGAAGCGTGCAAACCGCTCCAATAAACCATACGACGCGGCGGCGGCGGCGGCGGTGGTGGCGGCGCGGCGGCAAAAGTGGCGCGTTTATGCCTTGTCACCGCGTGACGGCCGTCACCTTGGGCGGGTATCCATCATCTGGCGGCGTCACGAACTGTGACGGAGGTCACTCACGCAGAAACCATCTATATAGTAACGACCGGCCGCGTCAATTACGCTGCTTATATTGTGCGGGCTGTTACTTTACTGTGATATGATATATTGATGTAATATGATACTAGGGAAGGTAAAATGTTAAGGCAATCGGTATTGTCACTCTCTACCTAGGCTAAATTTCGACATATATCGCAAAGGAAATTGGCAAGATAAATCATTTCTGATGACTAAAATGATAATATTCTATATCTGCCCGCTTCACCAATGCAATGGGTAGATAAATTACTACCCATTAAAATTACTACTGTTATGCAAAACATTTTGAAAACAGCGACAATCTTTCTGTGCGATACATTAGCGCGACGACAGTCGTTTTCATGACGATCTGGCATACATTTCATCACATTTGGTGCAATTTGGTCAACTTAGGTTCATAGTTGATTCTAAGTAGTTTTCAGCTTGGGTTGGACTATTTGCTGATAGATCTCATCAAATGATCAGGCATATGTTATCAAAACATTGATATGAATTTATGATCTGAAGATATTTGCTGTGAAAGAGGTTTGGTTAAACTTGGTCAAGTTTGATGCATTCGCCAGATAAGGAAAATCCATCGTGAAAACGACTAATCACTTTGCTTACTACATGCTTCGGATAACGTTGTTTTACTTGAACTGCAGACATGTGTCATGCCATATGTTTTACTGCAAATGAATGCATGATGATGTGTAGTTACATTCCGATAACTTCCGCATACAGTTGCAAATAGAATAGACGTGTGTATTTCATTATGTAGCACCTGTCTAAGGTCAACAGCCGTCTATATGTGTGAAAATCAACTCTCCCGACCCAATCACACGTAATGACTCTTTGTAGACACACCCACCACCCCTCCCCTACACCACGCGCCTCTATACCCACTATACAGCTGTCGGGTGTAGGCGCATTATTCCGTGTTATGTCCAAACCGGCGCGGTGGGAACCGAACCCAGTCATCTGGTCTACCTCCTAAGCCCTCTCCCCCTCTCGGGACCTCAAGGACCCTCACGCACACGTAACTCCAAGGATCTCCCACCTGCACGGGCCCCTCCCTTCTAACCCGTTACCTTGCGGGCCGGTGCTGTCATTAACAACAAGTCAAATGTCAAGTACGCGTGCAGTGGGTGGGGGGGGGGGGGGGGGAGGGGCAGTTCAAAGTCACCCCCTCCGTACCAGTCCGTGATCTGTACGTACGTAAGCCGTGCGGTGCCTCAGGCTATTCGCCGGCCACCGGATATGTGTGTCATTGTCGCTGATTAGTACACCCCCTCCCCACGGAGGGGGAGGGGGGACGTGATCGACAGGCAGTGCCACCCAGTGGGAGAAATATCCGGAGGGCGGGGCAGGGTCACTGGGAGAGGTCAGAGGGAGGGGGCGGGGTGAAATGGCACAGAGAGAGGGAGGGGTTGGTCGAAACAGGTCGAATTTAGACACCGCACGGTGACTGGGAATGACAGTGTTCACGACCAAGCTAAAAGGGCTGGAAAATGACACAGACTTAGAGGCCAGAACATTAGTAAAGAGGTGACCTGGACACAGGGCAGTGGTTCATACTATGATAGTCATTTTCAAGCATGGCGCAAGATGTTCTTGCAATAGTGCGGCAAGAAATCTGAAAGCAATGTCGCGTTACGGACATTTGTAATAAAAAATGTTAGGGTGTGTCACCCACAACCAGATAATGTAGAGGCGCGTAAAACCCACGCTGAATGCGTAAAACCGTAAAACCCACGCCGAATGCCAATGAAAACATTGGCATTCGCAGGGAAAATCAGTGCACCTACCACAGCATAGTATCGTCACAACATCAATTTTGAAAATCATAGACACCGACTTTCCTCAACACAAGCTCCGACAGCTGTCCAAAACACCCTTCTGGCAAGAACAACCCGGTGCCGCCACCCACCGACACTCGCCGCCTTTGAACCCGGGAGCGTCGCCCGTGACCCCGCCCCCGTTACCCGTTTGGAACGTGACCTCTGACCTGACGCCGCCGGGCGGGGAGAACAACAAAGCAAGCCGCCCCTCCCCCTCCCCGCCAGAATCGCGGCGGTCGACTCATCTAATAGCAGAAAGGTCTGAGCATGGATAGTGGGGAGGACTTCGAATAAAGAGGGGAATAATATATTATTAGGTATGCTTCTTATAAGAAGCATACCTGATTGCGACTTTGCTTATGTGAGTTGACACAACAAAACTGTTCATAAGATGTTTATCTCGACCCCTAATCGAATGTAGGTAAGCATGCACCAATAACTCTCCAATGCAGGTTTGAAAAGCACGGTTTCCATTGTATATAAGTCTTGAGCCGTTGTGGATTGAGAGAGTGGCCTTCAAAACCACAACACTTAGAAGATGATAGTTGGAATGTCATGAGAACACACGGGGACACACATGAGTTCACTGATGCCACAGTCTAATGCGACTGGTAATTACTACAACCACGAGGTACAATGGATCGTTCTATGGATACTAGCCACCACCGATGCCACTTTCCCAAATGAAGGTTGGAAGGCTCTAATTTCAGGATACGAAAGCCATCCTGACCATGCAGCGTCATAGGGCTTATGTTAAAATTCCGAAATTATTACGGAGCGAGCGAAGCGAGCGGAGTCTCATACTGAATTAAGGGAAAATCCTGAGTGGCCGGCCGTGGGGACGCTCTTTAAAAGCTAATATCTTAGGAACGGGACATCCGATTGACAAGCGGTCTTCTTTACTGAATGTCACTTGGACGTAAAAGTTCTGTGGTGTGATGGCCACCATGCGTTCTTGCCAACCACCGCACGTGGCGCGTGGTAAAGTTGGACATTTTTTAAGAACCCCCAAAATTGCAACCTCAATAACGGCACAACGGTTGGGCCGATTGAATTGAAACTCGGTACACAGTTAGGTCTCCATCAGATAATTCATCTGCATGTGCTAAGGTTGGGGTGCTACAGCACGTGCGCACGTGCAGGGGGCGCTCCCAGATCTCGAGAACGGCTGGGCCGATTGCGCTCAAATTTGGTACACGGTTGGGGACCAGTTAGTAGGGTGCCGTGCAAAAGTCAGTTTGGACCCCGCTTGCACGTGCGCACGTGCAGTGTGCCGCTTCCAGATCTCGAGAACGGCTAGGCCGATTGCGCTGAAATTTGGCACATCGCTAAAGACCGGTTAGTAGGGTGCAGTGCACAAGTTAGTTGGAGGTACCCCCTCGCAATTTCGCACGTGCAAGGCCCATCCTCTCGCTCGCTCCGTTGGTCGCCCAAAAGGCGTTTTACTGGTGGGTAGGGCTCGAGCGCTGCCAAAAATATTGTCAAATGCTTTGATAATATCCAGTTTTTGTATAGCAAGCACTTATATGACGCAGTAACCCGTGAGCTTCTGGCATTTGCACATCCGAAATGAATGTGCAATGGGTATTGTACCTAGGTACTGTTTCTTTGTCTTATCAATTTAGTAACTTGATCCTTCAATGGAAAATAGGCTCTCTCAATTAACATCTATATCATAGGCGGCGGAACGATTTGAGACAAGGGGGGGGCACCAGCTCAAGGAGCCAAACCTAGCCCTCGCCCTGGCAGGGGGGGGGGTCGATGCGACCCCCCCCTAAGGTTTTTCGAAGCTAGCGTAAAAACGGCGGCGCGCAGCGCCGCCAAATTTGGCACAGCCTATAGGGCAGCCTTTTTACATATGACCTGAAAATTTCAGGTCCGGGTGACCTTGGGTCAGGTCACCAGGTCAGGAAAACCGGTACAAGGTCATGGTCAAATTTCAATTTTCTTTTTGCACCTGTCCAACTCACAGTTTTGGACTGATTTCCTTCAAACTTTCAGGATGTGCTAAGTTCACCGAGTTGTATAACATATAGTTCGGGTTTTTTGAGGTCACTGACCTGAGGTCATTTGGAGGTCATTACGTCGTAATGTTAAGCCTATGGGAAAATACTAAATTCGGAAAATACTGGAGATATCCGCTTCGTTCTATCACTTTTGTGCTTTGAAACCACAGTACTTAACAGCAGGTCACTTGGTGCTTCTTTGTTTGGTGTACTTATCCATGGGTCAGGTGAAATGAGGTCAACTGAGGTCAAATGACGTTTTTGCCAATAACTTGGCACATAATGACGCTAGAGCTTAAAAAATGGTATCATTGTGTTCCTGGTGATCAGCCGAATCGAATGATATGCGATATGATTCAATTTGGTTAACTTGAACTTAATTTATAAATTTAAGTTTACTTAAAATTTAAGAACAACTTTAAGTACACTTAAGCAAGCAAGCTAAAAAGTATATCATTCGACGCGCCTTGACGTGCTGAGTTCACTGGTTCTTTTTTTTTTTGCTCTATCTTAATTAGATAAAAAGTTATAAGCGAAAAACTTTTGACCTGTTTTTAGCGAAATTTTTACATTTATACCCCCCAAACCCCCCTAAATATTGACCTAGAGCAACCAAATTTACACAGGAGCGAGAACTCCAGGGGGCCCACCTACCTACCAAATTTGGTGTTTCTAGGTGCCATAGGAGCCAATCGCGAGGGGGGGGGGGTCGCATCGACCCCCCCTGCCAGGCCGTGTTATGAAAAATGCCCTGCCAGGGCGAGGGCTAGGGTACCCCCAATTACTGTTTTCTCATCGGATTTAGGCCACTTATTTTTCGTCACAGCCCTGACACGATGATTTTTTATTTTTTTACATTTCTTTATTAAACGAAAATGGCAGTTCACCCCCGTATGTGTGGTTAACTTTAAACTGATCCTCAAGTACCTATGTGTTTGTCTATTCCTTATTCTCGTTTGATAAATTCCATTAATCCTACATGTATCAAATTACCAAGAAGCCATCGCAATACTAATCAGTGGCGAATCCCAGGGGGGAGGTCGCATGGGTCATGACTTTGGGCCTGGGGTCACCACATGCCTGCCAGGAGCACCACAGGCCTGTCAGGAGCACCATCGGCCTAGCAAAAGCACTACAGGTCTTCCAGGGGCACCACAGACCTGCCAGGGGCACCAGAGGCCTGCCAGGGGCACCAGAGGCCTGCCAGGGGCACTATCGGCTTCGCAGGGGAACCACCGGCCTCGCAAGGGCACCATGGGCCTGTCAAGGGCACCACAAGCCTGTCGTTGGTACTTTAGGATTGTCAGGGGCACCACAAACCTGTCAAGGGCACCTGCGTTCTAACAGGGGCAACACAGGCTCGCCAGGGGCACCACAGACCTGCCAAGGCCCAGGGACACCACAGGCCTAGCAAGGACACCACAGGCCTGTCAGGGGCACCACGGGCCTGTCAGGGGCACCACGGGCCTGTCAGGACCCATGGGCACCTAAGTCATAAGCAGGGCCCACCGTAGGCTTGTCAGGGGGCAGGGTAGGTAGGTATGGGGACCCGCAGTTGCTACTGTACACGAACCCCAAGTCTAACTGTCTGTCCTGTCCAGTAACAAGTGATAACATTGATATCGACTGCCCGTCCCTGCACAAGAGCAGCTGAGGTTTTCTGTGCGTGCCCTCTGACAGCTTATCGTTGTTCCCTGTGAGGGTGCTGGGACAATATACTCAGGGTCGCTGTACAGTAGCAACTGCGGGTCCCCGTACCACAGTCTTTCCAGGGCACCAGCGGCCTAGCAGGGGCACCGGTCATCACACGACTAACCAATAATAAAGAAAATAAAAAAACTGAAAATAGGGCACCACCAAAATTAAGTGGCCGAAATCCGTTGAGGTTTTAATTTTGGGTATAGGTAGGGGCACCACTTCGATTCATGACCCTCCCCTTGGAGTTTTCCCGAATCCGCCCCTGGTACTAATACATCAAATTTAAGGGGGGCACCTTGCTATTGGTGCCCCCTTGCAGAATTCAAGGGGGGGGGGGGCACGGTGCCCCGGTGCCCCCCGTTCCGCCGCCTATGATCTATATAGCAATATAGATCAATCAACAATCATCTTATATATTCAATCAATCATCTTATAAAGACTACCGGGACTCTCGCTCACCGCATGTGCCTTTACCGGGTTATGACTTCCAAATCATCTCTGGCCCCTCCCTCTTCCCATGTCACGAGCGCCACACTCCTAACGTGTGTTTTACAGACCTGCCTCCCATCTCGCCCGCCAGCACTGATCACGTCGGAAGAGGGGACGGTCAGAGGTCACGTCCCCGCCGCGAGGTCACAAGGTCACGATCACGGGGCCGTGTCACGCATGGCCCAGGTCACGGCGAACCTGAGGCTGCTCGTGACGATGTGACGCCCTCTCCATCTCTCCTGCTGTTGATACTGATCACTTATCACCACACGTTGTTAGTTTGGTCTCCATCGGTTTAACGAGGTCAAAACACATTACGTGCCGTAAAAGCGTTCATTATGAGCTAAAGGCGAGATTTCGGTCCACACACACTGTATTGCTGCGATGAAGCCATTCTCACTCTGCTATAAACGCTCACTTCATCGCCTGCAATCATCCTCTACTGAACGGCACATTAACACTCACTACACCCCACTGCAGTGCCCCATCCCTCCCCTCCCCTCCCTCCCAGGGGTGTGGTCGGGTCGACACCTCCACCGCCTTTAGGTCACGTCTCAGCAAGGTCACCCTCCACTACTCGCACACCGATAATAGCCTAGCCGCTACAGCGCGGGAAACGCACCTACTTTGGCCAGAAAACAGCACCCAGGGCCGCCGCTTGGCACCGTGACCTCCCCTCCCCCCGCCCCTCCCCCGCCCCCGGCCACACCCCGGCCGCAGACGGCGACGACGACTAGCTGTGACCTTTGACCTGACACGCCCCCTGACCCGTCTTCAAACAGCACGCCGTGGAGGGACATAGCTCAGAGTGGGGCCGAACAATAGCTGTGTGTCCCGAACTGGAGTCACGAGAAAGAGCAGTGCACTGGGCCTGATGGAGAGCATGGGAGAGGTCTGCTGGATAGGGGGAGTCGATGATGGTTTGTTGTTTCTTCAGTTGGATGGTGACATTTCTTCCAGTATTTGTGATAAATGTTGGACTGTAAAGGCTTTTGACATTGTTTAGAAGTAAATGAGGAAGGTGGGAACTTCGGAACATATCATCTCAAAAATACAAAGATGTGCATTGTGCATTGTGTATTGTGAAATGTAACAACTAGGGCGGCACTTGAGAAAAAATCTGTCTTGTAGAGAGAGAGAGATTCTCTCTCTCTCTCTCTCTCTCTCTCTCTCTCTCTCTCTCTCTCTCTCTCTCTCTCTCTCTCTCTCTCTCTCTCTCTCTCTCTCTCTCTCTCTCTCTCTCTCTCTCTCTCTCTCTCTCTCTCTCTCTCTCTCTCTCTCTCTCTCTCTCTCTCTCTCTCTCTCTCTCTCTCTCTCTCTCCTCTCTCTCTCTCTCTCTCTCTCTCTCTCTCTCTCTCTCTCTCTCTCTCTCTCTCTCTCTCTCTCTCTCTCTCTCTCTCTCTCTCTCTCTCTCTCTCTCTCTCTCTCTCTCTCTCTCTCTCTCTCTCTCTCTCTCTCTCTCTCTCTCTCTCTCTCTCTCTCTCTCTCTCTCTCTCTCTCTCTCTCTCTCTCTCTCTCTCTCTCTCTCTCTCTCTCTCTCTCTCTCTCTCTCTCTCTCTCTCTCTCTCTCTCTCTCTCTCTCTCTCTCTCTCTCTCTCTCTCTCTCTCTCTCTCTCTCTCTCTCTCTCTCTCTCTCTCTCTCTCTCTCTCTCTCTCTCTCTCTCTCTCTCTCTCTCTCTCTCTCTCTCTCTCTCTCTCTCTCTCTCTCTCTCTCTCTCTCTCTCTCTCTCTCTCTCTCTCTCTCTCTCTCTCTCTCTCTCTCTCTCTCTCTCTCTCTCTCTCTCTCTCTCTCTCTCTCTCTCTCTCTCTCTCTCTCTCTCTCTCTCTCTCTCTCTCTCTCTCTCTCTCTCTCTCTCTCTCTCTCTCTCTCTCTCTCTCTCTCTCTACAAGCCTAGCATTGTTCAACTCTGTTGCACTACAATGCAAACCTTCAAGTTCAACGAGCAGGAACCCCCAATTAGCAGCCTACATAATTGTCCTGACTTGCCAGATATTGTTTAATCAATGAAATTCCGGTTACTAATAGGCCTCACTATTAGCATCATGACTTACAAATTATTTAATACACCTACTGCCACACGACTAGCCTTTGCAAGACCCAGAATGACTCACATTGTTCAAACCCCTTGCAATATCAGTCTTTCGAACCATGTCTCAATGACGGAACTGGGTGGCCACCCTTCTAGCTGTGAGGCCACGACCTGTACCTCGGTCACGCACCTGATTTCGCCTAATGACACTGCTGACTGGCAAAGTGGTCGAGCCGCCGTTGAGCGCGGCACCCCGCTGAGCCGCCGTTTATATCAAGGTCACCGGAACTGCCTCTGCACCTGTCTACGCAGCTCCGTAGCACCGAGCGCTGAGTGAAACTGGAGCCATGAAGGCTGATCAGACCCCGGGCCGGGCCGGGCCGGGCCGGGGCGGGACATTTGTCGTTCACGGGCTGCACCTCTGGGTCACCAGGAGGGAAATGCATGTCACGCAGTCTGACCGCCGGGAGGGGCACTGGAAATGCAGGCCAATCGAGGTGGCATAAGACACCAATGAAGGTCGTCGTTTTGTGTGGGCGACAGGTGATATTTTACTGAGACGTGACGCGTGAAGGTGCGCCGGAAGTAATCTGGGTCACGGGCTCTGGGTGCTCGGCCGAAACATAAAGGTCGTGTATTTGCAGATATTACTGAATGGAAGGTAACCTCATATAGGGAGCTTTGACAGAAATCTAAAAGCTGCTTATGTGTCATAATAATATATTATCATCGCCTTTCGTATTGTCTTTAATATGTCAACATATGATTTCAATAATGAACGCATTACATCGTGTCTAACGCCGTTACGCGGCCAGTAATTCGTTGAGTGGTCTATTGAAGGACAGATGTGGCCCATTCAAACCGAACCACCATCCCATTGCGGAATATTGCAGCACCGACTTCTATCCTTACTGCCTGGTTCTGTATTTTTTTTTATTTTTTTTTTTGTCATGGCCTAGCATCGGACAGCACTAGTGGTGTCAGTTACGGAAAATCGGAATACCGATACCAAACCAAATACAAACCAAAACCGTGGGGAAATACCGAGACCAAACCAACTTGGGAAAATGAGGGAAATACCAACTGTTTACCGATTTTTTTAGCCTCTTACAGTGGCGGCGGAAGCGGGGGGGCAGCGGGGGCACGGCGCCCCCCCATCTTCCAGGGTGGGGGTGCAAACATATCTTTTTGCCCCCCCAAATTGTTATCGACGAAGTACCACAATACTTCCATACTACGTCATGAACATGTGCCAGTTTGGCTGAGTACCTTTTTAAGTTAATAGAGCGAGTAATTTGGAATGGATTGATATTGTTGTCAATGTCGTCGTACATATTTTGATCACATTGGCTAGCATTTTGCAGTGCGAGTGTTACCAACCAAAAAGGTTTGCAATAGCCAATAATTGGCTAACTTTAATGACGTCATTGGTTTAAAGGAAGCAAGTTGTTCAACGCGAACAACAGTCACGGTGACAGCCACAGCGTGCTACACGTATTTGAACTGGACTTGCCGCAGTGGCGCGGGAACCAGAGGGGCGGTTCCCGGGAACCGGCTGGAGGGGCTAGCGGGGGCTGAGCCCCTCCAACTTTTCGGCGGGGGGAGGGCTCGTAATGTAGGTATTTGAGACCCTCCAACCGGAGGAATCGAAATCGGAAATCTACCAACATAATTTCATAGATTTATTACCTTTCCGAAATGTTAACCAGAAACAACCTTCATTATGGAGCGTTCTAACGCAGAAGACTGTGACAACATGTAAGCACATATTCATTCTCTAAATATCATACATTTCCACCAAACGCCCTCCACACATAATGCTCAGAAATCAAGCAGCTATCTACGAGCTACCGGTAACCGGAAGAGTAGGACGGAACGCGAGTGGCCCGGCATGCGGACGTCACAGAAGCGCGTCTGAGCGTGCCACAGGCCTTTCCCCGCGACTCTGCCAGACGCCAGCCGGCATAGACTCGTGAGCCGGGGGGCAGCATGGGGGTAGCCTGCCCCCACAACTCTGGGGCCGTGGGGGGCGCAGGCGCTGCCCCCACAAAGTTTCATAGGGCCAGGAACCGTCGGGACAGCTTGTCCTCCCTATATTAGCGGCCGTGGGCCTCAAAGAAAAGCTGAATGGAAGACAATACCTATTTAAGTAAAAAAATCCCCCTCTATACCTGATTTGACAGCTCATGTGTGAAAGCTTTAAACGTTTATTCCAAGTTACCAAAAAGGTAGTTCCTTGACTCAGATGAGACGGGATATCTCACTTTTTGCAAATGTTTTCGTTTCGATTTTTCGTTGTAAAGGCCAAGGGGTGAAAAATAAGTGGCCTAAAACCGGTGAGAAAACTAGATTTGGGGGTACCCTAGGTTCCGGGAAGGATCAGGTGTGCCCCCCCATCCCAAAATACCTTCCGCCGCCTCTGGCCTCTTATACATTAATGCGGGTTCATGATACCAACAAAATACCAAATACATTACGATTGAAATACCAAATACCAAGCTGGTATCGGTTTGGTATCGGTATACCAAAAAGTTGGTATCCGTTTGACATCTCTAGACAGCACCTTCGCGGTAGCCTTTTCAAACATAAATAGCTGCTCCAGCTTATTACCAAGCAATTTTATACCACTGTCATCCACGCGTGTTTGAAACAAAATCGATACGTTATACGCACTTCATGATTGTTCAAATTATGCTCTCTTTTAAGTTATATTTTTTATGGTGTGTATAGCATACATTCTAATTATCTTTCTTCTACCCCGACCAGTGACCATACCTCTGGTTCTACCTCTCCACCACTACATAGTTCCACCTCTAGATATATTCCCCTCTACCTCTAATAACCACGGCAAGTGTCGGTGCAGCCACCATTCCACGGATGCCGACTGGCCAGAGGAGCGGAAAATCACAGCTGCATTTTCAGCGGACCGCCCCCAAAAACGACCCACCCATTACGTCAGTGCGGGGGGCCCTAATGTGACGCTTGGTGTAACGTTACGGGCACCTGGACTTGCAAGGCAGTTTTTACACTTAGTCAGTGGTAGGCAGTTATAGGCACACTCAGGGTATATTGAATTAGGGGGTAGGACCAAGTTTAGTAGGCATGATCTCAGCAATTATTTTGTTTTACATGGCGGTTTTCATTATCGCAATATTATTTTTAATATCATGAAGTTTGTATATCTCGGTTTTACGAAAAATAGTAAGGCAACAAAGATAAATTTCGCGAAAAAATAATTTTAGTTGGAAGCATCCATTCTGGTATGCAAAATTCAGTATGAAGCCCAGTATGGTGACCGCCTAGTGTGCTTCCAAGGCTGAGTACCTGATATCAACAGGAGTTGTTTACTATTTTGCCTTACGTTGCTAGGTGGTTGCTATGGAGCTAAGGATACCCTCTTGCGCGATCATTTGCACTTATTTTTCCTCATTATATCGACATATTGCTGTTTCTGAGACCTTACTCATACTAAGAAAAAAGCAGTTTTCTTAAAATGTGTATTTAAGCGCCGTAGTATTAACACAGCTCTGCAATTCTGCTTAAATATCTGCAAAATCCTGACTTCCCGGAAAACTGTTGGTGGTGATGGGGATCGAGCCCGTCGATGAAAAGTAAGTCAATATTCAAAGGCTTCCAAACGTTATTTCTTGTTGTTCTGTGAAATAGCAATGCAAAGACCGATGATAGTGCCAGTGTTGAGCTTTCCAATGAAGCATTGCAATTAGTAGTCAGGTTATTATCACCTTAGATATCTTCCATCAAATATTAGAATTCTGCCATTGTCTTGCTGTAGAACAGGGTTTCTTTCAGTCTCTTGGGAACACGATTTGCCGGTCTCAGATCGAAAAACACTTCAAAAAGCGGTAATAGACAATGAAATTTCCCACCTGATAGCATCTCGGGTTTTTATATATCCTGTCTAGAATTTTCATAAATCATACGTAAAAATGGCCAATTTCGTCAGATCCCGAATTTTTGCCATTGGTTCTAATGTAAAGCATGGCTACTTTCAGTCTCTTGGGAACACGATTTCCGTACCTCAGATTGAAAAACACTTCGAAAGTCGCAGATAGTAGACGATTTAATCTACAAGATAGCATCTCGATTTTTTCTGTATCTGGTCATGTATCTTCATAAAACCCTCTCAAATATAGTCAATTAAGCATTAAAGTCTATGGATTTAGAAAAATTTTCATATCCGACTAGATTTGGGCTACCATGTCTGTTGACCGGGGGCCGGGCACACTTGAATCCTCAAACGATCTGGAAGTAGCGGCCAGAGTCGCCTGTAATAAAATGGATTAGAAGTTATGTCAAAGCTCAGCAAAGAAAACCAGAAACGTTGAGCAAGATTTACAAACACGTGCCTCATTTATGGGCTGAAGGCATCGTCAGTAACTCAAATATTGGCGTCTAGAGTCACGTTTACTGACTAGATGCTTCCAGTTTACAAAACCGGCCACTTTTGATTTTTACTTCAATTATCAGCGGGTGAATAAATGGTCTTGTCTTTCTTGAAAACTTCGTTCAACTGTTCGACAGCCTTTGCAATACTCCAAGCTCACTGCTGCCTGTTCTCTTGCGGTTTTTCTTTGAAATACTTATTTCTTAACAAAATGTATGACAGATTTGTGTCAGAGCACTGTTCCAACATACAAAGCTTATGCCACACTTCTAGCCTAACCTAACGCACGTGCCAGCCCGCAGTTTTGCGGTCGCCCGTCTGGCGTATGTCACGTCACGGTGGTTGCCATGGTAACGTGACAACATCCCTCGTCACGGCGGTATCCCCGAGTTCAGATTATAAGCGTAATCCGGAGGCCATAAAACCACGCTTTAGCCGCCAGCAGCGAATCAATGGCGGGTTGGGACACGTTTTGTCACGGAGCTAGAACTGCTGTTAGGGCCATGGCACGGTACAGATGGGTGGCAGGATGGGTTACGGAGGCATCAAGTAATCCGATAATAGACCTGCGGTGAGACCGGTTTGGGATCATTCATGACGAAAAAGTGTTGGACAAACAAGAGGGTAAGTAACGCAATCAAATCAGGATGGTGTGATGATTTCCTCATGGGGTCAAACGCTTTATTTGGGCCTAGACCCGCAGAATTATCCTCACTTCGTATATGGAACTGGTAGAAACACTATTCGCCAATCAATATGGGGAAAAGATATCAACATGTTTTTATTATCTCTTTTTGATAACTAAGCTTCTTAAAACTTTATCAAAATATGATGATTTGGTGATTATTTCAGGCAAAGGAGAGAGGCCATGACCTCTACCTATTTGTATACGCCCATGCCCCCTACGTAGCAGTCACCTTTCTGTAATGCGAGTGTGACCATTTAGAAACGGCACAATCATGCTTGTGTGATGCTATGCCATGAACAATGACATATTAACCCTTAGTGCATGACAGGGGATATTTTGCTAGGCCTAAACGGCGTGTGCCAAGATTTCCAAAAGATCCGAGTCACCGTAACGAATCAGAAGGCTGTTGATGATAAACTGATTATTTTCCTATCCATGGCTTTCTAGCAGCAGGCAGCTAGGTAAGTAGCATAGGTAGAATATCAATAGGTACGGCCCTCCAGCAAAAGAGTGGTTGGTTAGCCTATGTGCTTTCGGTGTAATAACTTGAAATGACAGAGACACTCCTGAAAAATGACTCAATAGAAATGAGAAGAGGGTTCGTGCACACATTTCGGCAGTGGTTTTCAACAGCCATTAGACGTATTCATCAATGCAGATCGATTATTGTAATGTTGGCAACCAACCACTTAATACCTGGAGGGCCGTACATAGGTTCGGCGATGGTGAAGTTTCAATTTGTTAACATTGGTTGTTGCACTATATGCAATTTGCAACAACAATGTTGCACTAATCCAACGTTGTCATCTGCAGCCTCCGGCCGCTTTCTTCTTCCGCTGGTGAAATACAGGGCGGACCAGGGGGGGGGGGGGGGCAGTGTTCTAACATACTTCCTGCATGGAACATACAGGGTAGGACCAGTATTACTGCCGTCACATAATCACAACGCCACAGAGTAACAGCCGTCACAGAGGATGTGGGTAGCGCTATGACCGTCACATATACACCCGTCACAAATACGACCGTCACATATACGACCGTCACGTACACCCTTCACGTATTCGTCACTATACCCGCCACTACATCTGTCACGTCACACCCGTGTCATACACCCGTCAGTGACGTCACACATACTCGTCACACATACCCGTCAGATACACCCCTGACATACCCCCGTGACAGACATACACCCATCACATGCATCCGTCACTACAACATACGTTACATAGGTATACCCGCCATACACACTTGTCACATATACGACCGTCAGAGGCACCCGTCAGAGGCACCCGTCACACACACACACACTCGTCACACCCTGACCGGAGTGGTCAGCGTCACTTCGTCACGCTCGAGTGACACTTCCCCTCCCCTCCCCTCTGAGTAGCTACCTGCCGGGTCAAGGCGGCGTCGTTTTGAAACACCCTCACGGGGGAGGGGGGGGGGGGCGTCTTGTCATTAGACATTCGGCGCTGGAACTGATGGTCGCCCATCCGGAACGAAGCGATCCCCCCACCCCTTACTTACCCTCCCTTCGTGCTCCCTCCCCCTCCTCTACCAGCCGATACCTCATCAGAAGCTACCGCTGCGGCTGCGTGTTGCGGTTACAAAGAGCTGCTTCGGCGGCTAATGGCCACTGATTGTTCAATGGTTACGAACCTGATAGTGATGAGTGGCCATCGAAATCATCTGAGTGCCTTCGCGCTAAATCGGCTGTGTGTAACAGGGATACAGAAACTTTTAATATGGGATACAGAAAGATCAGAAAGGTACGTGAAATAATGTTACTACGACCACGAGCATGGAAATGTATTGGATGGATTCTAACTATTGATTGTTGGATACCACATCGATTCTCATTATACATTGCAACGTCAAGTGGCTAATGGCTGGTGGCTAGTGGGTGGGACTCGGGCTCCACCAGGCCATGGAACGACATCTATGGCTATAAGGGTGTCGACTTTACAGCTGTTTCCTTTGTGTGTAGCAAAACGAAAATTTGTAAACTTCGGACGGTGAAAGAGGGTGAAATGACACTGATTCTCTCGTCTTTTCAACGCCTCTTTTTGTCCCCTTCCATACCATAATTAACCCTCGCCGGCCGAGGGGGGGGGGGGGGGCGGGTGCCGCCCCCCCATAGGGTTTTTTTCGCGATAGCTCCGAACACGCTGGCGATAGAGAGCTGAAACTTGGCATACCTGACCTTTGATCCAAGCCGCATCTTTTGACACCAACCGCATTTTTGGGTCAGGTAGGGTCACTGACCTATGACGTCATAAGTGAACCTCTGCACGGTCTTCAGATGTCGCAACTTCGCAACGCCCTCACTGCCAGAGGAGATGTCACAGGGAAATGAAACTTGCAGGATCTAGTATCCATTATGATTCCCACAACTTGTATATCTCGGATTTTTCCTAAAGGTCATATGAGGTCAGGTCATTTTCGTGACCTCACCATTATAAGTCAATGGGGAAAAATGAAAACTGCTATTCTGGCGCCGGGAACGATCTCCAACTATCTCAAGCACATAGAATCGTGATTTTATGCACTCCTTGCAAGGTTAGATGCGTCACTTTTGCAATGTTGACCTTTCGTGACGTCATTTATGACGTCATCAAGGTCATATTAGTTTTTCGTCAATAACTCTTGATCAAATTGAGCTAGCGAGTCGGGAAAGCCACCAATGGACTCAGGAAGACCTGCCGAATCGAATGATATGCGACATGACCTCTTTCGACCAACTTCGTGACCTGGGGGTGCTGACCTGACCTTGACCTGAGGTCAACACCCCAAGTTGACCTGACCCGGACAAAAAGTATATCATTCGACGCGCCTGAGCGAGACAAACACGATGCTGCCAAAATCGGCGCTCTGCGGCCGTTTTTTGCGAAGTTATTCACCAAAAACTGAACCGTACCTTGGGGCACTTGACCTGACCTCAGAGGTCACCGGTTGACCTAAGACCTTAAAATCGGGTACCAATCTCTGCGTCTCGTAACGGCGCACACGCTCGTTTTTTCCGCGACGCGCTAGCTCCACCAGGGGCGAAACGGCGAGGGGGGGGTCGTACCCGCCCCCCCCCCTCGGCCGGCGCGTATGTAGAAAACCAATAGGTCCGGCGAGGGTTAAACCGTTGTCAGCCCTGAGTGTCCAGCAGACGTTACTAACCTAGCTATCTGTTTGCTGGATTCTCAGGGAAACCATTTACTGATATATGTGGTGGTGGGATGTGCAAAACCAGAAAAGGGGCGTTGTTTGGTGGTGGTGGTGTTGGGGGGGGGGGGGGTAGGCCCAATTTCGGTCCATTGAGGCCATTGCAAAGCCGGGAGGATGATAGGAATTAGGGGGAGATATTGGGCAGGCACCCTAGTGAATCACCGGGGTCCGGAGCTGAGCCCGTCCCAGATGACAGGCCGACCGCCCCTCCCCCCCCCCCGAAGCAATCGCACTGCACCCAGCTACAGGTGTGCTCCCTTAGGAGCTGCGGTGCGCTCCAATGGGAGCCGCCCGCATGATCAGATAAGTTGTCTGTCCAATGTCCATCCCGGAGAAGGGGTTGCGATGTGAAGGAAAGGGATTTGAGCGTCCTGAGGATGGAAACGAGGGAACGGGTGAAAGGAGCGGAGAGTGTTGTGACCTAGTGTTTGAGTCCCCATCCCTAGCTCAAGTTCTATGGTATTTAAAGGTAGTGTGCCACCTTTGAAAGATTTCCCATTTTATTTTTCCTAGGATAAGAAGCTTCTGTTTTTACCTAATATCGCAAAAAAAAATCAAAAATGGGCCTGGAATAGTGCGTTTTTCGCCTAAAAGTTTTTCGGTTTTTAGATATGTATAACAACTGTAGTGGGCTCACCTGCAAACAGGCGTCGGGCAACAATCGCGAATGCGGCGCACTTGTGACAATAAGCAAAGGTCATTATAGTGTTACGACCATACGACGTACGGGAATGAGTTATCAGCTGTCTAATCGTAGACAACACAATGTCGAGCCTTAAACTGTAAGCCCGTATTGGTATTGTTTCTTTTATTTGGCTGTTGAACATTATTTATGGTTTGAAATATGATTTTATGTAAATAATTGATATGAAAAAGCCGTATTATAAGTTATGACCCCATTTCACCACACGCAAGTGGCAGAAATGACAATGATCAGCTGACGCATTTTTCTTGGCCGAAGTCAGAGCGCGCGGCCCGACGCACCACGCGTACACTGTAAACCAAATCTACAAGTTGGCTCCTTGTTACAAGTTTGGTTCCAATTCGCATAGGCGTCACCTTGTCGATACCTTGTCGATTCACCAACCCCAGGCTTGTTGGCCACCAAACTAACAGTTTGTCTACAAGTTTGGTTCCAATTCGCATAGGCGTCACCTTGTCGATACCTCGTCGATTCACCAACCCCAGGCTTGTTGGCCAACAAACTAACAGTTTGTCTACAAGTTTGGTTCCAATTTGCATAGGCGTCACCTTGTTGAGTACTAGTCTGGGCCTTGTGGACCTACCAACTTCTGGATAGGCATAGTCGTTTCCTTGTCGGTTCACCAATCCCTGGTTTGTTGATGAACTAGCCTAGCCTTTGACTGGGCATTGCTAGCTTACAGATTGTCAACGAGTAAGTGAACTAACACTCGTTCGAACTTGCTCTTCCTTACAATCGCTTTGTTTGCGTTGATACTTGATAACCTTAAGAACTTACGATTCGCGTTTGTTTTCAATTGCCACGATACTGATTCAGGAAATATTTTCTATACGGACAGGTTATTTTTTGGCTGGAAGTGGTGCACAAAACCATGACTGGCATCAGTTATTGCTCATGCTCAAAGGCTTGCGCTGACAAGAAACGAAATACTGATGGGTTATATAATCAATGAATGAATACACCACATCCATTCGGAAGTTTCTGGAATCATTAGTATTTATTACGGTCACGTAATTAATACTATTGACTGGAGATAATTCCGAGTGCATATTTCCGAATGGATGTGGTAAATGCATGAGGTAGGTATACCCAGTAGGTATACCTATCGTGCACCGTCAGCATACAAGTCTTTGAAGCAAGAACTGCTGCGTATGTGGAAGAACATGGTTTTGTGCACCGCATCAAGCCAGAAGTATAACATGCCCGTATGACGAATATTTCCTGAACATTAAGCATAACAATCATGGCAGTTGCACGATCACGCAGATAATTCGAATAAATCATGATCGCCAACCAGATTAGCTTTTACAGCCCATATGTATATGTCCATCAGTTAAGTTAAAAATACAAAGAGTTGAATTAAAGGCAAATAAATGTATTTATATATAAAAAACACCGACCGCAAAACATCTGCTCACATGTGCATGCACAGGTCTGGTCCACTTACACTGCGCGCGCAGGGGAAGAGAGGCGTCTCGACCGCGGGTATAGGCACGATTAGTGCGTCGCGCAGGCCAGAGGGGGCCTCACTCACAGCACGAACACCACAATTCACAGATTTCACTTTTTACTGCACAAATGCTGGAACAGCCCTCGTCGCTGCTCCAGGCTGCACGGCGGCCGCGCGACAACTGCTGGTTCGAAACCGCCGCGCCGGGGCCCGCTAACGGCTGGCGGCGACCGCTGATTGGTCCGCCAAGTCTGACGTCATGGGCGCAGCTGACCATGTGTATGCTGACCAGCTGACCAGTACAAGTTAGGCGCCGGTTAAATAACCATGCGGCAACAAGTTTCCAAAACTGGTTAAGAAACAAACGTTGAAACAAATGTAGAGTTGGTCTGGATACTGAGAAGTTGGTGTGCATAGTAACTATTGACTCGTAGTTGTCACCTGACAAGCAATGCACCAGACAACGGCTTGTTTCAAAAGTATCAGTTGGTAAACATACCAAGAGATGATTGGTTATATTACACAAGACTTGTCAATTTGGTTTACAGTGTATTTGGAAATTCCGACCTCGACGAGCATCAGAAGCCACCTAACAGGCGTGTTCGAAACCGCAGGAGATGATGATGAACGGGTTTATCGAAACTTGATTGGATGAGCATATCGGTAATAGCGATTTCAGTGTGTGCATTTATTGTTCATAGTGGTGTGAAATGTGGTTGGGGTACGACCGACAACCCGTCGGGGCGAATTTCGCACTGGGGTACTCAAAATTTGAAGAATTTAAGACGTTTCCATGAGTTTTGAAGGTATGGATAAGTTCTAAAAATCCGGTTCTCCTTATCTGGGCCATTAAAGGGACCCTCCCACCAGGGTTGTATACCAATCAAGTCGATTGAATTGATTGATTTGATTCAACGCGTATTTTGAGTTGATTGGATTGAGTCGATTGACTTTTCGAGATGACTGGTTGACTGACTCGTTTGACTTTAGCGACTGGTTGACTGATTTGATTCCCGAAAATTAGAGTGACTCGTATGATTGAGTCGATTGAATGGAAAGTTTAAATAAGTTTTAGTTGACGAAAAATAATGACACCAATTGATGACATCAAAGATCACAAAACTACACTGAAAACTGCTTGTCATCACAACTGCAATATGGGCTAGATGGCCAAATAAAGAACAGGGCCTAAACATGAACAGCCAACTTTGACTTTCAACTGCAGTAACTGCTCCAATCCTGTGATAGAACCTGGCGATGCACCTACCTACCTTTCTGCACTCAGCAGGAAACTTTTTTAATCCAGATGATAAAGTGCAAGGCCCTATATACTAATAAAGTGTGATTAATTAATAATTCACATCTGAAACCCCTACAAAAATAACTGAAACAAAAGCGTCGTTTTCGTCTCGCTAATTACATTTACGTAAATTAATAGCTAATTTGCTGCATTGTTTAATTTGCAGCAGAACGTTTGTTGATCATTTTCTCCTGAGAGCCTAAGCATAACATATTTAATATATTTCATTTTCCTTAAAATATTTTACCGAATGTTATTAAGTGGTCTTATTTCAAATGAAATAATAATTAAAACGAAATTGGTGTTGTACAACCGATTTATTTTATGATGATCTACCATACTACATGATAATCAATGACGTCATCTTACCAAAAAATCAAAAGACGTAGAATAAGGATTTATAAAAGCTTAGCATACTTATCGGCAAAACGTTTTCTTTGTTTTTTCGCAGTCGCACCGTGCCGTTTTCGCGTTTTAATTTTCCTTCCTACTTCCTTTTTCCTTATCCTGTGGTTCCAGAGTCCCTGTCCTTTCCATTTCCTTTTAAATATATTTTTAATGCTCATCCCTATCCCCCAGTCCTAACAGTTTCAAATTGTATTGCAATAAAATGTTTTGAATTCTTCACATATAACCTATCTACCTTCGTTGGTACTGTTGGTAGCCAGTGACACATCTAGGCAGGTAAGTAGGTACCTACCTGCTTTCCTGCTGTCTTCATAAAGCATACCTAATGAAGTTGTCAAATTTGTAGCACATTTTCAACACTTTCATATGGTGTCAGTGTGGCATGAAACCTAGCTAGGTTCATTATGTTCAGGGTTCAATTCAGAAGAGCTCCGCATAACTCACATAAGAGACAGACGGGGGCTTTACATGGGGTAGATGGCCTGATGACTTAGCTTGAATATGGCCAAAATTAAATTGACAACTTTTAGGTGAAAGGTGGTGATTTGGGTTTGTTGAAGTCAACTACTGGGTTATTTTGCACCCATTAAATGAAACTTATGCTCCAATTCTACCCATTGAACCTCAATATCATGATCCACCTGTCCATCACTAGGTATCCTTCCTTATTACATAGAAACTTTGAATGGCATGGCAATTTATAATTTTAAATGACAATATTTTTATGTTTCTTCTGTAGGTGGGTAGGTAGGTAGGTACACCAGACTGCTATGGACACTTTTCCAAGTTGGTGAGGCAAAAAACCTAATGTATATCTTGGTTTGAGTCGTTTGATTGAGTTGATTGATTCCTTTCATTGTCGCGTTTGAGTCGATTGAATCAATTCCCGAAAACTGCTCTGACTTGATTGATTTGATTGGTTTCCCAAATTTGTCGTGATTGAATTGATTGCTATTGATTGAGTCGTATACAACCCTGCCTCCCACCTTCAAAAAAGTTAATGAATTGGCATGAAAGTGATGTCGCTCGGTTCAGAAAGAGCAAAAATGAATGTCTACCAAATTTCATCGAAAAATATTCACCGGTTTTCAAGATATTAGACTTTTACTTTTGTTTACTTTTTGGGATCTCCGCTGTTCCTAGCGACTTTATTTGAAAGTGCGGCATTTGTTGCGCGCAAAGCAGCATATACCACCGCGTGCTGCCAAACGTTTTAGTAAAAGATTTGAAAATCGTTAGATCTCCGCTGACGTCACAAATTCTAAGGGGGCATACCAATGCATTAGCCCCTTAGAATCCGAAAACTGCAAGTTTGAAATTCCATATCTCCGAATTAAAGCATTTTTCGATGTTGTGAATGCCCAAACCGGTATTTTCAGGCCATGGCCACCAATTTGGCTATCTCAACTCAAAACTAATGTTAAGGTGGGAGGGTCCCTTTAACTCCATACGGTCCAAGAAAGCTGGCACACTACCTTTAACGAAGCCAGGCCACCGCCACATGGGCATGGAAGGGCACTCCTGCATGTACCTGTTCCGCTTTGTTTCACATGGTGGACAATTCAATAGGTATGGGACAAGATTCCCCTCCCGGCTCCCATTGGATCTGCTAATAGCCTTGGATCTGTCATTGGCAAGAACCGAGTCGTTGATCTACCCCTGAAGAGTCAGCGCCATCTACAATGTGAGCACCGGAGTCGGGTGCCTACAGTATACAAAAATCCGCTAGGTGGCGGGAGCGAAAGTACACTAGACGGCGCCACCAGATGGAGTAGGGCTGTAAACTGTAAAGGATGTTGGGCAGACTTTATCGACATTTTAGTCGGCCTTCATGCTTGCATAAGTGTAACCATGTGATGTAACGTCAGTTCACCTGCCGAGAGCCGGTTGGTTTCAACTCACTGCCACCGGATTCATCCCGACTGCCCCCGGGAGCTCTCGGACGACACCTACGCATGCATCTGCTAGAAGAGCAAAGCACTAACTAAACTAGCCAGCAATAGCAAGAATGTTTATCTGTACGTCTGTTCCCCTTTATCTTTTAGCGGTTTTTATCATCGTCAGTTGTATTGACGACGGGCAGATAATTGTCACATGTGCCAGTGGAATGTCCCGAATAAATTGTCTTTTATTGTCTATCATTAATCAGAATCTGACAGCTTCTCTGGATTTGGAAAATGGATGATCCTGCATCGTGCACACTTGGATAAAAGTCCGCGACGATCAACATCTGCAACAGCTATTTGCATCCGTTCCTTCTGTCACTGGTCATGGGGATGAATCATCAACTCAGTTTCACCCTGGGTCTCGGCTGCCAATTTCTTGTTCATGGTGTTTGTCATACGATCAAAGCACGCGCGCCGTTCGAACTCTGAGTGACCGTTTGAGTCTTTGTTGGCCTGTCGCTCCGCCTACACACTCCATCTTAGGGCTATTTTTTATGACGCACCTTGGATGTAATCGTCTCAAACCCGTGGCTCCGCCCCATGCTCCAATTCTACGATCCTGAAATTTCTTTACATCTTTTACAGTTTTTCCCTCATCAGAATTATGCAGCATCTGTGGGATTTGCAGCATCACAAGCTGTTTACAGTAAACTGCAGAGCACAGAAATCTGTGTTACACGAATAATAATCAAATAGCCCAGCCTGTAATTATCTTTCATGAAATGTGGGGCGAACAATAGTTATTGTCCGAATTCCATTGATATATGAATTTATAGATTTCTCGCGCTGTTGGAATATCTCGCAGGTAATATTACACCTGCCCCCCCCCCCCTATCCGGAGGGGAACCGGCACGGTGGGGTCACGGTGATCTGGTTTCCATGCTACCGGTTATGACGTCACACGACCATTCAGTGCTGACCGAGACAGCCGCTCTCAGGCAAAAACCCGCCAGGTTTACAGACCCTCTAGCCCGACCACATGGGTCGCAAACGCCTCGTTAGCTCGCAGCTTGTAACTAGGGTATGCGAATTTCTACAAACGGAAAGGGTCTAGACATGGACAAATCGAGAAGTAGAACGCCTGTCCGTAACGACTGTCCAAGACTGACGGTCTGGGGTGAGAAGTAAACGCATAAATAAACTGACAAATCGGAGTCGATGCATATTTGCGCCTAATTTTTGTATTTATATTAGCACGCGCAGTGGAATGGTTGCGAGTATTATGCCCAGTGTTAGGGGGAGGCGAATGTCGCCCCCCCCCCATAAGATCTCAGCTCCCACTGAAGCTAGAAAGACGAAATTTGGAGGGTAGGGGGGGGGGGGGTCCGGGGGAACTGGTTGGGTGGGCGAAATCCCCCCCCCTTCGATGCGCTTGTTAATATCTATATTTACAACCTAAATGTTTCACTTATGCATTGCTTCTCATCGGGCTATGCCCTTTTGCGCTATCCTTTTTTTAGGGCCGTTAAATCGGAGCCCGGAGGATAAGTTTAAGATACCGGTTTCAGTGGACCGGACTCATGACCTGACTGATGCAGATTCTTCAATTTTTCTGACATTTCTGGCTAAGGTGAGACCAAGAAATCTCGCCGCAAAAAAATCACAAAGAAGCGACGCAGCTGCTACGTCATACTTGCATTTTCCTCGCGAGTTCGCAGTAAGCTTGTGACGAATGTGATAAGTGATAATGAAAAAATCAAAGCTCTTTAAACACTCCTCATCGGTTGTCAGGCATCAGTTGCGGCCACCATGATCCAAAACGGCGACCTTGTCCGCACCATACCGCTGTTTGCTGGTTAACGCTAGACACCTTGGCCGCGATATCAGAAAAACTGGACGGCCGGGCCCGCATGCAGTGAAAAAGCCTCAGTAGTCCGTGGCCGGCAACGGCAGCAATCAGGCTCTCCACCCTTCAGTCATGGATAGCAGGCACAGGCGATACGCAAAATCGACACTGCTGGGTCCAATTCAGACACGAACCACCTGGGTATTCGAGAAACCTCGCACGTATGTGGTGTTACCAGCCGCGAACGTATGCATAGGGGGAAGGGGTCCGATGGATCCCCCTTGCCGTTCGGCCCTTGATCCAGCTAATAGAGCTTCGCGGAAAAAAACGAGTGTGCTGCCCGTGACGAGAGAAAGGCGTGATCACCCATTTTAAGGTCCTAGGTCATTGGTTGACCCTCCAGGTCAGGTCAATAACCCAAAAGTCGGAAAAATCGGGACCTGTCAGCTCAGGGTTTCGGAGTCGTGGTACCGCTTTTCTGACTCCGACTCCGGGTCTGATACGAAGGGCAATGGCGGCCGCCAAAATTTTGCTTGATATGACGCCCGTGCTAGGTCTAGTCTACGTGCACGCGGAGATCGCTCCTACGTTCTTGGTTTCGTTCATGCAGTTTTTCGTTTCGTTCATGCTTTTTCTCGCAGGTGGACGCAGCTAAATCCACAAGATGCCAGCGGCCAGCGCAAGAACCCGCCGAGAAGCGCGAGTGGCGGCCGTATCACGACCACGAGCATCGCCATCATGTTGGTGATATGTGTTTGTGATACCTACTTTTCGGAGCGATAAAAGAAGAAAATAAAGATACAGTAGTCATTTAGTCTTTGACACGGTACAGGTAGTGGAGGATTAACGCGATTTCAAAATAGGGGAAGCCGGGGGAAGCCCGGACCCTAGTTGACCTCAAGTGACATGACTGTTCTTGTAGCATACAAACGTGAACTTAGTCACTTATAGATATGAACTGATAGAGGGTAACTAAAAACCGTTAAAATGGAGCGGATATCTCCCATATTTTACAGTAAAAACCAGGCAAGCAATCGCCTTTCATCTATACCTGATAGGATATAGGCACTGGAATAGAGCGACAGGCCGAAGATCCTTGTCTATGATAACATGTTTATTTTTGAAATTTATCTTTGGGCTACACTGAGAAAAAAAAATTATTCCCCTGGAACACCTTTAAGGGTGTGTACCAAACTGCACCTCGCTGGGGTGTCAGACGGGTGTCACTTTTGACACCAATACAGGTGTCATTGGGAATGAAACACCGGGTGTCTGACACCCTTTTAGGTGTCTGACACCCTTTTGGGTGCACACCCAAAAGGGTGTCAGACACCCGGTGTTTGATTCCCAATGACACCTGTATTGGTGTCAAAAGTGACACCCGTCTGACACCCCAGCGAGGTGCAGTTTGGTACACACCCTTAAAGGTGTTACGAGAGTGTCCATTGGATGCCAAAAAAGGTGTCGACACATTCTTACATTTATTGGTTCAAACAGGCATATCGCATACATATCGCAAGATGGCATTCCTATGTTGTATACAGCAACAAACTATATAAAGTACAAAAAATATGGGCTCTATATTTACGGAGAAATCCAATGAAAACTCACCGAAACACATCGGGTCCATTCACAGTGAGAAGTTGCTCGCATTTCAGGCTTCAGCAATGATAATTAACCGTCGATTATCTCCAACCAGATGTTATTCCGCAGTTCACTTGCTTTCGTTTCCATGGTGCAATGCTGTGTTGTCATCCTCACTCCAGTCTTCAAATTTCACCGAGTACCGGCCGCCTCGTCATTTGAATAAACAAGGAGCAAGCTACAAATAAAAGCTAAACATTATCATTAACGCACAATCACTTGAAGAAGTACACTGCGAACAACGTTCGGCGCCACTATATCCACATAAATTCAAAAAAGCCCTCCATCACTCACACCCCACACGCAACACGTGGTCACGCCGCCGCCAACTGAAATCTAACGGCTTTCCTGGAAGGTGGCGCTTTTTGATCTTCGCAAATCGCATGGTTGACGCCGTGACCAGTACACAAATGACGTCACACAATGCAGCTTGCTGATTGGGTAATGATTCAAACCACTGGACCTGCTGTGGTTTCTAGCAGTGCTACGGAGTCAGAGTCGGAGTCTGATGGAGTTGGCAGTTCTGGCCGGAATAGGAGTCCATTTTGGAAGACAGAGCGGGAGTCCGAGTCACTGAAAATCCGTTAGACACCGCATCCCTGGTTCCTAACACAAGTGACGTCAGAACAATTTATGTAATGATTTAGGTTCGAATACACGACAGCTTTCAAACATTTCATGACTCATGCTGGAATGTTCCTCAACAAATGACAACACACGTGAAGGTATCACAAGGGTATCAGATCCCTTTTAAGGAACATTTTTTACACCTTTTGAAGTGTTGATGGTTTAGGGTGTTTGACACCCGAATGGATGTTGGTGTAGGACACCCATTAATGTGTCTTTCTGAATCCCATTATGGTGTGTTTAAAAGCGCGTTGCACTTGAAGGTTGTCATCGTGGTGTTGTACACCTCCATGATTCCCAAAACAACATTTTTGACACCAATCTGGGCGTTATATATGACACTGCAATGATGTCCGACACCCGTGAGACACCCCATGGGAATATTTTTCCTCATTTTTTCACGCTGTTTTTGGTGTCAGATCCTTTTGCAAGTGTCAATGTGACACCTCTAGCAGTGCCGGACACTTTTAACATTCCGCTTCAATAAATGGCAACACCTGTGAAGGCATCATAAGGGTGTCAGATGCTTTTAAAAGAACATTTTTGACACCTTTTAGGGTGTTTGATACCTTAGAGTGTTTGATACCCGGATGGGTGTGGGTGTCGGACACCTATTAAGGTGTCATGCTGAATCCCATTAAGGTATACCTATCTAAACACTCGCATGCGAACGAACACTTAAAAGGGTGTCATCGTGGTGTTGTACACCTTAATGATTCCCTAAACAGCATTTTTCAACACCAATCTGGGTGTTCGATGACACCTCCAATGGTGTCTGACACCCGTAAAACACCCCTGGGGAATATTTTTTTTTCTCAGTGTAGGTGTAAGCCAAACCTACTCAGTACATATGATCCCATGGAAAACAGTGGTTTAGTGGCATTCCTCTCGGTTGGGGTTAAGCTTACCCTCTCTCCCAGGGTTACTCCAATGTGTTAATTTTATTTTAGAACAGCGAAGTTTGGAAAAATGTCATACTTAAACCGCGCCGGGCCGGGGGGCTCCTAACTCGGCTCCTGGGCCACGTAGCGACACGCGGTAAGCGTCAATCGAAAGAACGTCCAAAATAAGGACGAAAACACTTCAGTCATTTTTTGGGTCAGGTCAAAGGTCAGGTCACCAGAGGTCACCAAAGGTAAAAGGTTGACTATTTCAACATTTTGGAAAATGCCGACGACTATCTCGAGAACCAATAGAGGTATGTACAGCGCCGCGAAAAAGCGTATTCCATAGCCTTTTTACAGACCTTTCTGAATATTGTTTTCAGATTTGACCTCAGGTCAACGGTATAGCCTCCAGAGGGCAAAAACTTCAAAAATAGCCGTTTTTACCAAAAGCGTTTTTTTTTTTCGGCAATAACTTTTGACTCAAAAAAGCCATGACATTACTTTTACCAGCATCGTGTTCCTCTCGTCGAAACGCGTCGAATGAACTATACTTTGACCTTGAAAGGTCAACTTGAAAATTTGACCTCAGGTCAAGGTCATGACCTGACCGGAAAAGGTCATGTTGATATCAGTCGATCCGCAACGTCGATCCGAACACATCTAAGGCGTTTTCAGCGCTGTAGCACGCCTCTAACAGAAGTTATTAGCGAAAAACTGTTAGATTCTGTTCGTGACCTGAGATGACCTCGGGGACATAACGAGGGGTCACAGTTGCCATTTCCCGGTTCAGTGTGTCAATTCTACCTACATCTCGATGTTTGAGAGTGTCTAGAATAGCGTTCGTGCAAAACAGACGCTTTTCAATTTTCTCCCATTGACTTATAATGGAGAGGCCGCAAATCGACCTGACCTTAGGTCACCGATATCAATATTCCGAGATATAAATTTTATAGACAATGCTGCTTTTATCAATCGCTGAAAGTTTCAAGGCAATCGATCAATCGGTGTAGCTATGACGAGCATTCTTATTTTTTTCTGAGCGGGTCACCAGGTCACGGCGCGACCTGGTGGCCTGACCTAAGGCAACCTGGGTCTGAAATTTTTCACAACATGTGCGGAAGAAATGCACGAACAGGTGTGCCAAAAACCGTAGGGGGTGTTTCCCCCCCCCCCAGCCCGGCGCGGGTTAGGCCAGACTGGCTCGTCACCCCTCACTACAAACGCTTAAACGATCCTTTCATAACATTCGTATAAATATTAGGATTATATGGTATAACATTAACCCTCGCCGGCACAGGCCATTTTGAGTCCTTCGACGGCACAGTTGGTACGACCCCCCCCCCCTCGCGTTTGGCCCCTGATCGAGCTAGAGCTTCGCGGAAAAAAACGAGCGTATTGCCCGTCACGAGAGGAAGCTGATGATACCAAATTTTAAGGTCCTAGGTCATCGGGTGACCTTCCAGGTCAGGTCAATGACCCGAAAACCGGGAAAATCGGGACCTGTTAGAATGTCGTAAAGTGTGGCTGCTATTTGGTTTTCCGGGGTGCTAATCACGAATATCGTGTTAGTTTTGATCTTAGATGATGTCTTTAAGCATTTAAACCAGGTCGGGTCAGGTCAGGTCAGGTCAACCGGTAGGGGTTGTGACGGGTATTCGTAATACGTGTCAACCGCCTCGGACAGCTTCGTAACATGTTACGAAGGCACCAAAACTACTTCGTAAATGTTCAAATGGTTGCTAAATTCTAATTCAGCTCCAAAAACTAGCCTAGAAACATGTAAAACTCGAAAAAGTGAACCGAGGTCACCCGAGGTCACCAAAGGTCAATGACCTGACCTGACCTTCAGGTGACCTTGACACCCACCCTAATGCATGGGAGCAACATCAAATCACATGTTTGAACGTTTGAAACCACGAAAAGCTTGCAAACGCGCGGATAATGCGAGCCGACATGCGCCGAACCGCGATTTCGGCCAAACATGGTCACAGAAAAGAGGTCACAGGTCAAAGGTCATTGGGGTCAGGGTCATGAAATTTTCAGGGTAGGTGTAAAATTGATCAATGCGGGGGTACTGAAAGTTTCGTCGCGATCGGCCGCTTTTTACGCGAGTTATTCGCGAAAAACCTTAGGGGGGGGGTTGCATCCTGTGCCGGCGAGGGTTAACAGTGCAACATGTCTCAGTTTCAAGCTAAAAACCCTTAACACATTGTTTTTGCTCTACAATTTTAACAATATACAATTTTTGTTAGCGTTAACTTTTACGCTGGCGTTACCTCAGCTGCCACGCTGAAAGGACAAACACTAGCACGTTATTATGAATAATTTAGCCGGGAAGGGGGTAGCCGGGCTTCCTCCGCAGTCGCACCCGGGGTTACCCCGGCTTCCCCTACTTTGCTACTAAGCTATGATAAAACTTGAAAATTGCAGGATCCAATGCTTGTATTTTAGAACAAAAACAAGATGTGTGCAAAATTTTATTTTAAATAACCGGAAGCAAATTGTACCGTTTGGCAACTGGTAAAAAAAAACTGGAAAGTGATATCACCGATTTGTTTGTTTTCCGGAGTCAGAGTCGAGGCAGCTTGACCGACTCCGACCTCTACTCCGACTCCGAAACCTTGCCTGTCAGAGCTTCGTAAAGTGAGGTTGTTATTTAGGGTCGCGAGCGGCCGCGTTTTGCGCGAGTTATTCGTGAAAAACCGAGGGGGTGTCCGTTTGACCCCCGGCATATGCGTGGTAAATATGGACCGTGGCACACATGGATGCCCCTCAAGGTATAGCCACTGCCAAAACAGTACCGATAGGGAATTCATCCCTCAACCCAGCGGCCAATAGTCCACGTTCCTAACCATTATTGGACCACGGTGGCGGCGGGTAGTGCGGAGTTCTTTATTGGCAATATTGAACCTAATAGATATATATTGAGAAGGAAAAACATACAGCACATGGGTGGACGCGTTTCGTCAGAGACTTTTTCAACACCCGAATATCGACAAAACAATACGAACACACAGCTTTGTTCTTGTGTGTTCGTATTGTTTTGTCGATATTCGGGTGTTGAAAAAGTCTCTGACGAAACGCGTCCAACCATGTGCTGTATGTTTTTCCTTCTCAATATATATCTATTTGTCTATACATCACTCAACATTGAACCTAATCTCAATAGGTGCCTGCTTGTATCATACAGCTCAGCATTTGACATCATCGTGACGTCACCCGAGAGATGGCGCTAGTTGGTCGGCCGACCTGTACACTTGGCGAATACGCACCCGGGCGCGGATTGGCACTCTGGAGGCGATTCCTCGGATGGTGCATTGGTGCATACAATACTCCGAGCACGCTAAAGGACGAGGCATTGCTGATACATGTTATCTATGCATGAGACAATAGCCCCGTCGCAAAATCACCCGAAGTCGGTGGGGTTCGAACCCACGCTCCCATAGGGAATCCGATTTTAAGTCGGACGCCTTAACCACTCGGCCACGACCTCTTCAAATCATTGCAAAAAAATGCAGTTGCAATTCTTAATCATGAATTATTGTTTATCAAGCCTTATGACACTCACGTTTTCCAAGTAAACGACAATCATCAAGAGTGACACATAGAAGCATGGGGCTGTGAAGTGTGGAGTCCATACAATTCGGTGACTCCGACTCTGACTCCGACTCTGGCTTCCAAAAACCAACTCCGACTCCGGATAGAGCGTCGACTCCGACCGACTCCGACTCCGACTCCGCAGCCCTGCATAGACGGCGATCACGATGTGTCTGGTAACAGACAGCACCCAGAAGTCTGCAAGCTAGAGATGTCAATTTGACAGCACAATCCAGGCGAACACAAACGCAACCAGTGCCAACTAACTCAAACTCTGCCTTATCCCATGATACCTAAGACACCGCTTAATTGAAACTGCGAAATAAAGAAGCGTTGTTTCAACATCAAAATTAAAAATCAAATAGGAATCTAAATCAAATATGAAATAGTACCTGTCCTATATATTAGGTAATGGTCAGGATACATGAAACCGACAATATACCCATAAAAGAGTAATCAGAAACAAAGTGCGAAAGGCTTGTCTGGTATTGCTTTGACATTTGCATCCACAAGACCCGTTTTCCGATTGACTCCAGGCCGTGCCAATACCTACCAATTACCAATGATGTTTCCGACCCCAGTCCCACAACTGAGACCTGACAGCCTACCGGATGCCACTGCACAATGGACACACTGGACGCCCTGTGAGGCCATCTATCAGGACGTTTCACCTATCTTGACTGCAGCGGCCGTATCGCGGCCAATAGTCATCATGGCAGCGCCTATCAACTGGTCAGATTGCCGGAGTGAGATATGATTGTCTGTGGACACAGTGGGGCGGGCTATCCGGGCATTGGGTGATCGTTAGGCGGCACGGGCGGACATCGATAGCAGCGCCTCTATCGGTCACTAGGGAAAGCTGGGCTGTAGGCGACGAAATACCGGCTGAGTTGTCACATGTTAAATAGGTTTATAGACATCCTTCTTGTGAAAAAGTTGAACTTTTGCCTTCAATATTTCTACAGGCAATTTTAGAAGTGCCTTCACATAGATTACAAAACCGTTTAAATTATTTTATTCACTTCAAGCCTTCCCTATTGTTCTTGATGATGCGGGAACTATTTCTAATTAGTGTTTCTAGCTTAGTAAAAGAACATATTGTGCCAACGATGAAAAAAGCATAAATGGAAGATTTTAAATGCAATTTTCTGTAACAAATGATGGTAAATTCTCTACACATCAAGGAAAAGGTGCATGCTAACTGATAATTTAAAGTTCTTGGGGCCAGTTGGTTTCTTCTTTTCTTACGTCGCCCCAATGGCCGCGAATACACTTGTGATAACGCCTATCGTATTATTGCATGCGTATGCATTTGACGTTCGTTCTTTATATGTACCTACAATCTACATACATATGCGTTCTGGCAGTTTTTCGGCAATGGCGGAGGACTGGTTAGTGATGACCGTTTCTGTAACTCCTTTCGAATGGTAGTTTGGGATTCACTGGTGGACGAAGCTCACCGCTTTGTGGTGCATGTCTGACGCCACAAAGTTTTTGCTCTCCTTTGATTGCCTTCGCTGATATAATTGATATCTTGATCTGTCATTATCCATCAGGTCAGGTCATCTGTCCAGGGTAAAGCAGACCAGTCTCAGAAGGGAAACTGACATGAGTTATGTTATGACTATCAGATGACTGTTGAAATGCTATTTCGATTATTTCTTTGTTGAAATGCTATTTCGATTATTTCTTTATATTTTCTAGTTGTGGTTAATTTCAGGGTATATTGAATTAGGGGGTAGGACCAAGTTTAGTAGGCATGATCTCAGCAATTATCTTGTTTTATATGGCGGTTTTCATTATCACAATATTATTTTTGATATCATGAAGTTTGTATATCTCGGTTTTACGAAAAATAGTAGGGCAACAAAGATAAATTTCGCGAAAAAATAATTTTAGTTGGAAACATCCATTCTGGTATGCAAAATTCAGTATGAAGCCCAGTATGGTGACCGTCTAGTGTGTGCTTCCAAGGCTGCGTACCTGATATCAACAGGAGTTGTTTACTATTTTGCCTTACGTTGCTAGGTGGTTGCTAGGGAGCTAAGGATACTCTCTTGCGTGATCATTTGCACTTATTTTTCCTCATTATATCGACATGTTGCTGTTTCTGAGACCTAACTCATGCTAAGAAAAAATGCAGTTTTCTTAAAATGTGTATTTAAGTGCCGTAGTATTAACACAGCTCTGCAATTCTGCTTAAATATCTGCAAAATCCTGACTTCCCGGAAAATTGTTGGTGGTGATGGGAATCGAGCCCGTCGATGAAAAGTAAAGGCCGCCGTCCACTGTGCGGAACGCGTGCGGTCCGTACGGAATTTAACACAGAACCCTATGGGCGCATCCGGTCCGTACGGAAATCGTGTGCGCTCCGTCCGGACCGCATCCGAACGGCAATCAGCTGTTGATTTTCCGTCAGCTCTCCGCATGCGTTTCGGATGCGGTTGCTACGGAGACGGAAGAGTGATGTCCGACGCGTTGAACTTTTCTGCGGAAAACGCATCCGGAACGTCCGGAACAGACGTGGTTTGGGGCCGTGTCGGAGGCAAACATTGTGAATTGTACGAAGAATTGGAACTCCATCATCATGAAGTAAGTAAAAATTATTTCCTTAGAATGGCAAGAGTATTCGCTGCTGGTTACTTGCAATATTTTATTTGGTAGTAAGTGATAGGAAACATTTATTAGCTCTCCGCATCCGGACCGCATCCGGACCGCATCCGGACCGAATGCGGCCTGCGTGCGGCGACATTCCGGACGGACTCCGGACGGAATTCCGTCGCAGTGGACGGCGGCCTTAAGTCAATGTTCAAAGGCTTCAAAACGTTATTTCTTGTTGTTCTGTGAAATAGCAATGCAAGACCGATGATAGTGCCAGTGTTGAGCTTTCCAATGAAGCACTGCAATTAGTAGTAAGGTTATTATCACCTAAGATATCTTCCATCAAATATTAGAATTCTGCCATTATCTTGCTGTAGAACAGGGTTACTTTCAGTCTCTTGGGAACACGATTTGCCGGTCTCAGATCGAAAAACACTTCAAAAAGCGGTAATAGACAATGAAATTTCCCACCTGATAGCATCTCGGGTTTTTATATATCCTGTCCAGAATTTTCATAAATCAGACGTAAAAATGGCCAATTTCGTCAGATTCCGAATTTTTGCCATTGGGTCTAATGTAAAGCATGACTACTTTCAGTCTCTTGGGAACACGATTTCTGTTCCTCAGATTGAAAAACACTTCAAAAGTCGCAGTTAGGCCCCCGTTGCCCGCGCCACTATCACCAAGCGTTCGCCTCAGTTGGCTGTCAGCGGCCGAAACCACTCGCGTCGGCTCGTTTGTAGGGTAGGACGGCCCCTAAAAAACGCACCGACGGAGTGATAACGACGAGGTATATGGTCGGGATTAAGGATATGCAGGTTTGACGAATCTCGAAGTCGCATCTATTAAATAGGTGAGGGTGGGTGGGAAACTTCTCGCCCACTCTCTGCTCCACTCGCCGTCCGTCGCAGTCGACGACTGCCGTTCGCGCCTCTCGGCTCTGCTGCCAGCGGCGCGCCCGTTCCTACACTCCCCTTCGCACCACCCCTAGTCAGGGTCTGCTCCGCGTCTGTCGGCGGGGTGATTTATCTGTCTCCGACCCCCGTCTCCCTTTGCTCCGGTCACGTTCAGTGGCGCCCGGGCAGGGTCCTAACCTTCCATAGCCGCGTCGCCGCTATGAGTTGATTAGGCCCCCGTTGCCCGCGCCACTATCACCAAGCGTTCGCCTCAGTTGGCTGTCAGCGGCCGAAACCACTCGCGTCGGCTCGTTTGTAGGGTAGGACGGCCCCTAAAAAACGCCAAATACACCCAATGGAATGAAAAAGTCTTAGGCTAAGCGTCCGCTGCCCAAACCTTTCTCGATCTCTGCTGAGCAGTTAATGGTTTGACCACGAATCCGGGCACATGCCGCATGCGGAAAGGTTCCCAGTGTGTTCCGCTGGCGATGCCCGGTCTGTTATTGCGGCATGGCTCTTGGTGGTGAGTTTGGGTCGAACCCTTAGTTAGTGTGAACCGGGGCGGCGAGGGACTCCCTCCACCCCAAGGTCGGCTCCCGTCCTGAGTCAGCTGTGACTGGACCCCATACTCCCCGCACAGTGCCGCCAGTGACTCACTGTCGACCCGCGTGGGGGCGCCGCGACCCACTAATGGAACGTGACCGTGTTCGGGGTGTTCGTTGGTCGTCTGCCTCTCGTGGCCGCCGGGGGACCAGCGGGGGAGCCGGGTCGTGCGGCGTCGGCTGGTATCAGGTTGCGGCGGGCGGCCCGTCCCGCCGCTGTCGCCTGGTTTGAGGACCGTGGCGGCCCCACTGTGGGCCTCTGTGGCCCCGCGGACGGTACCGGCAGGCGGGCCCGCGGCTGCCCCGGCGTTGACTGTCTCATCAGCCGGTCCGGTGTCGTGGCGGTGCCGGGGCTGTGCCAGCGGCCGGCGGCCGGCTCTGGCTCCGCCGATGGCTGTCTTTTCTGACTGGCGGTCGGCGCGGGCGGCCTTGGGGGGGGGGGGGGGGGGGGAGGGGCGACTGTGGTTCCCGGCGGCCCAGCCTATTTCGTTCGTTGCTATTCCGGTGTGTGTGAAGCCATGCCTGGACGCACTGCGGTCAGGGGGGGGGGGGTCCGATCCGATGGTTTTGTCCCCGTGTCGGTCTTGGACCCCCGTGTTCACGGCCTCGGGGTTGCGAAGTTTAGCCCGGCACGCTTCCCGGCGCCTAAACCGACGTCATCGGTGCTGGCTAAAATGGAATGCCGCGAATCTGGGATCAGTGGCCTGGTTTCGCCTTTGATATCGTGCTGCAGATTATCTAGTCGTCGGCAGCGGTCCCGTAGACCTATGTTGCGCGCAACTTAGCCGCGGCGTCGGCGGCGGACCCGGTTTACGTGCTCATACGACCGCACATACATAAATGAGGTTTGTATGGCCATGTGGCCGTGAATGACTGGTAGAAAAGGTTGTGCATGGATTCCGGTGCTGTGATGGCACCGCACGCAAAGCACAGTGCCTCACGGAAAATAGGAACGGTGCATTGTTAGCGTACTTTAAACGCACCTACCCAGGTACCTAAGAATCACGTGCTGTTCATGAGGCCTGTGAGCACGGGCGCCGATGACTTTTCTGCCGCTCCGTTCTGGCCTGCGGGATGACGACTTGCATGCCAGCGCATGTGGGGACTCACATTTGGCAGCTGCTCGCACGGGTTACCGTGGGTGGGCAGGGTTCGCGAAAGTGTCGGCTGCCAGCTTGCCGCAGATTGCAGTGTCGCGACGCTTACTCGGAGTCTCGAGATTGGGGAGCCGGCAGGCAGCGGCGTAGTCGGTGTAGTTGTGTCCGGGCATGATCTTGCATGCATTTTGTCTGTGCTTGCTCGATTCCTGCACTCAGAATGCACTTTGAGAGCAGTTTGAATAAAGACTCAATTGAGCGCTGAGACCAGCCTCAAATGTGTCTGATTTTAAACGGTTTCAGTAAGGCTTCCTAAGGGCTCATGTACCCGAATACTGGATTCAAGCGATACCGAAACTGGGGTTCGGACTAGAAACTGGTTTCATAGTGAGACTAATTTTTTAAAAGCTTGACACCGAAAATAGGTACCGACTGAGCTCTGTTTCTGCGATCAATGGCGTTGCTCAGAAAATATTCTCAAAATGTGTGATCTGTTTTGAATCGGGGACATTAGCCCGAAACTGATCTCTGAGACCAAAAATGGAGAAACTGTTTTCTCAGTGTGTGCGGATTGTTCGTTCGGTCTCGTCTGCCACCGCTGAGCCCAGTGTTTCAGACATTGGACGAACGAAGTTCATAGTCTGTCGATAGCTAGATGCCTGTCGAGTTGCAGAGCAGCCGATGCATGACGCAGACCGGGTGTGTATGTGTGTGTGTGGGGGGGGGGGGGGGTGCGTGTGTGTGTGTGTGTGCGTGTGTGTTAAGCGCAAAGTGGCCGAGGCGTCGGCAGCGGACCAGGTGTGTAGTGAAGACAGAGTGGCCGAGGCGTCGGCAGCGGACCAGGTGTGTAGTGAAGACAGAGTAGCCGAGGCGTCGGCAGCGGACCAGGTGTGTAGTGTAAACAGAGTAGCCGAGGCGTCGGCGCCGGACCGGATGTATGCGTATGTCGATGCAGAAATACGGAGGCGGCCACTTAGAAAATACTTGAGACCTTTTTACAAAGAGACTCCTTGAGTGCTAAACCGAGCCTCCAAGGTGACTGGCTGAGATGTGTTTCTGCGGCAGCGTATGTCCATCAAGTTGCGTTCGGAAGCGCTTCTCGAAATGCGTGGTCTGTTTTGACAAGGGGCATTATCCTAAAGCTGGTCTCTGAGGCAAAAACAAAAGAGATGCTGTTTTCCAGTCCCGGCGAAGAAAAAAAAAAGAATGTCGAGTTGCAGAGCAGCCGAGGCGTCGGCGGCGAACCTGTTGTATATGTATCTACGTATGTATGTATGTATGTATGTATGTATGTATGTATGTATGTATGTATGTATGTATGTATGTATTCACGTCATAGGGCACATCCCCGTAATTGAGGCTTTCCTGTACCCTGGAGTCGTTAATATAAAACAGACGATCAGTTGGGTCAGCATACACATACATACACATGCACACACGTGCACCCACATGCACACATCTAACCAACTCCCCACGTTGCCTCGTCAACAAGTGCTGCTTTATCTCGCTATTGAAGCGGCTCCCAGGCAGGTTTCGTGTCACGCTTAGCAAGATGTTATATGCGATGACAATAGCGTGTCTGAACTACGCCTGCCAGACTCCAATCGAATCGCCGGCGTGACTAAATGGTCTGCGTTCCGTGTTGTACGGTACGGCGGTGAACATCTCCACGAGTGACCAGGTCGCCGGCGATCGACTCAGGCTCTGATGTCACTAAAATGCGCTTTAGTAAGCTAAGTGCCTACCGTGTTGCAGAGGGCCGAGGTGACGGCGGCGCACCTGGCCCTGTAAATTGCAGAGTAGCCGAGGCGTCGGCGGCGGGCCTGATGCGTGTGCATGGGTTGCAGATTAGCCGAGGCGCCGGTGGCGGACCCGATGTGTGCAGGGGTTACAGTGCAGCCCAGGCGTCGGCGGCGGGCCCGATGTATGTGCATGAGTTGCAGAGTAGCTGAGGCGTCGGCGGCGGTCCTGATGTACTTACGTGCAAGGGTTGCAGCGTAGCCGAGGCGTCAGTGGCGGACCTGATGCGTGTGCGTGAGTTGCAGAGTAGCCGAGGCGTCGGCGGCGGGCCTGATGTATGTGCCGTTGCAGAGTAGCCGAGGCGTCGGCGGCGGACCTGATGCATGTGCAGTTGCAGAGAAGCCGAGGCGTCGGCGGCGGACCTGATGTATGTGCCGTTGCGGAGTAACCGAGGCGTCGGGGGCGGACCTCATGCATGTGTGTGAGTTGCAGAGTAGCCGAGGCGTCGGCGGCGGACCTCATGTACGTGCGAACATGGGTGGAGAATTGTTTTCAAAGTTGGTATGGCGCCAGTTGCTTGAAACAATACTATCGTGTTTTATTCTTATCAAACTGAAAACCTTAAATTTCGTAGCTTTTACCCTGAAAAAGTTGGTATGGCATTGCCATACCATCTTTTAAGTTGGTGTGGCGCGTGCCATGCCTGCCATACCATATTCTCGACCCATGCCGGTGCAGAGTTTATGGGGTGGCTGAGGCTATACGACGGCGAGCCTGATGTGTGTGCATGAGTAGCAGAGGAGCCGAGGCGTCGGCGGCGGACCTGATGCAAGTGCATGAGTTGCAGAGTAGCCGAGGCGTCGGCGGCGGACCTGATGTATGTGCGTGATTTGCAGAGTAGCCGAGGCGTCGGCGGCGGACCTGATGTATGTGCGTGATTTGCAGAGTGGCCGGGGCGTTGTCGGCGAACCTGATGTGTGTGCGTGGGTTGCAGAGTAGCCGAGGCGTCGGTGGCGGACCTGGTGTATGTGCAGTGCAGAGTAGTGATGTCAACTACGGAAAATCGGAATACCGATACCAAACCAAGTACCAACCTAGGGTGCATTATACCAACAAATTACCGAACACATTAGGAATCAAATACCAAGTACCGAGTTGGTATCAGTATGGTATCGGTATACCGAAAAGTTGTATCCGAGGACATCTCTACTGCAGAGTAGCCGAGGCGTCGGCGGCGGACCTGATGCATGTGGGTGCCGAGGCGTCGGCGGCGGACCTGATGTATGTGCGGTGCAGAGTAGGACGTCGACTACGGAAAAATCGGAATACCGATACCAAACCAAGTACCAACCTAGGGTGCATTATACCAACAAAATACCGAACACATTAGGAATCAAATAGCAAGTACCGAGTTGGTATCAGTATGGTATCGGTATACCGAAAAGTTGTATCCGAGGACATCTCTACTGCAGAGTAGCCGAGGCGTCGGCGGCGGACCTGATGCATGTGGGTGCCGAGGCGTCGGCGGCGGACCTGATGTATGTGCGGTGCAGAGTAGGACGTCGACTACGGAAAATCGGAATACCGATACAAAACCAAGTACCAACCTAGGGTGCATTATACCAACAAAATACCGAACACATTAGGAATCAAATAGCAAGTACCGAGTTGGTATCAGTATGGTATCGGTATACCGAAAAGTTGTATCCGAGGACATCTCTACTGCAGAGTAGCCGAGGCGTCGGCGGCGGACCTGATGCATGTGCGTGCCGAGGCGTCGGCGGCGGACCTGATGCATGTGCGTGCCGAGGCGTCGGCGGCGGACCTGATGCATGTGCGTGCCGAGGCGTCGGCGGCGGACCTGATGTATGTGCGTGCCGAGGCGTCGGCGGCGGACCTGATGCATGTGCATGAGTATTTATGTGCGTGAGTTGCAGAGTAGCCGAGGCGTCGGCAGCGGGCTTGATGTATGTGCAGTGCGGAGTAGCCGGGGCGTCGGACGCATTGCAGTTGCAGAGTAGCCGAGGGGTCGGCGGCGGACCTGATGTGTGTGCATGAGTTGTAGGGTGGCCGGAACCAGGTGTTTTGTGTGTATCGCGTCGCAGGTTGGGGTGCCGCGTTGCACGACCCTTCAAAGCGTGCCTACCAGGCTCCCCGGTTTCCTTTACGATTGTGTGTGCGCTTAGTATGCCTCTGAATAGATGCGCGTCAGTCGCCTGGGAACCATCCTCATGGTGGCGCCGCGTCAGTCGCCGGGCAACCATCCTCGTGGTGTCGCCGCCAAGGAACCGCACTCCGCTGTACGTACCCCCGAGCCGTGCTCGATACGCCTCACCTGCCGTGCCGGCGTTAGTGTGCCTGACCATAGAATCCTTGTAGCCGTTGGTACTCCCCACAGCTTCCCTGGCTCCCTTCTCGCTCGCTCTCCGCTCCACTCGCCGGCGGCCATGTCGGCGTTAAGGAGTGCGTGATCGGATAATCCTCGTAGCCGTTGGCACTCCACACGGATTCCTTAGCTCACTTCTCGCCCACTCTCTGCTCCACTCGCCGTCCGTCGCAGTCGACGACTGCCGTTCGCGCCTCTCGGCTCTGCTGCCAGCGGCGCGCCCGTTCCTACACTCCCCTTCGCACCACCCCTAGTCAGGGTCTGCTCCGCGTCTGTCGGCGGGGTGATTTATCTGTCTCCGACCCCCGTCTCCCTTTGCTCCGGTCACGTTCAGTGGCGCCCGGGCAGGGTCCTAACCTTCCATAGCCGCGTCGCCGCTATGAGTTGAATAGTAGACGATTTAATCTACAAGATAGCATCTCGCTTTTTTCTGTATCTGGTCATGTATCTTCATAAAACCCTCTCAAATATAGTCAATTTAGCATTAAAGTCTATGGATTTAGAAGAATTTTCATATCCGACTAGATTTGGGCTACCATGTCTGTTGACCGGGGGCCGGTTAATTTGCCATTGGGTCTAGAGTGCAGAGATATTTCTATCTCGCCCTCCTCTGAGATGCAAAGATGAGAATTTGTTATCCCTGCATCTCTCTAAGATGCAATATAAGGTCTCGGGGGTTCATAGCGAAAAATCAGGAGTTCAAGTGACGGCATGTGTCAATAACCGAGCCATATTTAACCCGCGCCCCGCTGGGGGGGCAGAATCTGCCCCCCCCCCCTCCCGTTTTTCGCCAATAACGTCTAAACGCGTTACGCCAGCGACGTCAAACTTTCAGTACCTTATCATACATCAATTTGACACGTTCCTTGAAAATTTGAGCGAAATCTGTCGGAAAAGTTTTGAGAAATTGACGTTATAGTGACGTCATGTTCGCCATTTTCGCCTCAAAAACGGCAAAATTTCAAACGCCGCTAACATCCTCATTTCTAAAAGGAATCAAGACGTAACAAAAAAGGTTATGCGTGATTCTACTTTGTCTATCAAATGGTTATCTCGGATTTTTGAAAATTTTGGATATTGGCCCAAATTTTTTCAAAAAACTGACTTTTTTTGGGAAAATAATTTTAAAATCCAAAATTTTGAGTGTATCGAAAAAACCGGAATATATGTCAGAGAAGTGGTCTATGTGCACCTACATACCAATTTTTAGAAGAATCGGTTCAAAAATGTGGGAGTTATTCAAAATTTTATGACGTCACGACACACAAATTTTTTGAAAAAAAAATGATTTTTTTGAAGTTCTAGACCTCGTACGGAACTAAAAATAGCACCATTCGATTCGCCGTGAAAAACTGCATCAGATAGACACCTTTTTAGGCCTTAACAACCAACTTCAAAATTTGACCTCACTTGACCTGACCTTGACCTGACCTCGACCTGAAATTCATCCAGAGGTGGTCCATATCACTTATTGAGTGTGCCTATTGAATTCTATGAGTAAAATGACCAGTAAAACATGTGTCGCACATGCCCTTTTCTATATTTTGTTTTGGGTGACCTGACCTGACCTGTACCTGACCTTGACCTTGACCTTTGAATGACATTGTATGCAACGAATATTGGCTTGGTAGTCTAAGAACACGTTTTGGGCAATCAGTCTCAGTCCATTCTTCGGCAACTACGGTACAAGGCCGATACTGTAGAAACTTGCATTTTGTACCCTTGACCTGACCTTGACCTGACCTCTGACCTACTTAAGCAAAAAAATTTGGGCTCTTAAGATCCGTCTTGTTGAGAGCTTTCGATTGCCGTTTTCCCCGTCTTTCTACGACCATCGGTTCGGAAGTTAGACAGGGGGGCAGAATCTGCCCCCCCCCCCCCCCCCAGCAGGGCGCGTATGGCTGAATAGCCCAGCGGGGCGCGGGTTAATGATTGTGCATAAAGCTTATGAAATAAAAAACTACTTTTTGTCATTAGTGAATGCATTTAAACATAATATTTAATTAATTAAGAATAAACCTCAACACATAGACCTCTGCTCAACATAGAAAGATATGGGATTCTTCATGGCTCAGTTGTGGATGATCGGATATCTTTTCCTCACGTGTTACAGAAAAACCTCGCTCCTGCGTCGCTCGGTTAAAGATATATATATAATTATGCATGGGTCTGCCGGGAAGATAAAATTTTTTCAGCACGAGTGTGTTAGTCTTTTCACGAGGGAGTGAAGGTCCCGAGTGAAAAGCTGGCATGAACGCTGATAATTTTTCAACTTCCCGGCAGACCATGGATAATTTTATTTCTTTCACACTATTAGTTGCTATAAATTCTTAAATTATTTAATGCTATAAATTCGAGAACGGGTGCTTGTCCTGGCCGGCAAAGGATCAAGTGACCTTTTACCGGACGGGGAAGTTATTGCCACGAATGGTTCATTACGATTTATTCTTGTGTCTTTGCCCAATGAATCTTTCGATTCGGTGTGTAAGAAATTTTTATCTTCCACTCGGAGCCATGAAAAATCCCTTTGTCATATTATCCGAGAGCATCATCGATTAAAACACTGAAATAAATTCATAAAATGAAGAGATTTGCTGTAAAAGAAATTAGGTGCAGATTTGATCAAGTCAGGTGCATTCGCCGGATAACCCTTCGTGAAAACGTCTAATATGTATCTTAACCCTCGCATGTGTGCGGCGTTTGCCAGCTTCTAATGTGTAGGGGGGGGGGTCGGTTGGACCCCCCCCCCCCTTGCCGTTTGGCCCCTGATCGAGCTAGAGCTTCGCGGAAAAAACGAGCGTGTTGCCCGTGACGAGAGGAAGCCGATGATACCCAATTTTAAGGTCCTAGGTCATTGATTGACCTTCCAGGTCAGGTCAATGACCCAAAGTCGGGAAAATCGGGACCTGTTAGAAAGTCGTAAAGTGTGGCTGCTAAGGGGTTTTTCGGGGTGCTGATCACGAATATCGTGTTAGTTTTGATCACAGATGATGTCTTGAAGCATTTAGACCGGGTCGGGTCAGGTCAGGTCAGGTCAACCAGTAGGCGTCGTGACGGGTATTCGTAGTACGTGTCAACCGCCTCTGACAGCTTCGTAACATGTTACGAAGTCACCAAAACTACTTCGTAAATGTTCAAATGGTTGCTAAATTCGAATTCAGCTCCAAAAACTAGCCTAGAAACATGTAAAACTCGAAAAAGTGACCCGAGGTCACCCGAGGTCACCAAAGGTCAATGACCTGACCTGACCCTCAGGTGACCTTGACACACACGGGAGTAACATCAAATCACATGTTTGAACGTTTGAAACCACGAAAAGCTTGCAAACACGCGGCTAGTGCGAGCCGACATACGCGAAATCCCGATTCCGGCCAAACATGGTCTCGGAAAAGAGGTCACAGGTCAAAGGTCATTTGGGTCAGGGTCATGAAATTTTCAGGGTAGGTGTAAAATTGATCAATGCGAGGGTACTGAAAGTTTCGTCGCGATCGGCCGCTTTTTACGCGAGTTATTCGCGAAAAACCATGGGGGGGGGGTCCATCCGACCCCCCCTACACATGCGAGGGTTAACACAATGACTACAATTCATCACGCATCCGCTCCGCTATAACCAACCGTGGCTCCATTGCCCCCTGCCCCCCCCCCCCACCCCTCACCCCTCCCCTGACCCGGGTGACCTCAAACCGGATCGGTGACCACACCCGGTGGCCGGTACACACCTGGTATATAAACCACGGAGTCGGCTACTGGAGACACAGCTACCGGTCAGTTCAGCCGCCAAACAACAACCAACAACCAGCCATGATCAAGGTAAGTGAGAGGAACAAACCTCACCCAGTCTAGCTGATCGATTATAGTGCGCCACTTGGAGCGAATAGGGCGAAAACAAAATGCATCCCTGTCCTCGAAATGAGTTGTGTACCTCAAATATATGTCAGGCTCTGGTCGCCTGATAAAGCATGTGAATACCTGAGGATATAAAAATCTATGAGTTTATTGAACTTAGCAATCAATAAGTTGAATTCACTGGCCAATCTTCGAACCTGGTTAACTCAGAATCACCTCTATTCATTGGCTCCAAACCGAGTCGCTCAGCCTACTCTATTCGAAGTCAGTCCATTTCACTATTTCTTCGAACATACGCCTTCTCAACAGGCATGCTCAAGTTGGTTATTCTCCCCCATCTCACCCAGTATGTTCTCACACCATACACCCTTTCACACGGTATTTTCTCACCCCCCACCCGTCTCACCTGCATTGTTCTCCCCTGCATTGTTCACCTACATGGTCTCACCTACATTGTTCTACATTGTTCTCCCGTGTTGTTTCAGTTTGTTCTGATCGCCATGTGCGTTGCTGTGGCCGCTGCCAGCGGCTATGGCGCTGCTCAGAGCCACACCCACGTTGAGACGTGAGTGTAATTCTTACTCGGGAAGAAGTATAAAAAAGCAGTTGAGGGAGGGGAGACTGTCATAAAGTAACTGGGCTGGAGAAAGTCGAGGGATGTTGTTACTGCGTGTTTCGGCCACATAATTTTGATTCTTAGCTGGGTGGGGATCGGCATTCAGGGCTGCTTCCAAAAACAGATGTAGGCACTGTCCATTGTGTTCAAGTCAGCGGGTGATATTTGACAAAGTAACGCACCCCGAAGTCTCTCCCAAATCTGATAGCAATGACTCAACGTTGACCCTGCGCTGAGCCTCCAATATAAGTTGACTCTGTGGTTACCCTGTGTTGACTCCGCTCGAGCCCATGTTGACCCCATTATAACCTAATGTTGACCCCAGGTTGACCCACGCAGAGCTAAAGTTGACCCCACATCAACCCCGCGTTGACCCCGTCTCCACTCTCGTTCATGCAGTTACAACGGATATGGCTATGGAGGCAGCACTTATGGCCAGACTGTGGCGCATCCCAACACCTACAGGTAGGTCAGGTCGGGGTAAGGTCATAGTAAGGTCAGATTCAGGTCAGAGCAGGTCAGAACAGGTCAGATCTGAGGTCAGCTCAGTACAGCTGAGCGCAGATTAGCTCAGTTTAGATAAGTAAATAACTTTATCTCGATCAAGTCAAATAGGATAAACTCAGGTCAGGTCAAGGTCAGGTCAATGCTGTTATTTGGAAAACTCCCTCAGCTTTGATCAGGCTACATAGGTCAGCTCAGGTCAAGTAAGATCAGCTGCTAGTTAGGATTAGTATAGCTCAGTAGAGCTACCTAAGCATCTCAAAACTGACTGTTTTCTCTCCCCGTCCTCCATTCAACAGCTACGGCGGCTACGGCGGCTACGGCCGCGGCTACGGCGGCTACGGCTACGGCGGTGGTCTGGCCAAGGTGTACGACCGTACTGTGAGCCGTGGCCTTGGACACGGCATTGCCTACGGCGCCCTCGGCTACGGCGGCTACGGGCACGGCGGCTACGGGCACGGCGGAGCCCGCACCATCGGCCTCGGACTGGCCCTCCATTAAACCGGACCGTTTAACCGGACCGTTTAACCGGACCGTTTAACCGGACCGTTTAACCGGACCGTTTAACCGGACCCGAATACAGCGAGTGATCGTGCTGTTGCGAGTGCGCTCGGCATTTGTGTAACGCGATGTCGAACCACTGTGCTATGACATTATGGTTAATGAACTGTTATTTATTGAGCGATATGTGACGTAAATAAAAATGCAAAATGCGAAATATGTTTGCAGATTATTTGGCGACGAACATCCCAGCGCATTTATTTACATCAAGTGTATCAGTTATCATACCAGAACCAGCAGATGTAGTCTGTTTATGCAATCCTGGAAAATATCTTCAACTGAAAATACCTTCCAGCAATTCTTTTCCGCTCTTTCTCTCTCTCTCTCTCTCTCTCTCTCCTCTCTCTCTCTCTCTCTCTCTCTCTCTCTCTCTCTCTCTCTCTCTCTCTCTCTCTCTCTCTCTTTCTCTCTCTCTCTCCCTCTCTCTCTCTCTCTCTCTCTCTCTCTCTCTCTCTCTCTCTCTCTCTCTCTCTCTCTCTCTCTCTCTTCCACCTCCTATAGAACAAATGCACATATTGTTCCGGGCCTATCCGGTTAGGACTGTGTGGCCTGTCCCACCATACACTCCCGTCCCAAAGGGATGGCCTCAGCCACTCTCAGCCAAATGGCTCCACTTCATTACATGGCCCTAAAATGGTCTCAACTCTCAAACCTCAATGCTTAGACCGAGAGGGCCTGGCCCAACGAAGCAAGCAAGCTATGCATACCACCACTGATTTCATCTTCGGCTTCAGTGGATACAGGTGAATACAGGTGGATACAGGTGGATAGAGGTGGGGTGAAAACTGCAGATGTGTCCTACCCTGGCTCTGACAGGCAGGATTATCACCTTCATGTGCTGCGACAGGTTGGAAGAGATCGACTCATGGTGTCGGTCTGCTCTATAATACCAGCTTATTCAATCAAAGGGAAAGCTTGACCCTCGCCCTGGCAGGGGGGGGGGTCGATGCGACCCCCCCTAAGGTTTTTCGAAGATAGCGTAAAAACGGCGGCGCGCAGCGCCGCCAAATTTGGCACAGCCTATGGGGCAACCTTTTTACATATGACCTAAAAATTTCAGGTCTGGGTGACCTTGGGTCAGGTCACCAGGTCAGAAAAACCGGTACAAGGTCATGGTCAAATTTTAATTTTCTGTTTGCACCTGTCCAACTCACAGTTTTTGACTGATTTCCTTCAAACTTTCAGGGTGTGCTAAGTTCACCGGGTTGTATAACATATAGTTCGGGTTTTTTGAGGTCACTGACCTGAGGTCAGTTAGAGGTCATTACGTCATAATGTTAAGCCTATGGGAAAATACTAAATTCGGAAAATACTGGAGATATCCGCTTCGTTCTATCACTTTTGTGCTTTGAAACCACAGTACTTAACAGCAGGTCACTTGGTGCTTCTTTGTTTGGTGTACTTATCCATGGGTCAGGTCAAATGAGGTCAACCGAGGTCAAATGACGTTTTTGCCAATAACTTGGCACATAATGAAGCTAGAGCTTAAAAATGGTGTCATTGTGTTCTTTGTGATCAGCCGAATCGAATGATATGCGATATGATGCAATTTGGTTAAGTTGAACTTACTTAATTAGTTAAAGTTCACTTAAAATTTAAGAAAAACTTTAAGTACACTTCAGCAAGGTAAAAAGTATACCATTCGACGCGTCTTGACGTGCTGAGTTCACTGGTGCTTTTCTTTTTGCTCTATCTTAAATAGATCAAAAGTTATAATCGAAAAACTTTTGACATGTTTTTAGCGAAATTTTTACATTTATACCCCCAAACCCCCCCTAAATATTAACCTAGAGCAACCAAATTTGCACAGGGGCGAGAACTCCAGCGGACCCACCTACCTACCAAATTTGGTGTTTCTAGGTGCCATAGGAGCCAATCGCGAGGGGGGGGGGGTCACATCGACCCCCCCCCTGCCAGGCCGTGTTATGAAAAATGCCCTGCCAGGGCGAGGGTTAAGAATAGACTGGCTTGCCGCTCACGCATGCCAAGATATACACCTATTATTGGCTACGGTAGGTGCCGGTCCATTATACTTAGAAATTAAATCAATCAATTCAACTGTTCTAACTATAAGGCAACATTGAAGAATCTAAAAACTTCCAAGTCGTGAACCCGTTGCTCCAGCGCCTGCATGCATTTATAACAATAAATATGAGAGGCAAAACTCGGATTCATGATCTGTATAGGCATACCGTATTTCAAAATAATATGTAGAGCATCATCAAATGGGATTTCGTCAGACATAAACATAATGCTCACAAATAGACCAATCACATTCACAAAGAAAACAAATATCAGCCCAAGGAAACGTGTATAGCTCAACATGATGTGACTGATACCACATAGGCCAGTTAGCGTTACCAGTGGAGACGCTAAGTAGCCTGGTGCTCCTGGCTCAACTCCTCCGCCGGTCCGGCCTGCAGCTCGTGCCCGGCCTAGGCCGTCACCGTACAGCCATCGGGGAACTGCGAGGCCAGTCGGTTGGCCTCCTGGTAGCTACAGGATATTGAGCTTCCAGCGGCCCACTGGCGTACAAAAGCCTCGGTCGAATAGTTTGGAATAAAGTGAACCGTCAACGGCTTATCCATGAAGCTGCCGCCGTCTGGGAGCATGGCATTCTGTCGAATGACACGATCCATCTTACTTCGCTTCAGCACATTTGTACTGTTGTCGATGTTGGCTTGGCGCAGTCGCGGACCGTCCAGCAGACCCGTCTCGGTGTCGGTGAAGTCCTGCAGCAGACAGGTGACTCGACTGACCTCAGCGGCGTACCGGGTCTCCAGGTCGTCGCCGTCGTACATGCCGCCACTGCACTCTGCCCAGGAGCGGTCGGTGACAGCGCCAAACGCGTCCAGACACCTGCTCGGGCTGGTCGGACACTGGTCCGCCAGGAGATGGATCAATCGTAAACGACCAGGATCGTCCATGAGGTCGTGCAAGTAAAGGTACACGTCGCACTGACGGGCCACCGTCCGCTGCCAGCAACTGTGGGCGTGCACGGCACTTTGGCGCGGAGTCAGACGGGCGTCTGAGGAGCGCAGGCAGCCCTCGAGGAGCACGCGCGGCTCTTCGTCTCCGAGGAGAAGGTTGGTGGGAACCACGGGCGTGTAGGCCAGCTGAGAGCGTTCGAACGAGGCCCAGTTGAACGGCGTGGAGGGTCCGTCCAGCTGGCCCAGGCTGTCGGCGGGCGAGGGACAAGGGAAATTTCATTAGCAAGAGGCACTGTCACTTGAAGGTTACAAAAGAAGCCAATTTGGAAACTACTCAACTTTATACAAATATTTGATTCACAAAGCATCTTTACAAAATAAATCCGATATTAATTAACTAAGTGATTCATTGAACCATTCATTAAGGCACTAATTTATTTACTCATTCATTCATTTACGCATTCATTTATTTTTTAGAGGGAATTTAATTTCCCTCTGGCGGTGGCTGTGAGTAGAATTATGTCAATAAAAGCGCACGTGCTGAAACCACTTTCATTGCTATTTTGTGTGAAGCCAGTTTCAATCACTTGTCATCATGAAACAACCATACAGGAGAAACGAAAAAACAAAAGTCATACTCTTATATTTTAAGACAAAATCTATCGTCAGAACGCAACGTAGATATCGGCGCTTTTTAAAACCCTCGCCCGCACATGGGGGGGGGGGTGGTTGCCACCCCCCCCCCCAGGTAGTCTTTCTGCTCTGCACTCAACATTTTTAGAGCTAGAAGGCTGATTTTTCGTATAGCTGCTCCTCTATCCTTTCTTGATGTCCACTGCAAATTTCAAATTTTTGTGATTTTTGGTTTCGGAGATATGACCTTGTTTTTCAGGTCATGTCATGACCCAAATGGCCAATTCTCAACATCTTGCGTTTGCCATGGGGCTTGTGAGCTTTTGACACCCTGATTTCGGCCTTTTTTGCCAGTCTTACCTCCCACCTATCATGGAACATGTTGTTCGACGATGTACAGGGGTCAAGGTCAGGGTCAAGGTCAACCTAGGTCATCTAAGATAATTGCGTTTTAGGCAAGCTGAATTTACTTTTTTTGAAGTTTTTTGACTGCATTTTTGGTAAAAGCTTCTCAGATGATGATTTCATGTAATATGGACCCAAAAACAATCGGTGCACACATCAGTATACACACAGACACACACAGACATACAAACACATATAATTGACCTTGACCTAACTTGACCTGAAATGACCTCAGCAGCAAAATTCTGGTCGGGTAGTGTGACAAAGAGGTTCTAGCTGGCTTGGCACCAGAAAACAGCATCGTCATCGGTATTTGATAAGCAGCACACTTGATATCCAACGGTGACCCAAAACAGCAACATTTTTTAGTTTGACCTGACCTGGAAGGTCAATGACTGGCCTGAGAAGGTAAAACTGGGTATCATTGGATTCGTCTCTTCCCAAAGAATCTTTTTGGTCTTTACTGCTAAGCTCTATCTCCAACAGGAACGAAATGGCGCGGGGGGGTGGCAACCACCCCCCCCCCCATGTGCGTTCTAGGATGGGAAAATGGCATGTGCGGGCGAGGGTTAATTAATACCCGGAAAGCACCATGGAGAAATGTTAATTTGAGTTTGGTGCAGAAGTTTCTGGCCCATGGCAGTGTTGAGAACCTGAAGAAAGGTCGATGCGGCCGAAAGAAGACAAATAGAACACCTGGCAACGCAGAGAAGACCCAGAAGGCTCTCCAGCGGAGTCCTAACAACTCCCTGAGGCGGCTGAGCCAGGAGCTGGGCTGCAGCCAGACAACGGCTCAACGGCTGGCCAGGACTGACTGTCAGCTGTTTCCCTATAAGGTGTCTGTTCACCAAACACTGGCAGAGTCCGACAAACAGGCACGAATGCTGTACAGCGGCTGGTTTCCGAGGAGCTGCGACGACGATGGCGACTTTCTCTACCAGGTCTGGTTCACCGATGAAGCGAATTTTCACCTCGATGAAGGTGTGAACTCCCAGAACTTCCGGTTCTGGTCGACCGACCTGCCGGATGTCGTCGCTGAAGTCCCTCTGCACAGCGCCAAGTGCACTGCGCTTTGTGCGATCAGCAGCAGGGGCGTGATTGGCCCTTTCTGGTTCGAGGACAGCGCTGGGGCCACTGTACAGGGTTAACGCACAGCGGTACCGGCAGGTCATCAGCAGGTTTTGGACTGCGCTGAGGCGGAAGCTGGGCGGCGCTACACAGCAGCTGGACAGCCAGTGGTTCCAGCAGGACGGCGCCACCGCGCACACGGCCGGCGCCACCCGGAAATGGCTGCGCGACCGCTTTGGTCAGAGGCTGATCTCACGGGGAGAGGTGCACAGCTGGCCCGCGCGCTCACCCGACTTGACGCCATGTGACTTCTTCCTCTGGGGTCACCGTAAGGACCAGGTGTACAAGAACAACCCGGGAACCTTACAGGAGCTCAAAGAAGCTGTGACCTGTGCAGTCCGCCGAGTGCGACCCGAGATGTGCCGGGCCCAGGGTTGTGCTCGACTCAAAAAAATTTGCCGACTCGACTCATCATTCAACTTCAGAATGCCCTGACTCAACTCTGACTCAAACAAGGAGCATATTTTTTCCCTTGACTCGACTCATGACTCAAGCGGCTCAATGAAAATATGAGTTGACTCAAACTTGACTCAATTTTTTTGTTGAGTCAAGTGTGTTGACTCAAAATTGACTCAGATAAAAAAGTTGTTGAGCGGGGGGGGGGGGTGAAAAAATCCGACAGCAGGGCCAGGCCTAAGGTGCGGGGGGAGAATGAAAAACTTATACTATATATTGTTTCTAAAATGTTGAGTCAGCTGACTCATGTTCCTAAATGTTCTTGACTCAACTCAATGTCAAAAGTTATTTTACTGACTCAACTCTGACTCAACTCAACACCTTAATATTTTTGTCCGACTCAACTCTGACTCAACTCAACAGCTCAACATTTTATCCGACTCGACTCAAATCTGACTCATTTGAGTCAGAGTTGAGTCAAATTTCTGACTCGACTCATGAGTCAAGCACAACCCTGGCCGGGCCGCGCTGGAGTGGGCGCGGAGCCGCGCCGTTCTGTGCCTGGAGCGGAAGGGAGAGCATCTGGAGCATGTGCTCTGCCGCTACCAGTGAGTGGCCAGTGAGACAGTGACCAGACCAACATAAAGTAGCATTGACTGTGCTATACAACAGTTTTGGTTTTTATTGGATCGGATCAGTGAAACTGAAAAAAATGACTTTAAATTCGTTTGTTTATTTAGGCACTACCGGTACTTGTGTTTTTTTTTTCATCTGTTAGTTCGCACTTGCTTACACGATAGTTCATTGTCTCCAATGCTCATCTGCTCACGGTTTCATTCCTTCTTTTCATGTTAACATTTAGCCGCTTCATCGTTTTACCAAATCAAAACCGATGCACAGAACAATCACATCGAAGATTGCATTGTATCATTCCTCCCACCCAACAGAAGTTCTCATAACCCACAAACCCGTCCCGTCCTTCCCCTCTGACACTCCCGGGTCATATCCCGACCTCACCTGTTGGCCAAACAGACATACAGCAGACTAACTACTGGCACTCCGTCGCAGGCCGGCTCCAAGCCGCCCCTCTCCAGCCTCTGCACACAGCGCTGCAGGGCGGCGGCCACGGCGGCAGCCTCCTCGCCCTCAGAGGTCGTGTAGTCGTCTGTGAGACAGTGGCGGGCGCGCAGGGTGGCCGGAGAGCCCTCCAGCACCGCCTGGTCTGTGGCGAACACCGACTCCGTCGAGATGCGAGCCCTGCCTGAGATGATAAGATAGAGGGGGAGGGGGAGCTGAGGTGGGCATCAATGTGGAGTTCAGTGATTGGATAATTGGATAGCCATAGTGCTACAATGAATAGGTATTGATTTTTATAGGTTGACGTCCTGTATGTATAGTATTGGCGAAATAAGCAGCTTTAACAGCAGGATTGTGTGGCGTCATTTCTATCAAAATAGCAAAAACACTTCTAACCTGAACTGAGCAAAGCCACGGACGGAATACCTAGGATGTTGCTACGAATTGGCGTGCGTGTCTCTGTCCCATTGACTCAACTGAAGCGATCTGAACAGAAAACCACCATGATCAGGCACTCTACTCACTGTTTGATACCGCCAGCAGATAGAGAAGAAGTCCTAATCCCGTTCGAGCCGCCATGCGCCCTGCCTCCGTTTGCAGTATCAATATGATCAAACAAAATGAAACTAGTATCCACCAAACGCAGGTTTTCCACTGCCGTGAGGCGAACAGATGGAAAGACTAGTCCTAGGCTACATTGCTGCCGGTCTGTCGGCCGGCGAAGGACACATGTGCGCGCCCCACCTGTACACACAAATCCGACCGGTAGAGGAGGCAAGGTGGCCATGGCGGCGCTTCAGCTCGTGGTACGTGGCTTTGGGAGGACATCGCAGGCGAGCATTGCACAATTACGGAGCGAATTCCCTGTTTGGGCCATTTCAATGATTGGGACAGAGGCAATGGTGCTTCTATTCGATCCAGCAGCAGTGGGGGTTATCTGGTGCTTTCCTCATTTCCTCTTCTGTTGGAGCTAGAGCCTAGAACAGCAAAAACAAAGGTGATGACAAACATGTACAATAGTCAACGAGTGCCACGAGTGGAAAACAAATTAGGCTTAGTAATATATGAAAAATTTAAACTCTGAAAAGTGAGCGTGTTTATGGCTTTATTATTTGCGCTATGTATATCTATATATGTTTCTCTAAGCTTCTCTATGTTTTATCTTTCTCCTGTTTTTATTACGGAGCGAGCGAAGCGAGCGTAGTCTTTCCTTAGATTAACGGAAATTTCTGAGTATGAGCGGCCGGCCGGCCGGCCGGCCGTGGTCACGCTTCTGCGAGGCTCATATCTCAGCAACCACTTGACCGATTTACACGCGGTAATTTTGTAGGGTAGCTTCATTCCTTCTACCAAGTATTGGACTATTCCCGATGCATGTGGGTGACCCCTTATGCACGTGCCACGTGCAAAACGAAGAGGTGTCCGTTTTGTAATTGTTGCAATATCTCGGTAACTACTTGGCCGATTGCGCTGAAAGTTGGCATGTAGGTAGGCACCCACTAGGCACTGCATATCCATGTGCCAGAGTTGGGGTGCTGCTGCACGTGCGCACGTGCAGGGGTCGTTTCCAGATCTCGAGAACGGCTCGACCGATTGCGCTGAAATTTAGTACACAGTTAGGGACCGGTTAGTAGGGTGCCGTGCACAAGTCAGTTGGGACCCATTTTGCACGTGCGCACGTGCAGGGTGCCGCTTCCAGATCTCGAGAACGGCTGGGCCGATTGTGCCCAAATTTGGCACGTCGCTAGAGACCGGTTAGTAGGGTGCCGTGCACAAGTCAGTTGGAGGTACCCCCTCGCAATTTCGCACGTGCAAGGCCCACCCTCTCGCTCGCTCCGTTAGTCGCCCCAAAAGGCGTTATACTGGTTTGTATTTGTTTTGGTGACTGGTTTAATGAAACGGGTGGCATTACCTTGAAATGAGAGCTACAGGCTTGCAACAATGGTTGAAAACTTCGGACTAAGCACACAGTGAAAGCATGAAATTGTTCCCTCAAACCAAGTGAAACGTCGATAAATTACACATTTTGGAGATGAGTCAATCATGTCAATTTGCCTCAGGAATGTAGCAAAAATTCAACCTTTAATGACCACTGATAATCCTATGATTGAAGTGACCAAAAATGTGAAGTGCCTTCATGATTTTGACGTTCTTTCGAACGGCGCTTTCTGAGTGTAGCTATGTGCCCCAGGAGATGAGAAGCAGAACAAACTTAGTAACTAATTTCTGTCGTTTAAAAGGCCCGAGGCATCACGGCTTCCGGCAAGGAAGGGAACGTGGCTTCAACTTGTTTACGATGTGTTGCATGAAGCATATTATGGCTCGGACAGTATCTGAGACCATGCGGGGCTTACAGAGCTTCCCGTTCTCCCATTGCCATCACCCATCACATACCATCGATATACATATCACGATGTATATACGTACGTATCGGCAAATATCACGACTCACGAGTCGCGGTTCCACCATAGCTCCCTTCCCTCCTCTGCCGTGCCGGTGGGATTTGTGTGTACAGGTGGGGGGCGCACATGTGCGCTGTCCTGACACAGGCCGGCAGCACCGTACCTTAGACACTGTTCCCGGCAGGTTGTCACCCGACAGTGGAAGGCTCACAATCAGCGGGTGTCACTGCTCGATATATCGTTGCCAAGTAGAACGAAGGCTGGATGAGAAAGATGTCCGCTCGAACAAGATTAGGGCTTCTTCTCTGCTTGTTGACGGTGTCAGACAGTGAGTACCTGGTCATGGTGGCTTACGATGTTACAATTAGATCGCTCATGTGTAGAAAAGACGCGTTGATCCGCAGTTAGATCGTACTCCGTGGCCTTATCTAGATCAGGTTAAAAGCATCTTTCATTTGCTTGCCATCCCAGGCAGGGCGCGCATCTCGACGGAGTCGGTGTTCGCCACAGACCAGGCGGTGCTGGAGGGCTCTCCGGCCACCCTGCGCGCCCGCCACTGTCTCACAGACGACTACACGACCTCTGAGGGCGAGGAGGCTGCCGCCGTGGCCGCCGCCCTGCAGCGCTGTGTGCAGAGGCTGGAGAGGGGCGGCTTGGAGCCGGCCTGCGACGGAGTGCCAGTAGTTAGTCTGCTGTATGTCTGTTTGGCCAACAGGTGAGGTCCGGATATGACCCTGGATATGTCAGAGAGGTTGGGACAGTGTGGGACTGGCATGGAGGGAAAAGAGAATGGGTGTGCCAGTGTCGATGTAAAGCATTAGTGCAGCATCTTTAACTTTCGTGTCAGAAGGACGTGCTTGAATGCGTCTGGAAAG